>NC_057355.1:96440133-97040133 GCF_016509475.1 Prionailurus bengalensis
TACAAAGAACTTATGATTTGCAATGCAAAAAGAACTTCTCTGAATTAGGAAGGCTTTAAGAAACACATTTATTTTCCTTGTATCTGACGAATCTGGGAGATACTAAGCAAAGAGGGATAAAGAGAAACCAAACTTGGTCTAAGGTCAAACCAAAGTCTACATACAAGTATTTTGTTTTCAAACCAGGGCTCTGTAGCTAACTTGTTATGGAATTCTGGTCACATGTCACACTTACATGGTATATACATTGTATCCTAAAAAGAAATTAAAAATAACCAAGAGTCTTATAACTTTCTCTTCATGCTTATCTAGATAATAAAAAACTGATAAAGTTTCAGGGAACCCCTCATTCTTATTTGTTATAGTGAATGATGAAATGCACGTAATATTAAGTCAACTATACAACCAGAATGTCATCTATATCAGACTTAATAAAACATTAGATCACTTTCATCTGGGACGATTAAATCAGTCTTCAAAACTTATATAAATACTACTAAGCTAAAGGTATGAAAGAAAGCAAAATGGCCAAGTTTCAGAGAGAGATTTTCATTAAATGGTCAATAAACAAGTAAATCCCCCCAAAAAGGCAATTACAAAATGAGATGCCTAGTAATACAGTGATTCTCCAGGTTTCCATGATGGAGAGTAATGTAAGGGAGATGTTACCACTTAAATATGTCTTTTCAGGGGTAGTACATAAGCTAAGATGAAGGATAAGATCGACTCAATCATGGCAGAACCATGTGGGCAAAGACTCTGATCCAGGAAAGAGCATGAAGTGTTGGAGGATGTGAACAAAGGCCTGAGCAACTCAAGAACAGTGAACAGCTCAAGGATGCTAAAAATGTGAGAATAATGCAGAGCATTAAGAGCCATGGTAAGATGCTTGGGCACCATACTCTAAACATTCTGATGTCCCAGAGTTTTCCATGTTTCCCATGTTTTCCATTGTTATGCTTCTTAAATGGACTGTTCCTTCCTAGCCACCTCCTACCCCTAATGATATTTCTCCCTCCACAAAACCTTTCTCTTTTTTTTTCTCTTGAAAACAAATTTTATGCTCCTACTCTATATTCTAGTCGTCTTCTTCTTCTTCTTCTTCTTCTTCTCTTCTTCTTCTTCTCCTGCCTCAGTTGTGACATTTTTCATACTATCTTTTAAATCTCATATTTGTCTGAATCCATAGGCTATGGTTTTGGGGGGCAGGGGTATTTCATCTTTACCTTTCTATCTCCAGCATCTAGAACAATGGAAAGCACAGCAAATGGCTGGCAAATATTTGTAGAACAAATGTGTTCATTTCCTAGTGTCAGCTCTGCCTCAATGCATTTCATTCAATGTTAAGCTTGTTCAGCTCTTGAAATGTCAATCATCCCCAAAGCCAGGCAGCAGTGTTAGACATGGTGATTGCTCTCCTAAGTGCCTTCACTTCCAGCTGGGATCCTGGACCTAGCACTGAAGCCAAGCTACAAATGACCTAATTAGTCTTTTGGTTATTTCCAAAATTTTGAGAATAATCATGAACTGGGATGGCCAAAACTGGGACATGCGGAGTCTGATGAAAGCTGAAATGTTTAGGGTGCCAGATGCAAGTCTTTTAGACAGCATCAATAGTTTCCAAAACAAAGTAGTTTGCATTTTAATTGTTTTCTGGAACTTTTATCAACAAAATATGTTCATTGACTAATCAGATCTTTGTACCAGATTAGAAATTAACAGTGTGTTGGCCACAGAAATAAGGTACAGAATCTTTCTTTCTGGCCCTGCTCTGAAAGAATTTCTGACAGAATTCAGCCAGATGCTGTGTATCTCTTTCCAGAGTTCAATTTTGGGGCTAACTAACAGTGAGCTGCCCTTGGATTCCATGCTTCTAATCAGTGTCAGAGAGTGGATGCTAAGAAGGCAGCCCTCCCAGAGGAATCAGTACTTAATGGAATTTTGACAGGCTTTTAATGCTCTTTTTGAAAGGCCCATCTCTTGCTTTATAGTCACAGTTTGTTGGTGAGTTTGATGGCTGATGTCACAAATAAATGTACTAATACCCCCTTGGTATCTTATTTACTCAAGGGAAAAGCCAGGAGCAAGACATTCTTTAAACAAGACAGCATTCATGGAGTAACTGATGAATTTAAAGTTTAGCCCCATGTATTTAAGAGAATGAGTGACTGTTACTTAGAAACTGTGCTCAAATCTTTTCAACACTTCTGCAGGTGAATAAGACACAATATTGTGTAATAGTATCTTCTGGGGGCTCACATGTTATTCTAAACCGTTGATGTGGCTATTGAAACTCAAAGTATCCATTTACTCTGGCAGAACACAGAAGTCTGTATACATAAAACACATAATTGAATAAAATCTATTATATATCTACTTTCATATAATCTGTAATATATAATTCTGTCCATGAATAATAAATACTGCCTAGTTTTTACGACAATAGCACCAAAATATCAGTCCAGAATCCTAATGGACAAAAAAATGACTGAGCAGTAGTAGCTCTAAAATGATTAAAAACTATGTGTGCTGATTTTTAAAGAGCAGCTGACAATAGAAGAAAGCCCAATCTTCTTTTGATTACTTGTATAAAAGAGGAAAGCTAATAGTTGTACCCACTGATGAAAACTTATCTTTTTTTAAATATTGTGTACCTAAATCTCTGCCTGGGGCCTGTAGGTATACAAGCCCACATTGTCATCACAGAATTGGCTAATACCAGATGAACAGGATGAAAAGGGAGCCTAGAAAATTAAATGCAAATATCTAGGGTAATCCTGCTTTAAAGTTGTGCATTTTTAACTTCTGCAGTCCTTAAATTAGTTCTTTTCTGTCACAATTTAAACATTTCAGTAGAATCCTAATGATTCCTTCTGCTTAAGTGAAAAACACCATTCTGTAAAACTACTCTCCAATAATACAGGTAAGTGATTTTTTTCTGTACGTCCAAGTTCCCTGTACACATTAACTAATCATGTAAATATTGTGTATTGATCTTCAAGATTGGAGTTCAATTATACCCATCTAAAGGTCTAGAATCACTTCAGCCAAAATAGGAATAGGAATAGGAATAGGAATAAATGCATGTTCTAGATGAACACCCTCATTCCTTTTCTTTACTATAGCACATGCCTATTCTATAAAAATGTTTCTTCTTTTATTATATTATTTTATTCCTTTTCTAGGAGAAGGTTAAGTCTCAGGGTAGGGGAATTGAAGCTCTCACATTTTTAGGGGCCCCATAGAAGGAAAAGAATACAGCATTACAAAGTAAAACATGTGAATGAATATTTATTTAGGAATAAGAGGCAAATGGCAAATTTTAAAAAGTTGAGAAATACTACTGGTATCACATAATCTAAGAAAATACCAGTATTGTTATTTAACTTTCATATAACACTCTAATACCATTAGCTGCTGTGTTCCTTTAAATTTTTGTTATTCTGGAACCATTTCTCCATCTTTTTCTTTTATAACCTTAGCATTTTTAAAGATTCTAGGTCAGTTGTTTTGTAAACTGTCAGCCTGGTTTGTCTGATAATTTCTTTTAAATGATAAGAACATTTCCTGATTGGGGACATTCCTAATGTCTCCTACTTTATAGATTTTTAAAAAATGTTTATTTGTTTTTGAGAGAGAGAGTGTGAGCAGAGGAGGGGCAGAGAGAGAGGGAGACAGGATCCAAAACTGGCTCTGGGCTGACAGTCTCGAATTCATGAACCCTGAGATTGTGACCTGAGCTGAAGTTGAATGCTTAACCAACTGAGCCACCCAAGCACCCCTAGATGTTTTTGTTTTATTCCACCCCCTTAGTATTGCTACGATATTGGAGGCATGAATGAGAACACACAAGCAGGGCGTCTAGCACAGAACTTGTCACGTAGGTGCCACTCAGTGAATAATACTTTTCTCCATTTTCTATCTTTCTTCTCTGTGTTGCTGAATTTCTTCCACAGTTACAAATTTTGTTCAGTTTGGCTACTTCCTGCATCACTCCAGGGAAATTACTGTTGCTGAAGTCAGCTTTGATGCCCTCTAGAAGTCTAGGTTCAAAAATATTGTTCTCATTCTTGAACTCTCGGCAAACTGAAAGACTTCATTGTGTTCTCGGGTCTTTGATCCTTTGAAAGCACGTACTGTCGGTATCCTACATGTTACCTAGTTTTGGCATTTCTCCCATGTTCATTTCTGTTAATGTCTCAAGGGTTCTCCTCTGATTGCATTATCTTCCCCTCATTTTCTTGCAACATGTTTTGTTATGGAACTGAAATCTCATGCCCGTAATGATTTTGTTGAATCCCCAATCCCCAGTGTAATTGCATTAGGATGTGTGGCCTCTGGAGAGTAATTAGGTTTAGATGAGATCCTTAGGTGGAGCCCCCCTCATGGGATTAGTGCCCTTATAAGAAAAGAAAGAGACACCCGGGCTTCCTCTCTCTGCCATGTGAGGATACATGAGGAGGCAGCCTTCTGTAAGCCAGGAAGAGGACCCTTACCAAGAACTGAATTTGTCGGCACCTTGATCTTGGACTTTACAGCTCCCAGAACTGTGAGAAATGGATGTCATTTAGGTCACTCAGTCTACAGTATTTTGTTAGAGGAGTATGAGCAAGACAGGCTTTAAATATTTACAGTGACTATTCATTTTCCGTTTTTTAACCCCGTGCTATATCTCCCACCATTTAATTCTATATATAGGAATAGAGATTCTAGTCTTCTCTCTACTTGTTTTTTTGTACTTTTCTCATGGTATGCATCTTCCTGGCCAGCAGTCTAGGGATATCATTTTATTATTTCTGTACATTCCCTACATTGTTGTCTCTCTTCTTGATGATCTGATATCAGCAACTGTTTCACCTCCATGACCTCAGCTCCTATCCAAATAGTTATTCTCATAGCTGCAATGCTTGCCGTGTTTCCAATGTGGAGACATTCTTACCAACTTGTTTCATGTGTGAATAGTGAAACTGTGTCCATGTGAATTAGACCATGCCTGCTTTATATGTGTACCAAGAACTTTGGGTTGAGAATATACTTTATGAAAAGATATAAAGACCCTCCAGGGACAATAATTACTCGGTTAAGACATGCCAAGCTTTGTTGGATTAGACTTGGTACTGATCTGCTTTTCCATTCTTACAATAGCATGAATGTGTGTATCTTTAACTTTTTCTAAAATGACCTACTTATGCATCAAAGGCCTATTTATTTATATGCTATCTTGTTCCAAATATATATAAAAGAAATCTATATATTACAATAATACAGTACATACTTAATTGGCTATAGGTGAGACATGAAACAATATGAAACAACAAAGCCAGGAAGATAAAACGAAGCTTAAAATGAAGCCAACACAAAAACATCACAAAGCACCACCCCATAATCTAAATGTAATGTTCTTGACGATTATAGTTATTCCTGTTTATGGTAACTTAAATGGCCTTTAGATTCTCTTTGGAGGAATGTTCTTTTAATACATTCAATTTATTCATGCTGTAAGTGACACGTGTGGCTGGCTGCTTTCACTTTTCCAGTGATTCACACAAGTATTTCCTTGTTGACCATGTTAGTGAAGGAGAACAAACTCATTGAGAGGGAATTACTGAGATTCATGTCCCATTCCCCTGGCATACAGGAAGCACTTAATTAGCATGTGTAGCGAGACTATACACTATAATCCTCAAGAATGTACTTTTCTTTCCCTGTGTGATAACAGACACATCATCCGCAGGAGAATACAATTTGTATGGCAGGAATGTGAAGAGAAAGATCTAGTCAATATTGTGTTTTAGAATTCCAAAGCAAGGATGCCTGGGTGCCTTCAGTTGGTTAGGCATTGGACTCTTGATTTTGGCTCATGTCGTGATCTCATGGTTCCTGAGAACCCAGCCCCACGTCAGGCTATGCACTGATAGTGCACAGCCTGCTTGGGATTCTCTCTCTCTGCTCCTGCCCCCACCCACCCCCTGCTTCTGCTCTATTCTCTCTCAAAATACATGAATAAACATGTTTTAAAATTAAAAAATAAAATAAAATAAAAATAAAATAGAATTCCAAAGTAGGCTCTGAAAACCACATCAATTCAATCATTCTGAAAGTCAAAACTCTTCATTTAAAAAAAAAAACAAGTATTTGAATATAGGGAAAAATGCCCTTGGGAAAAAACTGGGTGGCTCAATCAGTTGAGCGTCCAACTTTGGCTCAGGTCATGATCTTGCAGTGCTGATGGCTCAGAGCCTGGAGCCTGCTTCAGATTCTGTGTCTCCCTCTCTTTCTGCCCCTCCCCCACTTGCCCTCTGTCTTTCTCTCTCTCTCAGATATAAATAAACATTAGAAAACTAAAAAAAATTTAAAAAGTCAAAATCTCAGAATAGATTTGAAATTAGTGTAGAATAAGATGAATACCACACTGACCCCAGGAAGAGTAGGTAAGCATCATCTAGCCTAGGAGGGGGCAAGAAAGATTGTGTGGTCAGTGAGGCTGGCAATAAAGGTACTGAATTTGAGTGACAATGTGGGCAAAGTCAGCAATAAGTGGTTTCTCTGCATTTTCACTCAGTATTAGGACATTTAGCAAAATTACCATATCTGGAAGCTGGTACTGCGTTTAGCTTATTCTGAAGTGCCATGATAGCTGTCCTGGTTGTGCCTAGTTACAGCCATCATCAACAGCTGCCTGCATCTTGCTTATGGATTGCTCATCAGAAGTAGTACTTGCCTGAATCTTAAGAATTTCTGAGAACCGTTCAAATCACCATATGTGCATATCTCATTTGAATGGCTCAAGAAATCTATAAATCTACAAAGCAGAGAACAATGTGTTTGGTTCACAGAGAAGAATAAAGGAAAGCCACCAAGTTCTATGGGAATGGATTATGCTGAAAGTTCTACTATGTGTACATCCCCGTTTCAAAGACAGAGAAAGAGTATCTATTTCCTATTTGTACACTACTCTAGTTGCTGTGAGGACTAATACAAAGTCGTTTCAGTGATATCTGTCTGTAACTTACATATAAAATTGTTTTAGGTGGGCACCTGGGTGGTTTAGTTGGTTAAACATCTGACTCTTGATTTCGGCTCAGGTCATGATCTCATGGTTTGTGAGTTTGAGCCCCACGTCAGGCTCTGTGCTAACAGCTGAGGAGCCTAGCTTGGGATTCTGTGTCTCCCTCTCTCTCTGCCCCTCCTCCACTAAATCTCTATCTTTGTCTCTCAAAATAAACAAATAAGCATTAAAAGAATAGTTTTAGACAATACTGGGGGTTCACTGCTTAGATAAAGACCAGAGGACATCTCTGCCCTTGTGGAGCATACAGTCTCATGGGGAAGACACATATTAAACCAATAATCACATTGAGAGATGTATAATTCACACTCGTGTAAGTATTTGAGAAGAAAGTTATGTTATCCTCTGAAAGTGTGTGTTAAAGTATTTAGCTTAGAATGGGAGGTTCAAGGAATATTTATTCTAATACCAAGAACTTACAGAGAAGTTAGAGTGAATTGGGAATAGAAGCATGGAGGAGACGAAGGTGGGTCTGGGGAAGGGGAGAGTGTTCTGAGCAGAAGAGGAAGCCTGAGCAGAGTTCTTGGAGTAGAGAGAAGTATTGAATCTAAGGCTCTGAAAGAAAGCCAGAGTGTCTGGAGCAAGCAGATAATGAGCAGGTGGTGGTAAGTGTTGAAAATTTGTCAGGGGCCAGACAGTACAAGGCCTTGGCATGCTGGGTTAAAGATTTTAGTCTTCATCCAAAAAATGGTATGAACTTGTTAATGGGTTTTAAATATTAGGTACTGAGGGAGTTTGCAATGGATGAAAGTGATAGAGGCACCAAAAGTGACTTGTGGGTTTATAACATAAACCACAGGAAATATGGTGACATCGATAACTGAAGGAAGAAACATTAGAAGATGGCTATGTTTACGGTACAGGAGAGATCTTAATTATCCACATATCATCTTATGATACTTTTTAGATATCTGAAATATAGATACTCACCTATATGGTTCTGGAGCCCAGAAGAGAAATCAGGAATAAAGACATGCATTTTAAAGTCATAAGACAGACGGAAAATGAGACAAGAATATGGATGCATTTCCTGACAGAAAGAGTGAAGAGGAAAAAGGAAAAAAAAGCCTCAGGAATTCTAACATTAAGTGAAAAGCTTGTCTGTTTTGGAGAAATATATCAGATATACAAGAAATGCCACCACTCAATGATGCTTTATTGTTTACAAATCTTTAACAAATTCTTTCCTATATGCTGCCAACTAATATTTATTTTACATTATTATCCAAACATGTCATTTTTAACATTATCTGTTGTCTATTGTATACTAGTCTTCCTCTGCTTTTCATTTACTTATGTGAAATAAGGGAATATATCTATATCTATATATCTACTCTTCTCCATGGAATGGTGCTTAAGACTTTAAATCTTCTAGATGTGAGCTTTTAATTTCCCTTTAGTGCTACCATTTTATTCCTCTCTCCTGCCAACATTCTGTAGTGATACATTTTGTTTCAGTGATGCAACAAAGCAACTATTTTTGCCAAAGCCCATCAAAGGTGCTGGCATCACTGACCCCACCCCCACCCCCTGCTGCTTGTCCATAACTGAGACTTCTTGTTGGCTACTTTGGATACAATTCTTCTAAAGCAAATTCTACCAGTATTGCCACGTCTTGCACAGAAGATGCTTGCAACCATTTTTTGTTGTATACTTTGCTTTCTCAGTATCAGACTAAAAAAGTTTTACCTGTGCTTTTATTGCAGACTTTTTGCACCAAGACTCAAGCAAGAACATCCCAATATTGGCCAACTACTTACCTTGTAGGATGTTGTACAAATTGAATTTGTGTTCTCACAGAATGACTTCTATTCAGGGAAGCTTCCCAGACTCTTATGTAAATGGGATCCAGGAAAGCTTTCTTCATAAGTTCTCTAAAAATGACTGAATCCTAGAATTATTCAGGTTATCATCCAGCTAAGTCAGCAGTTAACTCACTTACTTGAGATAAATTTTCTCTTTCTCCTTACTCTTCTACAACTAACCAGTGTTTAAAAATTTAGCAGATTGTAGTTTCTCCTATAAACTACACATGATGAATAAAATGCTAAGTTTTATATCCCTCGCCACTAAAGGCAACCATTTTTTTCCATTATGGAATTTTCCCATAGATGTTATATTATAGAATTTATAATTTATTCCATCTCTACCCCAGCCCCAGTATTATGAGGTGAGTGTATATCTTTGTGTACCCTCATTAACTTTAAAATAGAAAAATTAATATGTTCAGGAGATAATCAACTCCAGTGTGGCTCTCAAGGCCAGAACTTGCCTGTAAACAAGTCTTGCTATCATTGGATATTGCCCAGTGCTATACATATTTGCATGTCAAGGGAGCGAATGATAACTGCAAATACAGAGATCTGGTATGGTACAGAACAGAGGTTATTTACTGTGCTCTGAAGAGTGTTAAGATTCTGAAAGATACCACAGGGGCTGTAATAGAACCAGATAAAGCATCTGGGGATCTAGATCCCTTCCAGCTTCAACTAGAGTTGAAGCAACTAGTGTTGCTCTCTCCCATTTGGCATGGAGTTCCATATAAGATCCTGTTCCCACTTCTCTCTTCCTCCCTTTCACAATGCCCTTGCATTGCTCTGTACCCCTCTTCCTCTTCCCATTTCTTCTTTAATTCCTTCTGCACTCCTTTTTTCACCTCCCTCTTATTCTCTCTTCTTTTCTTCTCTTATTTATTCCTTCTTTTCTCTTCCCGAGTTTGGACAAAAAACTGTAGAACAGTAGGATGTTAAATGCTAGTCACTTCTATTCTCATCACTTAGAATAAACTGCCTTTAACATTCTTTTTGATTTATTTCAAAAGGAATACACCATTATGGCTAAAGTTATAGACCCCTTTGCTACCATGCCCTCGACTCATCTCAACACACTCTTACAGAGAAGAAACCATTCTTTATGAGTAGGCATAAACTTCAGATTTTCTTTTAGTTGTTGCAAAAGAAAAATACACACAGTTGGTTAAAAAACATTTAGCAGACCAAAAATCATCCAAAGGAAATGAGTCTTCCTTCTATCCCTGACTTACCGTCCTTTTCCCTTAATAACTTCTGTGTCTTCCCAGAAGTATTCTGGACTCAGGGCACCTGGATGGTTCAGTTGGTTAAGCATCTGACTTTGGCTCAGGTCATGACCTCACAGTTTGTGAGTCCCACATGGGGCTCTCTGCTGTCAGCCCAGAGCCGTCTTGGGATCCTCTGTCACCCTCTCTCTGTACCTCTCCCCCATTCATGATCTTTCTCTCTCTCTCCCTCTCTCTCTCTCTCCCTTTCTCTTTCTCAAAAATAAAAATAAAACTCTTTTTTTTTTAAAAAAGAAGTATTCTGTGCACCTATATATACCTGTATGCTCATATTTTCAATTGACTAGAGTTGCAATATACCAATTCTTAGGTACTCTGCTTTCTCCTTTATTGTGTCTCAGGGATCTTTCTATGTCTTTGATAATATATAATGTTGGAAAGAAAAACACAGCTCTTATGTGTGTTTGGAAATGTTGGAAAGAAATGTTGGAAATGTTGGAAAGAAAAACACAGTTCAATGCTAAAGCATTGTTTTAAGAAACTTCTTAGTTTCTACTATAATGATGTTACACAATTTATTTTCTAAGTCCCCACTAATAAGCGTTTAGGTTACTTCCACTCTTTTGCTATTATAAGGAAGTCCTAATCAATAACTTCTCTTTTTTTTATAATCTCATATGAAATAAATTTCTAATAGTGGAACTTCTAGTTAATGTGTTTATGCATGTTTGATAGGTATTGTGGATGTGCCCTCCAAAGGTCACACCAGTTTACACACTGCATATACACACACATAAATATACACACATAAGAGCTGTGTTTTTCTTTCCAACATTATATATTATCAAACTGTTAAATAAGATTTCATTTGAAGAAAAAAAAGAGTAATTATTCTCAAATATATTAGAAAACATCAGGCACAATTAAGAAATATCCATAAACTAGAATTGGCAGACCCTAGGACCCAGGCCAGACATTGCCGTGTTTTAGCAGTCTGGCCCAGGGCAAATAAGTTGATCTATCAGAGTTTCATAGTTTTAGTATATGAAGAGCTTTCTAAATTTGTTTCTGTGTTATTAACATGCAAAAAAATGCGCAAACCTTAAGTTGATACTTTATTAAGTTTTGACAAGAGTGAAAATCATGCAACTACCATGTTGATATTTTCATCACTGTATAATTTTCCTGATAAAACGTTTTTGCCAATCCCACCTCCTCACTACCTCTTTCTATCGCATAGATTAGTTTGCTTTTTTAAAAAATTGTAGGGGCGCCTGGGTGGCGCAGTCGGTTAAGCGTCCGACTTCAACCAGGTCACGATCTGGCGGTCCCTGAGTTCGAGCCCCGCATCAGGCTCAGGGCTGATGGCTCAGAGCCTGGAGCCTGTTTCCGATTCTGTGTCTCCCTCTCTCTCTGCCCCTCCCCCGTTCATGCTCTGTCTCTCTCTGTCCCAAAAATAAATAAAACGTTGAAAAAAAAATTAAAAATAAATAAATAAATAAATAAAAAATAAAAATAAAAAATTGTATATAAGTGAAATCATACAATATTTATATAGTTTATATATGGCTTCTTTCACTCAACGTAAGGTGCTTAGAACTCATATATGTTGTGCGATTTGTTGTCTGTTTTCTTCCTTTCATTTTATAAATATATCGTAATTTGTTAATTCATTATTTTTCAGTGATGGACGTTTTCAGTTTGGGTATATTATGAATAAAACTGCTACAAATGCTATTTCACAAGCCTTTTTATTTTGGGAGGCATTTGCACTCATTTCTCTCAGATACATATCTAGGAACAGAATGGCTGGTTCACAGGATAGGTGTAGGAAATCCCTAAGGAATTGCCAAACACTTTGTGAAAGTGGTTATACCATTGCACTTTCTCACCAACAACATATGGGAATTTAAGGTGACTTACATTCCCATAAATATTTGGTATTTTCAATCTTTTAAAAAGTTAACCAATGTGGTATGTATAAGATGGTCTCTAGTGTTTTTTAATTTACATTTTCTTGACTATTGATGATGCTGAACATCTTTTTTTTTTTAAGTTAACTTCTTTATTTTAATAGTGCGAGCATGAGCCAGGGAGGGGCAGAGAGAGAGAGAGAGGGAGGGAGAGAGAGAGAGAGAGAGAGAGAGAGAGAATCCCAAGCAGTCTCTGTCTCAATGTCAGGAATCTTGAGATCATCTGAGCAGAAACCAAGCCAGACTCTTAATCCACTGAGCCACCCAAGTTCCCCAATGCTGAGCATCTCTTCATGTGCTTGTTAGTCATTTGTTCATCTTTTATTGTGAAGTTTCTGCTAAAATCTTTTGCCCACTTTTAAGTGTTTTTTTTTTCCTTTTGGGGTTATAGGTTATATTTGTTATATCAGGGATTGAATTCCTTTGGCATACATATGTGTTGTAAGTATTCTCCTCTTAATTTGTGGCTCTATTATTTGTTTCCTTAGTGATATCTCTTGATGAGCAGAAGATTTCATGTTGGATATTTACCAATATTTACCAATTTACTACTTTTTGTTTGTGTGGTAACCACTTTGCGTCCTAAGGAATCATTACCTGCTCAAGTTGTGAAGACATTGTTCACTATTTTTTTCTTAGAAGATTTATAGTTTTAACATTTATGTTAGGTTAATGATCCATCTCACATTAATATTTAGGTATGGTATGACGTGAAATAGGAATTTAGAATTTTTTCCATAATGTTATCCAGCTATTCAAGCATTTTTGTGTGTGCGGAAAAGATTTTCCTTTACCTATTGACTGTCTTTGGTGCCTTTGTGAAAAATCAATTGAACATATACCTGTGGATTCTTTTCTATACTCTTTCTTTCTAATCTATTTTTCTTTACAGCATTACCACATTGTCTTGATCACCCTAACTTAAAATAAACTCTGAAATTAGGTAGGATAGCTCTTCCATCTTTCTTTAAACTGGATTTTTTAAATATTCAGTTATTTCATGGATTGAATAAAATAAGCTAAACAATTTAATCCTCCATGAAGAAATATACAAATGTCAGATATCAGAGTGAACAGCAGTTAAGAGTATTTATTTATTTATTTTAATGAACAAGGACAGATTATCTGAGATTATCTGAGTGTGCATCCTGTATCTTCTGCATGGAAGATGCTACTTTGAGGATGTTTCATCTAGGTGTCTTTGTTTCAGTATATGTTTGGGATGGTAACTGCCTCTGTCCTACAGGGGAGTTTAAAAGATTTAATTAATTTAGTAGATGCTAAACACTTAGAAAAATGCTTGGCATATTATAAGTGGTAAATAAATATTTCTTATTGCATTACTTATCAATGGAGCATAGAAACTTACCCCAAAGCTTAGTGCCTTAAAACTCATGTATTACCTCACAGTTTCTATGGGTCAGGATTCTCAGCAGAGATTAAATTTGTCATTGGCTTTTCTCACAAAGCTGCAATCAAGATGTCACCTAGGGCTGGGGTCTTAAACAAAGGCTTGACTAGAAAAGGGTCCACTTCCAATGTTACTTACCTGGTTGTTGGCAAGAATCAGCCCCTCAAGGGTTGATGGACTGAAGGTCTCTGTTTATTGCTGCTTCTTGGGCTTAGGGTTGCCACATGCACCTCTCCAGCATGGCATCTTATTCATCAAGCTGTACAAGCCAAGAAGAATATCTCCTTAGCAAGATGTAAGTCACAATCTTTTGTAACCCAGTCATAGAGGTGACATCCCATGGTCCTTCCTGTATTCCATTGGTGGGAATCAAGTCACTGGGTCCAGCCCATACTCAAGGAGAGAGATTATAGAAGGATCTGAATACCAAGAAGCAGGAATCCTTCGGAGCCATCTTAAAAGACTGCTTGCCACACCTGTCTATAGCAAACACTTAGGAAATATTTAAACTTGTCACTTTAAAATAGCTGTTAAAAACATGTTAAGAATTATAGCCCTAAGATAGAAACTATGACCCCTACGTTACTTTTTTTTTTTAAGTTTGGGTTTAGTTGATTGTTTTAGTTTTGTGTTTTAAGCATCACTTAGTATTTAATCTATGACTTTCTATAATGCATGGTTGATTGTTTTCTTATCTTTTGATTAAGAAATCATGAAATTACTTTTTAAAAGTCTAACTTCTCTTTTTGATCCATTATTGTTTTGAACTCATCCAAATATATGTTACAGTTTTGAGATGGCTTACATGTTAGCTTTCACCTACTGAGGCCAGCATTTTTTGTCTTCATAGGAAACATAATGGTTAACTTCTGGGTAATTACACTCATTTATGTATTTTATGACTAGATTTATTTTTTTCTTTCCATTTACTTGTGATTTTTATTGAGAGAAAAGGGGGTTCTAACATGAGTCCTACTGTCCATAATCCCCTCATCTTTAAAGTTCAGGAAAAGTTCCAGTACTTCTGGAAAATTATTATTTTACTATTAATTATCTTCAGTGGGAGGTTTGTACTTTAGAAACTTCAGAACTCTCAGATAAAGGCCACCTTGTGCCACAGATTTATTACAGTTTTGTTCTCAACTTGTCATTCCAGCATTTCTGTTTTTGATAACTTAGATAGGTTTCATTTCTCTTATCTATAAAAAATAAGCAAACCCAAGGATATTTTTCACTGCTATGAGCAAACTGTATTGGACTTTTTTCTGTGAGGATTTTTTCTAGTATATGAAAAAGTAGATAATATGTGATGATCTAGTTATCTTAAAATTTTAAAGCAGAATAGTTATTTATTATATTGGAATAAATTCTTTGCATGAACAGTATGCATTGTAACCCAGTATTGTGTGTTTCAACAAACATGTACATAAGTTCATCTATTGGTAGTATGTTGTGGCTCAATTTTACGCATAAAGAGTTTGTGATTCATGGTAAGACTTAAGCAAACAGATATTTTGGTTGCAAATAGCTTCACAGAGTTTATAATTTAAGTGCACATTTGTAGAATACAGGCTGATGTTAAATATACATATAACATAGCTGTATTTTTTCATTGCAGGTGAATTTTACAGAAGGTGTTGACAGTAACAGCTGGAATTCGTAAGAGTGAAATCATATCTATTTGATAAGTAATTCATTCAACATTAAGACACTGATGTATCAAGGATACATCACTACACAAAAAGAAAAAAAAAAGCATCCCTGACTTTATGGTGAATATACTGTATTTGGGGGAGAGAGCCAATGGATAAATAAGTTAAAAGGCAAACAAAATTGTAAGTTAGAAGCTGATTGTCATTACTGAAAAAAATAGAGCATAGATGGAGGTATATGGACTCCTAAGGATGAAGGATAAAATTGCAATTTTATATCAGGTAATCAAGGAAGCATTATTGCAGTGATGAAAATCCTTGAATAAAGTGAGAGAGCAAGCTTTTAACCCACAAGGAATAGCCAGCTCAAAGGCTCTGAGCTGGCAGCTTGCCCAGTGGGTTTGAGGAGTAATAAAGAACAGAAAAAGCAAAATAGGAAACAATTGGAGTTGAAATCAGAGCCAAAAGATAGATGGTAGTTAGAATAGGTTAGAATATGAACAGCCCTGAAAACTAGTTTAAGGACTATGACAAGAATGTATTCAGTTGGCCACTAGCTTTCCAGCAAGAGAGACTGGCAAATGTCTTCCTTTGCAAACTGAGGTGGAATGTGTTTCTGCCACAAGTGAAAAAGTACATTTTGGGATGGGATCAGGATGTAAATATGTGGGAGATGGAGTTGGGATTAAGTTTTCTGGCATGGCTAGACCACTAGGTAAGGTATTTCAAGTTTATTCTTTAAAAAAAATTTTTTTTTCAACGTTTTTTATTTATTTTTGGGACAGAGAGAAACAGAGCATGAACGGGGGAGGGGCAGAGAGAGAGGGAGACACAGAATCAGAAACAGGCTCCAGGCTCCGAGCCATCAGCCCAGAGCCCGATGCGGGGCTCGAACTCACGGACGGCAAGATCGTGACCTGGCTGAAGTCGGACGCTAAACCGACTGCGCCACCCAGGCGCCCCTCAAGTTTATTCTTTAACCACATGAGCGCCTACAAAATCTACATGTCTGAAAAATATGTTCTCTAAACCTGCATTTGGATGTCTTAGATTCCTGGAATATTTATTTATTATTAATTTTTTATGCTTTATAATAAGCCAGTATGTTAAGGATATAAACATTTATTTAATGATTCTCCTTTTGGTAAACATTTTGGTTGTTTCCAGGTTTTGTTATGACAAACCAGACCTTTATGGATATCTGTATCATGTCTTTTTATGTCTATGTGCAAGAGTTTCTCAAGGCTTTATTTCTAGGAGTTCAAAATTGGTGTCATGGGATATGCACATCTTTGACTTCTATCAGATAATGTAAATTCGTTTTCCAAAGTTATTTTATTAAATTACGTCTTACCAACGTTTGTTCTGCATCCTCACAAACACTTAACATTGTCAGACCTTTAAATATTTTGTCTGGTGGGTGTGAAATTGTATTACATTGTGGCTGTATGAGGCATTTTGCAAAGACTAATTAGGTTGAGTATCTTTTCATGTTTATTTCAACAGATGTATTTTTTTCTTTCATGAAACGCTTTTTTTTTCATTTTCTATTCAATTAACTACTTATATTTAACATGTAAACATTCTCTGTAGTCTCTGGCTACCAATATTTGCCAGCCATTATTGTTATACTTGTTTTTTCAACTTGTATATTGTCTGATAGTAACTTTTGATTAACAGACATCATTATTCCCTACTTCATGCTTCCTTTTAGAAGGTTTTTAATTTTACTTTTCCTGATCTTCAGGAAAAGTAAAGATACTTTAGGAAAAGTAAAGATTTATCTGATCTTCATGGAAGTGATTTTATCTAGTATGTGAGATATGAATCCTAATTAGTTTTTAAAATAATGTCAACTGGGGCACCTGGGTGGTTCAGTCGGTTGAGCGTCTGACTTCGGCTCAGGTCAGGATCTCACGGTCTGTGAGTTCGAGCCCTGCGTCGGGCTGTGTGCTGACAGCTCAGAGCCTGGAGCCTGCTTCGGATTCTGTGTCTCCCTCTCTTTTGGCCCCTCCCCTGCTCATGGTCTGTCTCTCTCTCTCTGTCAAAAATAAACATTAAAAAAAATTAAAATAATGTCAACCAATTTTGCTAGAATATTTTTTAAAATTTATTTATTTATTTTTGAGAGAGAGGAGACAGAGAGAGAGGAAGAGAGAATTTCAAGCAGGCATAGAACTGTCAGCACAGAGACCTTTGGGGCTCAAACTCATGAACCGTGAAATCATGACCTGAGATGAAATCAAGAGTCAGATACTCAACCGAGTGAGCCACCCAGGCACCCCTAGAATATTTTTTAATAGTCCATAACTTTCCTATTGATTGGTAGTGATAGTTCTATAATATATCAGTTTGGCATATATGTGTAAGTTTGGGCACTTCGGTCTGTTCCTCTTATTTATAACTTGATCTTAATTACTATATATATATATATATATATATATTTACTATATATCTATATCTGTATGTTTCTTTCTATCCATTTATATGAAGCCTCAACATATGGCAGAACAATTTCCCGATTCCTTTCCAGGCGCGACTTGGACCTAGATCTTCCATACAAATTTTTGAGGTGTTGAAACAGACAAAACATGACAAAATAGCTGATATAGTAATAATTAAAATTACATGGATTTTGGGGCACCTGGGTGGCTTAGTTGACTGAGCATCTGACTCCGACTCAGGTCATGATCTCACAGTCTGTGAGTTCAAGCACCTTATTGGGCTCACTGTTGCCAGTGCAGAGCCACTTTGGATCCTCTGTCCCCCTCTCTCTCTGCCCCTTCCCCATACATGTTCTCTCTCTCTCTCTCAAAACTGAATAAATATTTTTTAAAAATTGCATTGATTCTACATATCAATTTGGAGAAATTTGACATATTGGTAGTATTGAGTCTAATTTTTCCATATTTGAAGTTCATTTAGATATTCTTTAATGTCTTATAATAAAGTTTTATTACTTTAGTTTTAGTCTTATTATTTTAAATGTTTTAGAATCATACATAGCTACCCTATTTTTATTAATATTATAAATGCTTTTTTAATGCTTGTTTCCTGATTAATTTATGTGAAAAGTTGATTTATTTTTATATAGTGACTTTAAACCTAGCTCTGTATCTGGTAAACTTCCTCATCTCTCTTATTAATTCCAACTGTCATTTTCTGCTGGTTCTAGGCCCACACTCCCCTTTCTGTAGTACATATTTTTACTGCTGGAGCTAGATGCTTGAAAACTGCATTTCCCAGAATGCTGTGAGAACTGGGCCCTGATTAGGTTCTGCCAAAGGCAACACTCTCAGGAAAGGAGAAAGGAGGAGGCTGGAGTAAAGTAGAAGCCACAGGCTTCCGTAGGCAACTGCAGGCTTCAGGGAACTGAGGATTCTAGCAAAGGTGGTAGTGGTAACTCGAAGTAAATTCCGGATGTGTGGTGACTAGGTAGTAGCTTGGGATAGAGGCACTTGGGCTCGAAAGAATGTGGGCTTTGGCAGGGGTGGTAAGCACCAAAGGGCTGGAGTCTCCTGCAGAAGTGCCCACCATTGGGGTAGATTGTCTGATCTCTTCTGGAGTAGGAATTACTTCCTATAGATCCTCATCTCCTTCCCTATGCTCCCTGGCGTCTCCATGATAGCATGTAACCTCCCATTGCTTCTCTAGTCCACCCAGCATTTTTAGTACCTTAATTACTGACATTAAATCCCTCTCTCTCATTTGTGCTCTCCTGACTGTACCTTGAATTGTAAATTAATTATAATTATTTATCTGAAGATTTTTGTTTTTTTTACTGAAAGTATCGTAATGTGCCCATTTTTGAAATACTTGTATCTTCTTTTCAAATTCTTGCATACTATTTCTTTATCTTTTCTTACTCTGACTAGAACCTTCTGTAAAAGTTGGGCATACATAATCTGGATTTATAATGTCTGGAATAAATTATTGTAATGTATTTTATTTGTAAGTTTAGGGTAAGTATTCTTTATCATATTTTGAAAGTTTCCTTTTCTTCTTTATGTTAAAGGACTTAACATGAAAAAATATAGATTTGCATTTTACATTTTTCTCTCTGAATTTATTCAAATGATCATTTAGATTTTTTTTCCTTTAGTTTCTTAATGTGGTGAATTACACTAACAAACTCTTTCGTGTTAAACCAACTTTGAAATTTTGGGTTAACCTGAAATTCTTCATCATGCTATCTATTGTTTGCTGGTTTTTCTTTTGGATTTCTGTATCTATATTCAAAAATGAGATTGATCTGAAAATTTTCTCTCATACTCTCCCAATCTCATTTGGTATTAATGTTATACTAATCCCATAAATGAATTGTCTGATATTTCCCCTCTTCTTTTTTGTAAGAAAGTTCATCATCTATTTTTTAATATTTAGTAAGACTCACCAATAAAGCCAGACAAGTCTGGTGCATTTTTGTGGGAAGACTTTATCTTGCTGAATTAATTTTGTTACTAGTTATAGGCTATTCAAATTATCTATTTCTTTTTCAGGTGGTTGGTTAACTGAACTTTTTCTAGGAGTTTGTTAATTACACCTATCTTTTTAAATGTTTCACATAATGTTTTTCAGCTTTCATAGATTCTTTGCCATAAATCTGCCTCACTAGAAGCTGTTGATGGCTATTAACTGCTACATGTGTTCATTCCTATTTTGTCTAAAGTCTGCTTTGATAACATTGACAGCCACTCCAGGAACGTGGCCTATTAAGTCCTGAAAAATTTAAAAGTGTAAAACACTAAAGCAATATTCAAATACTGAGAGTTCTCAATCTGCCAAAGACACATGGTATTTTTTTTTCTTTTTGCATATACATGGACAACTTCTCTCTCTAATTCTCTCACACACATTTTCCCCACAATGTTGAAGCACTGATCCCTCAGCCTGTGTTTCAGAGTCCCTTGAGGACATAGTGGTCTCAGATGCAGCGTTTAGATTCTCTGTCCTTAAGGCTCCTGCAGAGGGGAGGGCTGCCTGGAGGACAGTCTTTAAAACAGTCCCCCCTCTTCAGTCTCTACCTTTTATTCCCAGGCTTTGATATTACAAACAGTACTTCAGCTAGCGAATTGCAAATCAATTCTAAGAGGCTGTACCAACCAGTTTTGAGATGAGATATGTCTAGACATATTGATCAATGAGTACAACAGTAGATTTTTATTAGAAACCTATTTTGGGTTGGCACTATTCTAGGTTCAGGGACACAGGAGAAAACAAGACTGTGTGTTGCCTGCTTTCTTAGAACTTATGTTCTCTTTGGGAAAAACATAAACATAATATTCATAAAACAAATAGTAAGCTAGAAAATGACTTTAGACTCACAATGATTATAGGTATTGATAATTACTATGAAAATGTAATAATGATTAGTGGCAATTTGGGGTAAGGGTGAGATTTGAATTTTCTAGGTTAAATTAGATTGTCAAAGACAACCAGGAGAGGTAACATTGAAGCCAGACCCGATTTCCGAGATGAAGCTACTAATGGTGATAGGAATGAAGTGGCCCAGTTAGAGAAAATAGCATAGCCCCATGGTGAGTGTGAGCTAAAGGTGTCCCAGGAATGGAGTGGTCCTAAGAGACAAGCAACATCTCTACCTATTAAACCTATTGCATGATCTTCATTTTATATTCTTCATATTAACTTTAAATTTTTCTTCATACAGATCTTGCCCAATTTTTAAGTTTATTTTCAAGTATTATAATTTTATTTTCTACTATACATGCATTTTTAATTTTTATTGTAACTCTTCAGGAGTTCTATTTTCTCTTAATTTTAATGAAAATGTCTTAAAGTTTTTGCCACTAAATGATGTTAATTGCTTGTCTTAAATGTTATTCCTGGGGCATCTGGGTGGCTTAGTAGAATGAATGTCTGACTCTTGATTTCAGCTCAGGTCATGATCCCAGGGTTGTGGGATCAAGCCCCACATCAGACTCCATGCTGAGCATGGACCCTGCTTAAGATTCTTTCTCTCACACACTTTCTCTTTCTTCCTCTGCCCCCTCCCCAACTTGTGTGCACGTGCTCACTCTGTCTCAAAACAAACAAAACAAAAAAACCCAAAAAAACCCCAAAACAACAACAAAAAAGCCAAAACACCAAAATAAACACCCCACAAATACAAACCAAAATAAAACAAACTTTATAAAATATATGTTATTCCTTAACATATTGTGGAAATACCCTTCCACTTCAAGTTGGACAAGAGCTTTATAAGGACTAGATGATAAATTTAATCAAATTTAATTGCAGAATATAAAAAATATAAGCATTCTACTTTCACTATGGATATGACCATTAATATTAATATTTGTTTGACTTCAATAATGAACACTAATTAGCAATGTTACCTTAATATTTTAAGTTATTGTTGAGTTAAATGCGTTATTAATTTGTAACTATTATTTTTTTTAATTTTTTTTTAACGTTTGTTTTTGAGACAGAGAGAGACAGAGCATGAACAGGGGAGGGGCAGAGAGAGAGGGAGACACAGAATCTGAAACAGGCTCCAGGCTCTGAGCAGTCAGCACAGAGCCCGACGCAGGGCTCGAAATCACGGACCACGAGATCATGACCTGAGCCGAAGTCAGATGCTTAACTGACCGAGCCACCCAGGCGCCCCATAACTTGTAACTATTATTAATGGCTTTTGTTTTCTAACCATGATTTAGATATTTTTTAGAGAATATTCCAAACTTTCTTAGTAGCAGAATCTTGTTATTAATTTTCACATATAATTGCTGTTTTTGTTGTTGTAGTTACAGATTTTTAGCTGAACACACTTTCTACATTCGAAATTTTGTAAAGGTGTGCTCGCTTTGGCATCACATACACTGAAATTTTGTAAAGGCACTGCAAGTTCTTTTTTTTTTTTTTAACGTTTATTCATTTTTGAGAGGCAGAGAGAGACAGAGTGCAAACAGGAGTGGGGCAGAGAGAGAGGGAGGCACAGAATCCAAAGCAGGCTTCAGGCTCTGAGCTGTCAGCAGAGAGCCCGACACAGGGCTGGAACTCATGAACCATGAGATCATGACCTGAGCCGAAGTCAGATGCTTAACTGACTGAGCCACCCAGGCTCCCCAAGTCACTACAATTTCTTTAAAAAAATCTCGACTCTTTTTATTACAATATTTGACAAATCTGTATCTTTCTAGCAATTAATGCATTCTGGTATTTGGTAAATGGTATTGATCATTTGTCAATATAGCCTTTCACAGATTGAGGGATATGTTAAAGCTTATCTTTACTGCCATGTTTGTTAATATATGTATATATTTCTACCAATTCTTGCATTTTATATATCATATGTTGTTAGATACCAAAGGTTCTATTATATTTATTATTTATCAGTTAAAGTTACCTTACTGCCTCACACAATGCTTTGGCCTTGAACTTTACTTTGGAGTACAGAAGGGAATATGATCAGGAAGCAGTTACAAGAATGATCTGGGATTGAAAAAACATGGGTTAGGACAGAGATTAGAATTGGATATCACAGACATAAATATGTTAGAAAAAGCCTTTGGAGTAAATGGAAACGTTTGGGGCAAGAGTATGAAGGTGCAAAGTTACCAAGGGACATAATTTTAGAACCACCAATATATAGAGTACTGAAAGAAGGACTAGCAAAGGAGACTAACACCAAGTAGGTAGAAAAGAACCATGAATGTGGTTTGGCGTAGAAGTAAAGCCAAGAGAGACTATATCAAGAAGTGGAGTTATCAACAGCATCAAAACATTTATTGTATACAGGAAGCTGACATCCACTTCCTGCCTATTTATTCAAACATTCACACTAGAATGTAACATTAAGAACAGGAATGTTTTCAAATGTTTCTTTCACTGAGGTATCTCCACATCCCAAAACATTGGCTAAAACAGAGCAGATAGTGGTAAGATTTGCTGAATGAATTAAAAATACATCTTCATGATTATTAAATAGAAACAATTAACACAATAATATATGATTTAAAGACGAGTGAACTCTGATATTCAAATGTTTTTCTATGTCCCATTATATTATACTGTAACTTAGAGGGTTAAAAAATACAGACCATGAGGTAGAGCAGTTTAAAACACTTTGGTTATAAAATAGTTTTCTTGGAACTACTGCATAAAAATATCAAATATTCATGTCAACATTTTTTCCTTAATCCACCCTATTTTCATGGAGGTATACACATTTATTAATAACACTCAATTTATCTGCCTTAATGTTAATAGCCCATCAGAATAAAATGGCCAGTTCTTATAAAATGGAATATATAATGAAATGCCACATGAATAATTACTAGGTTGAAACTTTTGTCTGTTTTTGTGGGTTATTAAAAAATAAAATGGAAAATAAAATCTTTTCAGTTATAGTTAAAAAATAGATTATTAAAAGCTAATTTTACAGAAGCCCATTAAAATAGCTAATTCCATTTCAAGAATTATTTAAATAAAGGAAGATAAACAGTTATTGAAGTCACATAATTTTTAAATGGCATAAACTCTTTTTCTAATTTCTAATAATATAAGAGCAAGTAAACTACTGACAATATAAATTAATGCACATAATAAGAGAAAGGAGGAAATACATACTAATTCAACCAAAAAAATTGTCTATGGTGTTTACTATTTCTAAATTGTATTTAAAGTAATTAATATAATTTTTGGAAATAATGCAAATAATTTTAAAAATAAACTTTCCAGAGGTTGTATAATTAAAACTAACTGTATTTCAAGGTATCAGGCACTTTGAGGGATTATTCACTTCTTCCAAAATATGCTGTTTCTGCATTTAAAGATTTTTGGAAAGGAAACAAGAATAAATTAAATAATATATGTATTTGTACATAAATACATTTATAGAATGATGTTGATCTAACCATTTTAAATGTTAGAACCTGTGACATATTCTTTTAAAAAACAGATTCGAAGACGGTAACGTTTTATCATTCTGAATTTAGAAATAATAGTTTCTACATACTAAGCTTGATTGACATTTTGATCTTTTGAAATGAATTATGCATAAAGATCATCATTAATGCAGAGGAAATAAACTCCATTGGCTTCACTTGTGATTTTAAAGCATATATCCTTTTGGGCATCAGACATCTTCAATTTTTCTTCTTGGATTTTGACATATATTTTTGCATAAGCCCAGACACCTATATTTCCAACCTGACAACTATGTTCCTTAAAAATGCTTTGCTTTACTTCCCTTAGAAGAACAAAATGAATGTTTATCACTTAAAGTGTGAAGTACGATGTTCCATAGAAATATTCTACATGTTTGTGATATTTTCAGAACCAGTCTATTTATCTAAATTCAAATGATTGACTGTTGTTCTCACAGCCTATTATCTTACTAAGGAATAGAGATCCTACATTTTCAGTCTTGTCCTCAGTACTAGAGTTAACTCGAAAGTTGTTTTGCACACCTATCGACCATCATCAATAATTTTTAATTCTTTATTGATGGTAAAAACTTTTATTTTTGAAATTATTTTATAAACACCTTTTTAACAAGTCAATTATCTCATATGAAGCTTAATATTATAGGTATACAAACTGCAAAATTATTCCCTTATATGATAAACACATTCCTTTCTCATCATAACTATTACTGTAAGAATAAATGAGTGAACTTGAATGTTGTGTTGTAACGTGAAGTATGCATTTGTTTCATCATCCATTGTCCTGCTGAAGATTCTGTATATGTCAAATCTTCAGCATCCCTACTTTTTACTCATATACTGACTCTGTGCTAGTCTAAGATTTGAATATTTAACAAATGGCTAGTATATTTTATTTGGACTGACCTTTTGTTTCTGTCATCACCAACAAAACAGTTGAAGGCATAAATTTCAAAACAGTTGAAGGCAGCACCAACAGTTGAAGGCATAAATTTAATACATGAACTTTTTTTCTATCAACTTGTGAGCATGTTTTTTTTTGTCCTTTATGCATAAGATGAATAAATAAAAGGTGAATGCTCATGGTACCTCTGGATGGCTGAAATAACTGTGTAAAAACTGTATACATTGAACATCATTCATTGTCACTCTGGACAGAAGTTTCCACCATGAGTTTTACATTTACATCTGTCTTCAGACTTTTAATCAATTATTAGGATTAACAGTTTGTCATATTTATTATGTTCATACAGATTTTTTTAAAAATCAAGTAGATTTGGGGCAAAGGAAAAAAAATAATTTGCCTATTCAGGATAAGAGAGCTGAATTTTAGCACCAGAGTGTATAAAAAAGTCTTAGGACTTTTAGTTGGCAGAAACGTCAAAATTACTCAATAGTGGTGTGTGGTTACTAAAAAGAAAACACATTTATATTATATATTGGGAATAAGAGAGGACATAGTCTTAGTATACTTTGTCCCAGAATAACCTGAGTGTTAAAATGACAACAATAACATAAATAGAACAAGATGAAAGACAGTTGATAGGTTTAGAGACATTTACAAATGTTTATGAAGTATATCTCTTAAGATTGGGGAATTTTATCTTTGAAAAATAGACTTGGGGAAAACTAACTTTTGTTTACAAATGTTTGAGAATGTTCATCGGAGTAACATGCAGCCTTGTTCTGTTTGGCGCCAAATTACTGAACCACCACCATGAAGAAGAGCCTGAGAGGCAGATTATCTTTTCAACACATAAAACATCTTTTAATGCTGGCAGCTCTTCAAATAAGGAAAGAACTAGCTTAAAAAGTAGTGAGTGTTATACTTCTGTAAAAATGTACTAATAGTGAGTTTTAAATTTAGAACATACTATAGAGCTAAGGAGGCAAATTAGGACAAGGGACCTCCATCCCCAACTCAATAAAAATATTTCCAAATTTATATGTTTTATGCATCCAGCTTTTGTAAGATTAAAAGGGAAAAAATCTATGGTTTAAAGTTTTACAACCACTGAATTAAATAACCATCTGGCAGTAATGCTATAAAGCACCTTTAATCACTTGAAGGAGTATTTGAATTAGGTGGCCCTTAAACACCTTCAGATATGATTTTAATAAAAATTATAATGAAATTATAATTTTGCCTACAAATAAAGCATCTAGAAGTTTACAAACCCTTCCATCCTTACCACAGCCCTGAAAGAAAGCATTATTTTTGCATATAAGAGAGTGGAAGATGTAAAAGCTTAGCAAATTAGTCAAGGGACCATGGCATGTGGAAAGAGCTGGGTTTGTAAACTTGGTTACATTTTTACCGTTGCACAATATAATATAATCATCAAGTTGAGAGTTATCTTAGAGATAATATCATAAACTATTCTAGCTCTGGTATTTTAAGACTCACATATAACATCACCATTCAGTGATTAGCTACTCTGTATTCTAATATCTTCAAGTTCACCCACTCGCTCTTGACTTATTACATTTAGAGTAGCTCTGGCCATTAAAAAGTGCCTTCTTATATGATCTGAAATCTGCCTTTCCATATGACTCAATCCAAAATACATGTGCTTTTTCATGTTCATCTACTGTGGTCTCTTCCTTAAAGGAACTTGTATTTAAATTAGGGAAATACAATGTGGAGACAAAATACAACAATACGGACAGGGTTTCCACAATGCGATTGTACTTCCGAAATTTCTCCTTTCCTATAATAAATTATAATTTAAACAAAAGGGCTAACATAAACATTCATTATCATTTGGTCTATTTGGGCAAACATCTTTGTAAGATAAAAGACTATAATGACAAGCACAGTCATAGTTAAACTAACAAACGTTCTTTCAGAATTTAGGCTCAATCAGCAGCTAAGTAAAAGATACGGAATAGAAGTCATTAAAAAATAGTCTAGACAGAACTTTTACCACCTCCAGGGCAGTTAATTAGCAAAGGTAATATGAATATTACACAGAAGTCTAGAGCTTCTCTCTAAGGGAAGAGAACCATAGCTCTAGGTAGAATCTTAGCTGTTAGATTTTGTCAAATCAATCAGTAGACAACAAGCATGTCCCTAAAATGGACAGAGAAAAGTAGAGCAGGACCTGACAACAGAAAGGCCTATGTTAAGGCAAGAGAGATTTGCAGCAGGCACTTTCAAAATAGTATGGAAATTGTACTTCCAGGACTCTATGTAGCTCCTGGGGCCAAGGCAAGATCTCATTATTGGTACCAGTTAGAAACAAAGCAGACATGGGCAGGTGAGAGATATCTGATCACGGGACTGCAGTTCATCTCAATATAGTGGTCAATTACCTAACCCTGGGTAGAAAGTTACAAAGCAATTGTAGAGTGACCAAGTTGAGAGACTAAATTATAAACTCATATATAGATCTATCTATCTATCTATCTATTTATCATCTACCTATCTATCATCGCAGACTCATTTATCTATCTTATTAATCTTAAGGGATATTTTAACTGTTCTCCTTTACTTTATAGTAGTTAGTTGCTATAACTCAGGAGACAACGTTTAAGTTTTTTTAGATGGAAATGTGTCTCTGTATCTGCGGTCTCACATGGCAATTAATCAAGTTTCCTACGTATAAAAATGTTCACAACATTTATGAGTTGTCTCATGTACACAAAGGTGTACTGCAATCTGGAATACAATAACAATCACTGAGCTATACCTTATGTCCAAATGTGCCTAGTATTTTTTTTTATACTGTCATTGGGGAATCAGTAAACCCAGAAATTTGCTTTCCATTTAGGCTATAGAATATCACTGAAGACAATAAGTGTTGAATACAAGTAAAGTAATATTTTAGGTAAAATTATAGTATTTATTTACTCAAAAGCACATAATGAATCCTTAGCAAACACAACTATGATTGCTAAAGCTGAGATATGGTACACGTACAGGACTTCAAAAGATCAAAATGAGAACTGCTGTTTCATCACTGTCATTATGTGATGCTGTTATAGGCAATAAAGAGGAGCTAAATGTGATTCTCCTTATTTCTTTTTTAGTTCTTCTAGTCTCTAATTTTATGAGTTCCTAGCAAACTATAGAGTCTTCTGGGAAAATACCACTTCATTTTAATGGAGATATAGAAATGAAAAGAAAGAAAAGTCATAAACAATTTTATACATCATACACACACACACACACACACACACACAGAGGAGAGAAAGAAGTATTTTATAATTTAGCATTGTCTAGTGATCAATTTTAGAATGCTTTTTTTTTTTGTCTTACCTGAGACTTCAGGTCCAGATCCTCAAAGAAAATGTTTCTTAACTTGTGTGTATGTGTGTGTGTGTATAATTTACTTCAAAAGGGTGATAAGACAACTTTATCATTGCATTTTTATATCTGAAAAAAATAGACACTGGTGTATCTTCGACCCTCAGTCCCATATTAAAGAAACACACTAAGCAACAATAACTGGAAAGAACTGCTGGGAAAGTTGGAGAGCTCAGATGAAGTTTATATGGGAGCCATGGAAAGGACAGGAAACTGTTGTTATTTGCTAATCCATTCTACAATGACTGCTTAAAAGCAAGTAAGGGTTTTTTTCCCCTCAAATCACGTCATTTTTCCCCTAAATCATGTCATCCCTGATATATCATTTTAACTATTCTCTGTGGTTGTGCTTATTCTAGTATGATTGAATCATATTTGCTTTCATTTTACAGAAGTATGACAGCACTGGGAAAAAAATACTGAGAATTCTAACAGAGTACCAATAATGCAACAGAAAGAAGAAAGAAATTAGTATTTCAGCTCCATTTTGTCCTGATTCTTAGATTTTGGAAATAGTTTCCTGCAACTTAGAAGCAGTCATGCTGCAGGGCAGAATCAACTCACTTCTAAATTATATTTTGTTATTAGCTTTCCCTCATTTGGGCGGGTGATGCATGATGTTGGCATGAGCTCTCTTTTTGAACTTAAATTTTCCGGAGAGGGAAAAAAAAACCACATTATCTCCTTTCCCGTCCTCTGTGATTCATTTCCGAGATATGATATGTGAATGAACCTGAGTGACACTGTGCTTACCAAGCTGTGGAGGACCTCTGCTTCAAAGAAGTCAGTGACATTGCAACGAGCTCTCTGTAGGTGTCATTTGTTTGCAATGGTGCAGAGGGAAAATATGGGGAAGATGAAAAGGAAACGATTAATGCAGTTTGTGTTTCAGATTCCATGCCAATTTAGTAATGTGTATTAATGATGCATTTTGGCAATAAAGCTATGTAATAATCATTAAACAGAATTGCCATTCCCCATTAACAGAAGACTGTGTTATAACACATTGGCTAATTCCTCATTAAATTCAACATAAATTAAAAAACAGATTTTATGTGTATAGCTACAAAGAAAGACCCCTTCATTTTATTTTCCTAAGAAAATAAACATCCTTAGGGAAAAATTGTCCAAATCTTCAGGTTATGATTAGAGAACAAAACAGAAAGTTTCCTTTTTTATTTTATTTTTTTGATGTTCAAAATTATCATTCATAGATAAAGAAAATGAAGATTCTTCCATTCTGGTGTCTTTTAGGAAAATGCTTGTTAACTGTAAGATCCAAATTTGCAACCTACAAATGTATTTGCTCTCAAAGTCATTAAAGATGCTCCAAGATACTAGAACACAGAGATTGTTGAGTAGAGGGAGATGGGCAGTGGAGAAGAGGGCACTGACTCTTTTGCCTGCTCTTCCCCACAATGCTCCCCCCGATCTGCCATTGCCCAGACATGGTTTAGACAATTTTGATACAGGCGGAGTTGGTGACTTTGATCCTGCCAATGAAAGTACAGAGGCACTCCTCTTCTGTCTCTGTATCTGTGAAGGTCAAAAGACTTCTGGACTGGAAAATGGACACTCCTTTGCATCTCAGTAGAGGTTTAAATATACTAAATTGTATTTGATATTTAGAATTGTTACGAAATGTGAAGGAAAATTCAAAAGGCTCTAAGAAGAAAATTACTGTAAAGAAGACATGACATTTTTAGCTAGATATAGTACTAAGTCCAAGTTATTTGAAAGTACTTTGACTCTGGACAGAGTTTATGTGTATGTGTATATACACACACGTACACAGACCACACATACACACATAACGACATTGTTAAAAACTTTGCTTTTGTCTTGTGAGAGACAACTCTCTTGTGAGAGTTGGGGTGGTTTTAACATTATTCCTTGTATTTGTGTATTCAACATTCTTCCTTATATTTTTCAATATTGTTTGAACTACCATATGGCTATTTTTTAATGAAAAATATATTGGGGAAAAGGAATATAATTGAAAAGATTAAAAGGAATATAAAGAAAAATGAAAGAGAATAAATTTAATGGCATGAAATATGTTTGAATATTTGCTACATGGAAAGTTTGGTTAGAATGTATCAATCACATTATAGAGCTTTCTTAACATTTAATAGGAAGTAATTGTAGTGATTATCAGATAATTAAGCAGATGAATGGATTTTTTTCTATGAACAAATCAACTCTGTTTGAATGAAATTAATATTTTATTTCTAAAGTGTGTAAGTGAGATTGAACATAATATCAGTGGTTTTGTGAACCTATAATTAATGCCATATTTGTAATTTTGAATTTTCCCAGCTCAAAATAATCTTATGATGCCAAACATACAGTAAGGAAATGTTACAATATTTTGTAAATTACTAATGGAATTTAACTAGTCTGCAACTTTATAAATAACATAGTTTAAACAACCGAACTGTGAGGAACTTCTGAGAATTACACTGTTTTTTTTTTCTCTTAGCTCTTTACTAGGAAAGGAGAAAATCTTACTGACTCCTTTAAAATTCTAAAATGTTTTCTAAATCTTCTAAAATCCATTTCTGTCAGCCCTTCCACCTTTCCCTATCTTGATTTCCCCCAAATTTTCTCATAGCTTGACCCAACATGGATGTTCCTCAATTTCTTCTCAGTTATTAAATTAATACTGCTGAGGCATTAATAGTGCTAATATATTGGCCTTTTCTCTACTGTCCCCCTTTCAAATTTATTAAGGCACATGCTTACATGAGATTTCCTGGTTTATAGTGGTCTAATCCTCATTTACTAAAGCTTCCTTAAGGAATCATATTGCAATATAAATATAAAATAAATAATTATATGTCCTTAAACTTATATAAAGTCCATCACATATATCTCAATTTTTTAAAAAATCAAATTTTACTATATATAGAAAATCCTAAAGACTCCACCAAAAAATTACTAAAACTGGTAAATTTATTCAGTAAAGCTGTAGTATACAAAATCAATGTACAGAAATGCAACAGATTTCACTAATAATGAAGCAACAAAAAGTGAAATTAAGAAGACAATTCCATTTACAACTGCACCATAACCAATAAAATATCTAGGGGTAAATTTAACCAAAGAGGTGAAAGATCTGTACTCTAAAACAAAACAAAACAAAACAAAACAAAGCGAAAACATTTATGGAAGAAATTGAAGATGATACAAAGAAATGGAAAAGCATTTCACACTCGTGGATTGGAAGAATAAATATTTTTAAAATGTCTATACTACCCAAAGAAATCTACAAATTTAATACAATCCCTATCAAAATACCAACAGCATTTTTCATAGAACTAGAATAAACAGTCCTAAAATTTATATGGAGCCACAAAGACCCTGAATAGTCAAATTAATCTTGAAAAAGAAAAACAAAACTGGAGGTATCACAATTCCAGATTTCAAGTTATATTACAAAGCCATAATAATCAAAACAGTATGGTACTGGTATAAAAATAGACACATAGGTCAATGAAACAGAGTAGAAAACCCAGATGTAAGTCCACAATTATATGGCCAATTAATCTTTAACAATGGAGGAAAGATTATACAATGGGAAAAAGAGTCTTTTCAACAAATGGTGTTGGGAAATCTAAACGGCTACATGTAAAAGAATGAAACCAAACCGCTTTCTTACATCATGTACAAAATTCAAAATGGGTGAAAGACATAAATGTGAGACCTGAAACCATAGAAAGCCTAGAAGAGAGCACAGGCAGTAATTTTTCTGACATCAGTCATAGCAAGAATTTTCCAGATATGTCTCCTGAGGTGCTGGAAATAAAACCAAAAATAAACTATTGGGACTACATTAAATAAAAAGTTTTTGCACACTGAAGGAAACAATCCACAAAACTAAAAGACAACCTCCTAAATGGGAGAAGATATTTACAAATGATATATCCAATAAAGGGTTAGTATCCAAAATATATATGAAGAACTGATACAAATTAATACCCCAAAAACAAATACTCCAATTACAAATGGTCAGAAGGCATGAATAAACAGTTCTCCAAAGACATACAGATGGCCAAAAGACACATGAAAAGATGCTCAACATCACTCATCATAAGGGAAATGCAAATCAAAACTATAATGAGATATCACCACATACCAGTGAGAATGGCTAAAATCAACAAGAAAAACACCAGCTGTTGGTGAGAATGTGGAGAAAAAAGAACCTTTGTGCATTGCTGGTGGGAATAACTGGTGCAGCCACTCTGGAAAACAGTAGGGACGTTCCTCACAAAGTTACAAATAGAACTATCCTATGATGCAGTAATCTCACTACTGAGTATTTACCGCCCCCCCCAATACAAAAACACTAATTCAAAGGGACACATGCATCCCTATGTTTAGTGTAGCATTATTTACAACAGCCAAACAAACCAAGGAAGCAGCTAATGTGTACATTGAGAATTGAGAAAGAAGTGGTTACACACACACACACACACACACACAGGAATATTATTCAGCCATAAAAGACAATTAAATTCCCTTTGCAACAGCATGGATGGAGCTAGAGAGTATAATGCTAAGGAAAATACATCAGTCAGAGAGAGACAGATATCAAATAATTGCACTCATATGTGGAATTTAAGAAACAAAACAAACCAACAAAGAAAAAAAGAGACAAACCAAAAAAATAGACAACTCTAAAGTGCAAACTGATGGTTACCAGACAGGAGGTGGGTGGGGCGATGGGTGAAATAGGTGAAGGGGATTAAAGAGTGCACCTATTGTGATGAGCACTGAGTAATGCATAGAATTGTTGAATCACTGAATTTTACACCTGAAACTAATACAATACTGTACATTAACTGTCCTGGAATTAAAATAAAATCTTAATTAAAAAAGATCACATTTTAACTATAAATATGTGCAGTTGTTGTACATCAATTATACCTCAATTAAAATTGAAGGAAAAATTGAATTTTTTAAAATTTTAACATAAAATGCATATGTTGCGCTCACATACAAAACCAGTCTGATCCTTAAATGGCTAGAAATTGACCTGAATCTTTCATCCTGGGGGAGTATTTCTTTATGTTTTTACATAATTTGGAATAATTCTCTTAAAGTCTCATCACTGTAGATAAATAAAACAGCAAATTAACTACTCTGTCTGAAAAGGACCACAATCATTTTTTTTCTACACAATTTTCTTTAGTGATTGTACCCTTTTTGACACTAATAATTTTGATTCCTTCCTCTAAGCCACAATTCCTTTGTTCATTCAAAAATACATTCTGCCAGGACATTTTCTGTCCATTGAAAACGTCTAATTTTAGAATACCTCACTGACTTAGTCTAAATCCTTGAGGACAATAGGTTGCCTGTTCTAATTCAGTGATGCTCACTGCTAATCTGAGGATTGGGTCTAAACGAAAAGTTTGTTAAAATTATCAGTACTTGATCCACTTCCTTGTAAATGTTAATGCCTCTCAGGGGTGGGGAATCTTTCAATTTTAAAAAGCTTTCCTGGGGCGCCTGGGTGGCGCAGTCGGTTAAGCGTCCGACTTCAGCCAGGTCACGATCTCGCGGTCCGTGAGTTCGAGCCCCGCGTCAGGCTCTGGGCTGATGGCTCAGAGCCTGGAGCCTGTTTCCGATTCTGTGTCTCCCTCTCTCTCTGCCCCTCCCCCATTCATGCTCTGTCTCTCTCTGTCCCAAAAATAAATAAACGTTGAAAAAAAAATTTTTTTAAAAAGCTTTCCTGGGCTGGTATTTAATGCATGGCCAGCCTTGGGGACCATGTACTGGTCATCTCCAAACTTTAGGACGTCATTAGAAACAATGAGTAAGAACTAGAAAAATCTTGAAAAGTGGATTTGCATCAACTTATAGGATCAAGGATCTGCATGTCTTCAAAGGAAAGCCTCAACTGTAGTTTACAATTTAGAGAAGATAACCTCTCAAACATAGTAAAGAGATCTAAGCTTCCTCAGCTAGAGAAGGAACAGGGGAAGATAGACACTTGCTAAGAACCCTGGGCAAGTATAAAATGAAGTGGAGAAAAAGTTAAGGGCTTCTTTAGCTTATATCCTGATAGAAGGAAACAAAATATGACTATAGACTATGACTATGTAGACTATAACTATATAACTAGAGACTATAACTATATAAAATTTAACTATAGGCTATAATTGTAGAAATTTAGGGTGATGAGGCAATTTTTCCCGGTGTCATTACTCCCTAAAAATTGATAGTGTTCTGCAATAAATACGTAATATATGTAAAACATACTTATGTCTTACTTTGGTATGAATTGTTTAGATGATCACTGGAATGCTCTACTTCATATAGCTTGAAACTATGGTATGGTTTCAATCTTAGGCTCAACATTAGGGAAATACTTTGCAGCCAAAACAAACAGCTTTGTCCTTCATGACCCTCCATTGCCCCAACAACCCAGATTTTATTTCCTGGATAGTATTAGGATCTTTGTATCCATAATGCCTTCCCCATGACTGAAGGATGATTAGAATTTGATGATGGACAGACTAGTATCTCTTTCCTCGGACAATTTCTATACTACCGTCAAACAAGGAGACCAGGGGTTTCCATTTAGCTAATGCACTGGACTAGATGTATTGAATATCTTCCTATTGTGAAACACCTAAACTACTGGATAAAAATGCTGTACTGAAAAACAAATCTTACACATGTAGAGCTGAACTTTCAGTAAAGAAAATCTCTGTGGCTCAGATTGATGATGGGATGAAATATTAGAGTGGTAAATTTATAGGCTGATGTTGCTACTTTACTGTCAAGGAACAAAGGAACTTTATTTAGTAGCTTGGTTCCAGTGTCCACAACAGAATAGATGAAGGAGGGATGGTATTAGCGGAGTTGCAGCTGAGTCTTATGTAAAGCTGAGGTACACAAAGTGCTAAATCTTTAATGAAATGATGGAATTAAAAAACAATCTTCCCACTGGCACAATAAGATAATCCCCTAACTTTTAAAGTTATGACTTGGTCTCTGGGTGGAGAGTAAAAAATATCCACCCTAGAACTTGAAATCATGTATGCAGCAGATGCTATTGAGGCTCTATATCACATGCACTGGGCCCATCTTCAATTTCAGCTTCAGCTGTGTTTTTCAGTTTGCATGCATTTAGCCAATTTCCCATCTCAAATTACTGTCCCCCTACCCTCTGCTTTTCTCTGAAGCCCATAACACATGTTGGACAATCCTCAATCAATGGAAAATGAGAGCCAGGAAAAACATTTCTCAACTTCTTCCCTTCCAAAGGAAGGTTCAGAGGAACATCCCACATTGCTTTTCAGAAGATCCCTGGGAAGGCTGAGCCCAATTTGCCTCCAGGAATGACTATAGCTCAAAAGCATGCCCATTATTGGTATTACATCCTTCCCTGCCTTACTGCTTTTACTTCCTTATTCTGACTTCCTGGGATCACATCTCAAATATGACACCTATACACAAGTCATTGTATCAAGTAATGCTTACAGAGAAATAAATATTAAAACAATAGATTTTCAGGACATCTGGATGGTTCAGTCGGTTGAGCATCTGATTCTTGATTTCGGCTCAGGTTATGATCTCATCGTCCATGGGATTGAGTCCTTCATCAGGCTCTGCACTGACAGCATGGAGCCTGCTTGGGATTCTCTCTCCCTCTCTCTGCACCTCCTCCACTCACCCTCTCCCCCCGCCTCTCAAAATAAATAAACATTAAATTTTTTTTTTAATTTCAAAAATAACAATAGATTTTCACTTCATGTAAATTTTGGGTTCAAATCTATGTAACTCATATGACCTGGGAATCCTCAAGCTAAAACTTTGTCAAATTATACTCACATCAGTGGATCTCCTCATTCACCTGACAACAACAAATGCAAAACACTCTTAAACCAAGCCACCTAGGGTGGTTTCAGATAAAGCCCCTCAAAAATGAGTTGAAGAAACAAAATTATGAAGCATGAGAAGAAATAATCTATTCAAAGCAATATGAAGAGCTAAAATTATATTCTTTAACTGTTTCTTAGTGGCCTTAAATAACACTATCATTTTATGTCATAGTTTCTACGGGTCACAAACACAGTGAACAGGGGATAGTTTGTCTCTGATTCCATGTTGTTTGTGGTATCCGTTGGAAGACTTGAGGACTGACGAACTGGAACTACCTGAAGAATTGGTTAGTCTGTTCAGGCTGCTACAAGAAAATACCATAGACTAAGTGACTTATAAACAACAGAATTTATTTTTCACAGTTCTGGGGGCTGAACATCTAAGACCATGGTGCTGGCATATTCAGTATTTGATATGGACCTACTTACACTGCACTTTCTCCCTGATATCCTCACTGGATAGAAGGGGCAAGGAGGCTCTGGGAGGCTCACCTATAAAGGCACTATTTCCATTTGTGAGGATTCCACTGTCATTATCCAATCACCTCCCCAAAGGGCCTACCTCTTAATGTTATCACTCTGGGTATGAAGTTTTTAACATATGGATTTTGGGAGAACTCAGGCATTCACACTATAACAACTTGATTGGGGCTATAGGAGCCGCTTCCAAGATGGCTAAGTTACATAGCTAGCAAACTGGTGCTTCTGTTGGCACAAACCTTCACCTCTTCTCCATATGGTCTTCTCTATAGGACTGCTTGATTGTTCTCATGAGGTGGTACCTAGCTGTCTCCAGAAGGATCAGTCTAAGAGACCAAGGAGGAGGCTGTAATGTAATTGATAACCTAACCTCATAAATCACACACTGTCACTTCTGCAGTGACCTATCTTATTTGTCACACAGGTCAGTCTTATTAAATGCAGAAAGGGATTTCACAGGGGTGTGAATACCAAAGACAATGATTATTGGGGAAATCCTGGGGGCTGATTACCAAAGAGACTATGATATATTTGTATTATGCCAAATTAAGCTCAAACTTTCCCCCAGAACCCCTCTTTTAGGATAGTTCTGTGTTAGCGAGGGCCATAAGACATATTTGGCATGAGATTTGGAAGGATGAAGTAAAGCATGAGCTATATTCCCTTTATTCTCAGAAATCAGTGAGGCACTGTTGCCACTCAAGGTTGTCATTTATCCGCTGTCTCACCTTGTTGAAGTGGAATAGTAGCTGGGCCTACAGTAGTGCCACACCTGCCAGATTCCCCCTTTCAACTTCTCTGACTTCTTTTTAAGTTTATTTATTTATTTTGAGAGAGAGAATGAGAGTGTGTCGGGGAGAGGGGCAGAGGGAAAGGGAGAGAGACTCCTGAGCAGGCTTCACATTGTCAGCATGGAACCCAACATGGGGCTTGAACTCACCAACTGTGAGATCACTACTGGAGTCGAAATCAAGAGTTAGATGCTTAACTGATCGAGCCACCCAGGTGCCCCAAGAATGAGATGTGTTTTAACTAGTATCAGTGCCTCCTGCAGTTCACCCCGACTTTGAGGCTGGAGACTTAGAAGGAGTGAAAGACTAACTTGGTTCTGTCTTGATGAATTTTTGGCTTATTCTTGCAGGTACTAGGCTGTCTGTGCTCCCTCATTTCATACCCATGTTTTCTTCCTCACTGCTTGTCCTGATGACTTCAGGCTTAGCACAAGACACAGAAATAATTGCTTCACAAAGATTGTTTAAACAACTCCACAAATATATAAAGGCAAATCCCTATAATAAATCCCTTATTATACCCAAATCTGGTGGTTCTGTTTTTCGGATCCAACTCTAACTGACCCAGGGACTATAAAATAAGTAGCTTTAAATTGAATGAAGCAGGAAAGAAGAAATCAATTACTGCAAAAGATAAGATGGCATAAAAAGGCAGATACTTTGAAAAGAGGCCAAATAGAAGTTATAAAAATGAAAGATATATTAAATAAAGAAAAGCCTTCTGGTATATGGGTTTAATAGTTAGATATATACTCTGAACAGGATACAGGAAACTATAACAGAATTCCAAATAAATGGTAGTTCAGATAAGATCAATGTTTATTCCTCTCTCATAAATGTAAGCAATTCAAGGCTCCTGTGGCTGATAAGTCATTTCCACATTGTCAAACAAACCAGATTACTTTGTATAACATTCATTAAGCTTATATATCTGTGTCCAGCATGGCTGCTTCACATCCTGCCATCACATCTGCACCTCACTGCACCTAAGTGGTAATGAAAAATAGGAGGCCTGTCCCTTTCCTTTTAAGTTTTAAGGCTGCGATCCAGAAGTTATGCACATCAATTTTACTTATTTCCCATTGATTTGGCCATAAGTGTTTGCAGTGGAGTCTGGGAAATGTTGTTGTCTTAAGGAATGTGTTCAATCACTCATGTAAAAACTGCATTATTACAAATCGGAATGTGAATACTGTGTCTCTGACACAATGGTTAAAAAGCAGATAAGGTACTTCATAAAAGATCATTAACAAATAGTGTGGAGGATTTTGCATAGACTAAAGCAAGTCTGAGAGAAAAAGAGACAAGAAAAAAAAACAGATTAAAATATAGATGCAAGAGGGGAAAGCATAAAGACTGATTTTTTTCAAGATTGATTAAGTCACATGAATCTTAAGGTTTGAGAAGCACACTGAATCTGGAGCAAGATAAATAAAATTACATATAGGTATATTGCAGAAAAAACAGAACACATAAGCCATCGAGAAGATATTTAGAATCAACATAAATAACCCATGAGGAAAACTGCTAGATTCTTTACAGCATTTAGCTATTCTTCATAAAATCTACATTTCAACGCATTGCTGTGTTTACATGGAAATAAGCAAATCTCTAAACATGCCTTGAATAAATAACCTAATAAACATACGAAAAATGACCTGAATCCTGAGAAAGAATCAACAGTGAACTGCCTTCAAGACACAAAAGGGAAGGTTAGAGCCAGCCTGAGACAAAAGTTGATATCAATAATGTGTTCCAGAGTCTAAGCCTGAAGGACCTGATCCTGAACACCTGAAATTATGTTAGTAAGCTGGTCCCAGGTTTCCAGAAGAAATCATTTCTAAAAACTCCTAGAGAAAAAGTTGATTCTAGAATACTCAAAGACTGAGATTAAATAAGCCAAGTCAAAGTGAGTGAAAAAGCAGAAACAACAAACACCTAATTTAGATTCCTAAGCGTTTCAGATGTTGGAATGACCACAAATGGAACATCAAATAACTGTATATAAAATGTTTACACAAACAATGGGTGAAATCACAAAATCAGTAAACTACACAAACTATTGATAATAAGAAGATACAGAATTCTGCTCTGGCTGTGATACATAACAATTTTCCTAACATTATAAATATCTAGAAACATGGAAAATGTATGAGTCAAGTGCTTTCAGAAACAAGGCAATAGGCAAACATAGAAGTGTAGTCCAAGGGAAAAGGAAACAGACAAGGTGAATGCTATGATCTGCCTGGAAGCATTTTCCAAATCATGGTGCAGGAGGAAAATCCTTAGCATGATCTCAATGAGTTGCAGAGATAGAGATCAGAGTAAGGGAATGCTGAGATACTGGAATGAGGAATGTGTAAGACAGCCAAAGGGAAGGAACATGTCTAAAGAAGGAGCTTCAGAAACATACACAGCATCCTCTTGAGTATGTTGCTAAACACTAAGTTGCACTTGCATGGGAAAAACTCAATAAGTTGAGAGCTGTAAGGTGAACAGCACTAGAGGTCAAACAGGGTGTAGAAGATCTGATGGACAAAGATAAAATGCACTGACCAACCCTATAAGAATGCCATTGAACTTAAGCTATGGCTTCTTCTTAGGCATTTTCCCCCTGAGGGGCAGATGAGAATTCCCTTACTGGCAAGGTTAATTGATCTGAATTTCAGGAAAAGATAGAACTGCTGTACAAGAGGAGAGTAATGTAATAATACAGCAGCTGTGGCCTGAGAAGACACAGTGACCAGTGGTACAGAACGCTTATGGATGAAGGTCCCAGTCATCCAAAGTTAGGCCATCTATACCAACAGAGTTGCTATTTTAGACTAAATGGAATGCAAATGGGTAGTTGAGTATCTTTGTCAGTTCAGGCTGCTGTCACAAAATACCCTAGTTTGGGTGGCTTAAACAACAGATATTTATTTCTCACAGTTCTGGAGAAGGGTAGTTCAAGGTAAAGGTGCTGGCAGATTTGGCTCCTGGTAAGGGTCCTCTTCCTGGTTTGCAGATAACTGCCTTGCTATGTTCTCAGATGATGGGGGAAGAAAGAGAGCATGAGCAAAATATAAAAAGAGAGAGAGGGAGAGAGGGAGAGAGGGAGGCAGAGAGAGAATGCCAGTGAACTCTGGTCTCTTTTCCTCCTCTTAAAAAGAACTAACCCCATGAAGGGCTCCCTACTGTCATGACCTCATCTAAACCCATTTATCTCCCAAAGGCCCTACCTCCAAATGTTATCACATTGGGGTTAGGGCTTCAACCCATGAATTTTGGGGAGACGCAGTCATTCAGTCCATAGCCTCTGGCTCTGCTACAAAGTTGGTGGCTGTGGTTCCTTTCTCTCATGAATTTGCAAGAGAAAAAAACAAAAACCCAAACAAAAGCACACCAGCATTGTGGAAAAGCTTCTGCTTCCAACATACATGTGGAGGTGGATGAGGGCAGAATCCATCCTAAAAGTGGACATTCTAGATTCTAAGGTGGACGTTGTGCCTCCCCACCCATCTCCCAAACCAGTGATTTACTTTGTGAGCTGTTGGAGCACTGCTGCCTGGCAGGGCTGCCTCCCTGGAAGTCCTTCCTCCTTCCCAGAAGCACACTGCATCCAACAATTGTAGACAGCAGGAGGTAAAGTCCTGGACCTGTCTTACCAACTCAGAACTCTAAAAGCCATCCAGAACTCTCTGTGGGATTGACTGAAACCTTTGTTGTGAAGACTTCTTTGTCTTTGAATGTTTTCCCTTCCCCTGCAGCTGGTAATTGTACAAGCACTACCCAGTCAACCTTCTGTGCCGAATTCCACCTGGCGTCTGCTTCCCGTGGAGCAAGACCAGCAACATCAAAATGTGAAAACAGACACACAAGAGTGAGAATCAACAAAGCAACTAATTCTTTCTTTGAAATGATTGATCAAAGTGATAGCAAGACTGATCAACAAATACAAAAGAACAAATTTAAAATACCATGAAATGATTAGAGGACATCACTATAGAGCCTAAAATGCTAGAAGTATGATAAGAGGGAATTATGAACAATTGTGCCCCAATAAACTTTTAAATTTTGGTAAGAATGTACTTCTTGAAGAGCACAATTTACCAAAACAGACGTTATAAGAAATAGAACCATAATGAACTCCACTAAAAATGTGAAAACAGGGGGAAAAATGAGCAAATACATTGACAAACATAACTTTACATAATAGAACCAGAATTTCAAAAATCAGTCCGTAGAGCATCAATGGTTTTATGGTGATTTCTACAAAAATGTTAAGGAATAAATCATTTAAATTGTATACAAATTCCAGGGGATAGAAACTGAAACAATGCTTTCTCTAGGGGAGGAAACTTTTTCCTTCTTCCCTATAGACCCCCAGAAAGGCAAATGAGGCTTATGTGGCACCCTGAGCTAAGTAAGGGTAAGGGCAGTGATCTGGGACTTCAAAGGGGAAGAAAATAACTCACAGGAAGGTATGAAGAAAAAATGGTAGAGATAAGTCTTTCTGATGTAAAAAAAGGTTATCTTCATTAATAGCTCTCTTTCTGGTACAGACCCTCTATTTAAATTATTTTAGGCAATTAAGGGAAGGTAAAAACCTTTTCTTGAGTCTGTTGGGCCTTGATTGTCTTCAGTTGGAAATGATCTGCATGCCAAAGTGGCACATTCTGGGGCAACCGGCCCGAACCCCATTATTACCAGCTCCTATTGAGTACAGTGTAACTTTGATGTAAATATCAGATGAGAGTATGAGTAAACAAAATAACGAACCGATTAGAAAGATAAATCCTAAGTAAAATAAAGGGAAATTTAATCAGTATAATTCAAAACAATGACAGGATAATTTAATATTAGAAGACCAATTATTATAATTTATATTATAGGACAGATTAAAAAGAAATATCACTCAGTAGCCAAATATAAAGCAATTGATAAAATTTGGTGCTTATGTCTGATCAAAACTGTTAGCCAAATAAGAGCAGACTTCCTTAACCTGACAAACAATAACTGACAATATTGTATAGTAATAATGATTCCTGATGGTGAAGTGTTAGAAACATTTCTTTAATACCATGAATATGACAAAAATGTAGTAAGTCTACTTCAAATCGACATGGTAATAGGAGTCCTAATCACTGCAGAAATACAATAAAAAGAAATAAACAACAAAAGTCTTGTTGAGGAAGAAAACTTGAATCACACATTATAAAATTTTCTCTGTGTATTTGTTATATAATTCTCACAAATTGTATCATCACTTAGTCCTATTCTGTTACCCTTACTCCTATTGATCTGGAAGCTTGTGCATGAGCAGCCAGGGTCATTATTAGAGTGAGGCAGGTGAGGCACTCAGCTTGATCTAAAATGTAAGAGAGCACCAAAAACTTTGGCATTTAGATAAATATATTAATGCACTATTTTATAAATAATTTTAATTTAAAAAATCTATGGTGAACACATTATAAAGACAAGCTATTGTTTGTTTCAAGACCCTGTGTTATACGGGAAGAATAGTTGTTTTTAATGAGCTCCTAGTTCCAACCAGAGCTGCAGATCTGTCACATCACGTGAGGTAGGTTAATGAGGGTTGACAGAAACATAGGAACACATTGGACAGTGTAGGGCTTTGTATCTAATTATAATTTATTTATTGTGGAGCTTTCATTAACTTTGTTTACTGGTTCAACGAATGGAATTTGTTAATATTTTGGATAAGTGCATTTGGGGAGCACATTTTCCCCTTTGCATGTCAAGCACAGGCATGGCTCAGCATGACACTGATGAAGAGTTATATTCTTATTGTCCCTAGGTTTTCCCAACCCTGGTTTATGTCCATGGCCTCCCTTAAACCACAGTGACCTAAGTTTATGAGACTTTATTCCCTCCTAGCACTGTTCCTCTGCAGTAGCCTCTGGGGTCTCCTTTCACCAACCTTCTAAGTACAGAAGAGCAGACCCTAGGGAATTATGAACTAGGTACAGATGTTTTGTAGTACTTCAGATTCCTATCACTTTACTTCCTAATTATGCCCTTTTCCTATTCAGTGGTGTTCATTTTTCATGATATTTTACCCTTTTATCATCTTTAAACATTGAAGGAACTTGTGGAATAAATTCATTCACTTTGAAGTATATATGGTCAAAATCAGCTGAATGGGCTTTACATACTCTGTACTGAAAGAGTTACTATTTTACAAATTTCAAAAATGTTTCACCAGTAAAATCAAACACTAAATATTAAATCTGAAGTATCAGCCAGTGGGTGAACAAATAAAGCCTTCCTATAGCCCTTTAACATTTTGTGACAGTTACCTCTTCTTGAACTGTACATAAAGTCAATTTGGGAATGTAACAAACTAAAAACACATAACTTTTCCCAAATGGCTGTAGAGGAGGAAAACATTCTTCTCCCTCCTACCAAGCTAGGTTTTTGAACAAGTGACCTGTAACTGAACTGACCACAGACAGATTAACAAGGGAAAAACAGACACTAGTGTATTAGCATGTGCACCATGTATACATATAAGAATAGCCAGAGATGAGTAACTCTAAGGGATGGCTAGAACTTGGGCTTGATAGCACTTTAGCAAAACAATAGTATATTTTTATAGAAGTGAGAAGACAAAGAAAAATGACTTAGAGTCTAGGGTGGCAAATTCTAGGAAGGCAAATATATAAAAAAGGAAAATGAATGGTAGATAAGGGCTACTTTTAGCAAGGTTTGTGATGGAGACTCCTCTGGTGCTGCCTGCAGGTTGATAAAGGTCTAAAGTTGTCTCTAATAGGGGTGCCTGACTGGCTCAGTCAGTAGAGCATGCAACTCTTGATCTCCGGATTGTGAGTTTGAGCCCCGTTTTGGGCCTAGAGATTTCCTTAAAAAAAGAAAGAGAAAGAAAGAAAGAAAGAAAGAAAGAAAGAAAGAAAGAAAGAAAGAAAGAAAGAAATTCTGGTTAACTGATTTCCCCAGAAATGCTAAAGTTGTCTCTGATAATTAACTTCTGTCTTTCCTGGTGGAGACAGGAAGGGGAACACCTTTGCAAACTTATGTCCTGCTTTTGGGCATACAGTGGGAAGGCAGAGAGCTTTACTTGTATCTGCTTCTTCTCAGTTGCCTTCCATTCAAAATAATCCTTATGTTGGTGTGGCATATTTTGGGGTGCCATCTTCTGCTACCCTACAAAGCTAAGAATTTTATTTACAAAAATAATGTATCTGGAAGTGGACATTAAGAAGACTACTTCTAAGAAAACTACATTTTTGAAGTTTTAATTAAATCTGAAATAGGAAATGTGTGCCAACACTACAAAAGATGTCAAAACTCTCTTTCCATGCCAGATGTTTTTCAATTTGAATACAAAATTTATCTCTCCTGAATGTCATGTTATATTCCCTGAAACCTGAATGATTATCATTGAAAACTAGAAGGAACATAGAATGCTAGATAGTATATGCAAATTTTATGAACAGCACAACAAATAGACTTTAGTAAAGAAAATGGACATTTTCCAGTGGCTAAATCTCAGGAATTAGAATGACTGGATTCATAATTTAGCTAAATCGCTTTCTTACTTCGTGACTTGGGGAAGGGAATTTGGATGGAGATAACAGCCAGCATTTTTAAAACACTCCCCATGTCCCAGGCATGATTCTAGGCTGTTAATGTGGGTTATCTCATTGACTTCTCATGAAAGTCCTGTTTAATCTCTTTTTGCATAATTTTCATATGAAGAAACTGGGAGATAACATAAAGATTATGGAACTTTCCCAAGGTCACAGAACTACTACGTGGAGGGAAGCCAGAGGCTTATGTATCCTCAGCTGGAGAAAAGGCTTGACATACCAGTCCTAACATACTTTGAAATTCTTTACTCACCAACACTTGCTCATAGTTAACAATTCTTCTCTCTCTCAATTCATCAATTTTTCATGACTGAGAAGGCAAAACTTTTATATCACAAATAGCAATCTGCATCCCTTTAAAAAGTATTGAATATATTTATATATGTCGCAATGTCAGTAGAATGAGTACCTAAAATAATTATACAGACCCACTGCTCAATCCCGGGGGATTCTATATTCTCTCCCTGTTCCAGCTTGCATGCTTTATCAGGCCACTTAAGTGTGAAGAAAAAAACACCTGCTCCTCTTTTCATCAAACAGAAAATAATAGGAGAAAAGCAAAGAAAAAAACAAAACAGCTCATTAAAGCCACAATAACAACTGAACAGATAATAATATGCAATTTAAAACCAAAATTCTTTTTCAGTTCTTCTTTTCACTTTTACAAGATTGTTCACCCAAACATCATGCTTATCCACACGGGGCAAATTGTGTAAAACACAATGCATTACATAACATGAGTGTTGTCCCTTATAATGAAATGAAACTAGTATCAAAGGCACAAGACTCATAAAACACTTGGAATCGACAACCATTGAAATTCAGGCTACCAGCCAAACACTACAACAGCTTCAAACATCAGGCAACGTAAGGTGTGTGATTTGAAACCGATAATGCGTAATTTCCAAGGAGCTGTAGGTAGGTAAAGAGTGATGATGCAATCAGTCATTTAGGCCAAGTATTTATTTCTTTGCTGTCTGATTTTTTCAGCTCCCCAGAGGTTAGGAGTCTATCACCTGCTGTTCTTCAGCTGCTAAGATCAGAGCCTGTAACACAGATGGAGTGTCTATGTTCCCAGGGCTGCTGCTTCACCGAGATAAGGCTGCATTGGAGAAGTGCTCAGCTTTGCCTTCCTCTGAAGGAGCCTGAACAACCATCAATAATAAACAGTTACTTCTCAACTGTTTTGTTAGACAACACTGCCTTGCATACACAGGTGAAATTTGATAAAAAGGAGTTATTTTAAAGCCACTTTAAATGCCTATAGCTTCATTATTTTGCTCCTTTTTTTCCCTTCTTTCTTTCCTACTCTCCTTGCTCTCCTGCTGAAATGCAATGATTTAAGAGCCCAGTGGAAATATTGGATCCCATTTCTTCACTAGCTGATTGCCTTGAATGTTTTTGGTGAGCTATTCTTTAGCCACACTTGTCACTCTGCTGTCATTCATGGTATTATATCCCTAAGAATGAGAACATTGCAAAAATCTACTCCGCCTATTCAGAAACATGCATTATGCCTGGTTATGACCTTGCAATTAAAATGTCAACTTCTAGAAGTCAGAGAAAGATAGCTGCAATCTCTAGTGTCATAGGAATTTATACAGTTCTTAATTTTATAAAAAGACAAAGATCATTTTCCCTGAAAGCTCCTCAAATTGTAAATACAAACTCCTCATCCTTCTTCCTGCCACTGGAGAGTGCTAGAGTGAGATTGTGCCACTAAATAGTACTGTGTATAATTTACCAGTTTGAGCAAATATCATTATTAGCAGTGTGTGTGTGTATGTGTGTGTGTGTGTGTGTGTGTGAAGCACATGGAATACACTCAGCTTACAATCAGTGATCAATTATTGCTGAATGTTCCTGACAGTTCTTTGAATACTGTGTTCAGTGGCTAACTTTTTTCACCATCAGCTTAGGTCCTGGGGATTCTTGGGTCATAAGTTGAGAGATGACTTTCATCTGTATGTTTCCACACTTTTGCTGTTTGTTGGGAACAGTGGGCACAAATATACCTGACTATATGGAAACAATAATCAGAAATACATTGCCATGGGATTTTTAGACAATTAACTGATTAAATATACATTACCTGAGTTAATATTGCATATTTAAAATTCACAGACTTTACTAAATGTTTCTTCCATTATTTCCTTAACTTCTCTTACAGAAGTAAAGTCCTATCTTTCATTGTTGATACAGCATTTTGATCCCTTTAAAACCCAAAGTCAACTGCTTCTTAATAAAAACTAGTCATAGAGGGGCGCCTGGGTGCCTCAGTCGGTTAAGTGTCCAACTTCGGCTCAGGTCATGATCTCACAGTTCGTGGGTTTGGGCCCCGCGTCAGGTTCTGTGCTGACAGCTCCCAGCCTGGACCCTGCTTTGGATTCTGTGTCTCCCTCTCGCTCTGCTCCTCCCCCACTCACGTTCTGTCTCTCTCTCTCAAAAATAAATAAATATTTTTTAGAAAAAAGCTAGTCATAGAAACAGTTAAGATGATCCACCAAAGACTGTGCTACAGGTTCACATTCTGTCACAAGAGTGACGTCATTCAAAGAGAACTCAGTTCAGTTTTGCTTTTATTTTGTTAAGCTTGTGTTGATTTACTTAGATGTTTAAGCCACTCTGCCAAATGTAAATTATACCTCATATTGTTACTTAAATATTATTACTAATTTATTCATATTATTTAAAAACATTCATATATTCATACACACACACACACATACACACACACACATTTTAAACTTTAGCTTAATTATAAGGTGTTAAGTACTTTGTAATTCTTAGGAGGCAATTCTTTCCAGGTGAATGCATTTCTCATTTTATAGGAAATCCAATTAGAAAATAGCACTACAGGGCTCTTTTAGTAGACAACACCTTCTATTAAAAACCTAAATGTTAGGCTACAACCTCAAGTTGCTATGATTTTTCTACAATTCTTCCAAGCTCAGGCATTCTGGAGGGTCAAGTTTTCTTCTGTGAAGCAGAACATCTTTAGCCTTTTCCCTAGATGTTCATTGTTTTACACCTTGGGATGATGGACACCACCAAGCTCCTTCAGCCCATAATGTCTCTGTAGCCTGATGTACTCCCAGCGGATAAATGGACTCCAGTCAATAAATACCAATAGCACATGTTATAGCAATAATTGCCAGCAGGATCCTCTCTGACTCCGTGTTTCCTCTTTCCTCCAGTAACTGGTACCTTTGAGAACAATACTCTAAGAAAATCTTTTTGCCTCCTATGATCTCCTGGTAGCTAGACAGCTCATTACTACTTTCTTAACATCATGTTAAAAATCTATCTTAGGCATGATTTTACATGCATTTAATGTCCTATAGCACAATGTCATCAAAGGGAGTACTTGTAATGGGGGGATATGTCAGATATTTTCTATGAAGCTAGAGGCATGGTCCACAAGACTGTCCTTACTCCTAATACCAATCACAGGTTTGGGATTTCCAAACTTGGGTTTGCTAAATCACTAGGAGGACCCACAGAACTTACTGAAAGCTGTATGCACACAGTATGGTTTATCACAGGGAAAACAATATAGATTAAAATCGGCCAAGGAAAGAGACAGAGCAGAGTCAGGGAGGGTTCCAAACATGGAGCTTTCATTTTCTTTGAGATATGTTACCTTCCTGGCATCAACATGCAATAGTAAAAGCAGAATGTCACCAACCAAGTAAGCTCATCTGAGCTGTAGTGTCCAAAGTTTTACTGGAATGCCATGTTTGACTTCCCACATGGCTAACCTTTAGTCTCAAGCTAATTGGAGTCAGAGTGGATATGATACAGCCCAAAGTCCTCATCATAATTCACATTGCTGGAAGTCTGCTGGTAAAGATCTCCAGGTAAATGAAGATACTTTTATCAGGGAGGATATTCTAAGGGTCTGGAGATCACCTTCTACTGGCCTAATAGAGGCCAGACCTCTATTTGGTTAAAGTTAAACCGTTTGTTACACACACTTCAAATGTAATCTGGCAAGAGAGTTTTCAGAAAATGAACTTCTGGATCTTTGAATTTCCGTAACAAAAATGTATTGTTTGACAGTCTTCAGGACATCAAACAAAAGTGACTCCTTTAAATGATTTAATTAATGCAGCCCAAACCCATAGGGCTTACTGTCTGCTTCTATCATAAATATGCCTTTTAAGAGTGAAGTATATGAACACATGCTCATTGCAAGGGAACCCTTGACCTCTTATACAAATGTAATCTATGTGCTATATGGTAGAGTGGGGTGGTATGTATGATGATAAATTTCCTTTAATAACATCACCTCTTCCAATCCCTGGCTCTAAGTAAGGAATGCATTACATGAGGGAGAGTTCTGTGAGCACAAGAAAAAGCATAAAGAAATTATTGAATGCTACCAACATCTTCCATCCTCTCTGACCCTTGGTATTTAAACATAAGCAATTTTTATAAGCTATTATCAGTATTCTTCCTCATAATAAATGCACTTTCAAACTGCAGAATCAATGTAGTATACTAATAAAGATATTTTACAATGTATCTGGGATGTTGTACAAAAAATTTCCCAAAGTAAAAACTCTTAGTGTAAAATTGTGTGTGTGTGTGTGTGTGTGTGTGTGTGTGAGAGAGAGAGAGAGAGAGAGAGAGAGAGAGATTTCTGATTTGTAGTTTCAGCTTATTTAATAAGAAAGATAAAACTTATTTTATTAAATCATGTCAAAAGCTATATCTCCAATCACAGTCAACTCTTATCTTATTTACACTTAAAAACAATTTAATTTCTTTTACCTATAATTTGCAATAATTAAATTGTATTATGGCTATCAGATCTATTAGTTTTAGCAATAGATCATTGTTTTTTTCATTAAATATATAAGAATATTTGACCATGATTATAAGAAATTAAATGGATTTATTACTGATTTTTATTCTTTTAAATATTTTTTAATGTTTATTTATTTTTGAGAGAGAGAGAGACAGAGAGACAGAGAACACAAGCAGGTGAGGGACAGAGAGAGACACACACAGAATGTGAAGCAGGCTCCAGGCTCTGACCTGTCAGTACAGAGCCTGGTGCAGGACTCAGATTCACGAACTATGAGATCATGACCTGAGCTGAAATCAGATGCTTAACCAACTGAGCCACTCAGGCATCCCTCTTATTTTTTTTATTCTTGATTCTTATTTAGTCATTATAAAAACCAAAAATATATGTACCCATACAAGTTTATCAAAAGGAATATTATATATTTTATCATGTTCCTTGTGTCATAAATGACTAATTTGGGCTATATAAATTGCATAGTCTTATTACAAATCAAGTCACATATATTGTATATATTATATATGATAGTATATTGATATATTTTCATTTATAATTTATAATGAAATGAATAAACTCATTCTATCAAAGGTATAACATTTCAATCTTGACTTCACAGCATCGATGTTTCAAGATGTGTGCCATTATTAGTTTCTTAATAGTTTTAATAATATATCTTGAAACATATAACACATTTATGCAAATTGATAAATGAAATCAGACTTTACGTGACAAAGAACTGGATATTTGGCTTGAAAACAAGAATTGGCCTTGCTAATTGGATTGTATTGTCGGTATTTTTCACAGATTGAATGAGCTTAATCTGCAGCTCCAATAAATCTTGACAAAAATATCTTTAAAGCTCAAAACATTTTAAAATACTAAATTAGTAACATTGTAATAGAATTAAAATATATTCATTACTCCAAATCTGTATCATTCGAGATCTGAACAGATGACACAAAAATTAGAGCGTATGATGATAGTTTATTTACAAAGGGACTGATTAAAGAGGAGTGGTGGCATTGAGGAACCACAGGAGTAAAACAGGAACTAGGACCAGGCAGCAGTAAAGCTGTCACCACCACTAAGCCAAAGAGACAAAAGAAGAGAGAGCTTATTCATACCTGGAAAGAGAGTTAATCTTGTAGACAAGGCTTCTGGGAGATGAGCACTGACTTTTGGTTAGGGACAGTCTGGGGAAGCCTTGAAAGGGAAGGATTCTGGAGAATAAACACCCTGGACTTTACTCTTCTCTTTTAGATAATTTACTAGAGCTTCTTATTAGCTGAAGCAGAGAGAATTTAGCAGGCCTGAAAGCCCATTGACTACTTGATACAACAGAACAGAGAGAGGAGCAAAGAGAGAATAAATTTGGAGGGGCACACAGAAACTTATCCTATATAAGGAAGGCCTTTTTTAGTATAGCAAGGTATGCAAGATTCACCTAAGAGAAAGAATAACAGGTACAATAAATTGTCATTTGCTAATTCTGGATAAAGCTTTTTTGGGTATCCCTCCTGTATTAGTGAGGGTTCTTCAGAGAAACAACCAATAGGAAATCTGTATTTTTAGAAATAGATGGAAAAAGATTTATGATGAGAAATTGGCTTACATGACTGTGGAGTCTGAGAAGTCTCAGATTCTGTGGTTGGCAAGATGGAGGCCCAGAATAGCTGATGGGCAGTTCCAGTCGAAATTTTGAAGTCTGAAAACCAGGGGAGCTAATGGTATAAATCCCAGACCAAGACTGAGGCCTAAGAGCCAGGAGCACCCAATATGAGGGCAGGAGAAGATAGATATCCCTGCTGGAGCAGAAAGCAAATTTACCCTTACTCTGTCTTTTGGTTCTATTCAAGTGCACAATGGATTGGATGATGACCACCTGCATTGGTGAAGGCAGTCTTCTTTACTCAGTCTATGGATTCAAATGCTAATCACTTTGTTTAATAACCAACTAAAATTTGGTTATTAGGTCTAATTTTGTCATCTTTTCTTTTCTTCTTTTGGCTATCTCAACTTTATCAGCAAGTAAGCAATCCTATACTTCACTAATAAAAATAATTTTGATTGTTTCTTCATAGTAGTGATATGTCTCCACTCCTCTGTTGTGAGATTCCATTGGCAGAACTTCTCTTATAATGAGAAATGTTAGTGATGACATGTTTCAGATTTTAACTGGAATGCCTTTAGTGTTTCATGGTTCAAAATGCTATTGAGCGTTGGTTTCAAATGGATACACATTCCTAATTTAAGAAAAGGTTTGTTTGTGTTATTGTTTCTGGTTGTTGATGTTGTTTCTTCTGGTTATTCTCCTGCCTAACTCACCCAATGTGCACAAACAAATGAGTTTATCCAAATGCATAAATTATAATCATTTTATGATTTTAAACCTAGGTTTATTATAATGATGAATTAGTCAGGGTTACTCAGTCAATAATTTGTACAAAGAAATATGTAAAAAGGAGATTAATCATAGAAATTGGCTTATATGATTGTAAAGGCTGAGAGGTCCCATGATCTGCCATTGGCAAGCTGGAGGACCAGGGAAGCCTATGGTGTAATTCAGTCGGAGTCCAATGGCCTGAAAACCAGGGAAGCTGGTGGTGTAAATCCCAGTTCAAGTCTTACAGCCCTAGAACCAGAAAGCTGATACCTGAGGGGAGGAGATGTTATGTTTTAGCTCAAGGAAAGACAGCAAACCTGCTCTTCCTCTGCTCTTTGCTCTATTCAGGTCCTCAGTGAATTGGGTGCTGCCCATCTGCAGCGTTGAGGGCAATCTTCACCCTGCTGTCAACCCGAAGGCTAAGCTCTTCTCTTTTTTTTTAATTAAAATTTTTTATGTTTATTTATATGAGAGAGACAGAGACAGAGACAGAATCCAAAGCAAGCTCAGGCTCTGAGCTGTCAGCACAGGGCCTGTCGTGGGGCTCGAACTCACTAACTATGTGATCATGACCTGAGATGAAGTCACAGTTCAGCCAACTGAGCCACCCAGGTGCCCCTCAGTTAATCTCTTCTATAAACACTTCACAGACACCCAGAAATAATGTTTTATCAGCTATCTGAGCATCCCTCAACTCAGTCAAGTTGATACTTAAAATTAACCATCATATCTTCCCCAAATTGAGACAACAAATGATACTAATAACTGGGTAAAAAAATGTAATTCAGGTTGTTTCATGTTCTTTGCTTTCCACAAATTAGAAGCATTACCTAATCTCTTGCCAAATGATTTGTAATTAATAATAATTTTGACCATAGACTATTATTACTTTTAAATTTGTAATATGTTTTTACTAAGATCAATTACGTACTAATAACAATTTTAACACAACCTAATCCAGAAGAAATACAGCTTAACAAAGGTTTCTATAATAAAATGTAAAATTTTGGGCACATACATATTTTGTGACAGAATTAAGAAGGGGGTTAAAAAAGCTTTTAATCATAAAATAATATTTTATTAGTTTACAATTTAATGGTGGAAGTAAAATGGAAATATGACTTCAAGGTGGAAAAAATGCTTTTAAAATGTTAAAGAAGAGCTTATTGATAGTACTTTATTTTATTCAGAAAAATTTTAATGTTTGTTATATTTATTTTGAGAGAGAGACAGCAAGTGAGTGAGCAGGGGGTTCAGAGAGAGAAAGAGAGAGAGGATCCCAAGCAAGCTCTGTGCTGTCAGCCCAGAGCCCAACATGGGGTTCAAACTCAAAAAACGTGAGATCATGACCTGAGCTGAAACCGAGTCTGACGTTTAACCTCCTGAGCCACCCGGGCAACCCTTGGTATATATTTTAAATGGCTGATGAACATTTCAAATTACCATGCTCTAGGAATAAAAAAGATATAAGATGTCTCTTGTAAGGATTTATCCTGAACTTTCTTACAGAGTGCTGAGGGTATGGTAATTTATATCCTTTCATTGTATTCCCTTTGCTGTCTCTGATCATCTATACTTAGAAAAAACTTCCATCAGAGTATTTGGCATAGCTTTCTCTAAAAATTTACCTGTGTTTTATTTGTTTGTGTTTCTGAAATTTTTAGTGTTTATTACTTTAATACATTGTTTGGTTATGGTATGAGGAGCAGATATAAATGATTTTATTCCCTAAATTTATTCCAGCATGATTTTATGAACAAATATCATTACCTTCAATGCTTCATCAAATCCTATATTTCCTTATGAATTTGTTTCTGTACTTGCTGTTTTGTTCCATTATCTGGTGTTGTGATTGAACTTATTATTTACAAATCTTTACAGAATACTTTAAAATTTAACAGGTGGGGCAACTAGTCCATTATGATTTTTCTTCAAAATTTGTATATTTACTCCTTCCAGATTACCTGAAGAATTATTTTTTCAACTTAAAAAATTACCTTGGGATTGCCATTGGCATTATGTTAAACTGACTATTAATGAGTTGGCTTGGGTCAGGGGCGTTATCAATTACTCTTGAAAATAAGTTCCATGGCTTCTTAACGTGGAGCCAGCTACTGCTAACAGCAGTTGTATCTCAAATTATTACATGGAATGTGGACAATTTGGACTTGTGGTTTTCAGTGCTCTGTGTTGGGGGGTGGTTGTGGTGGTAATAAAAACTATGTATGTTTTAATGCGTATTTTTGAAATTGTCAGTCTCACAAAGTTTTTTGTTGCTTTTCAAATCAGCCTTTTATTGACATCTCCCCAGAACTTCCAAATTAAATTTTAGGAATTCTGTAAAGTTTATATTTTAGGGAAAGCCACAAATGTAAGTTTTATTAGGTGATAAAAGCTTAATTGTACTATGTTTATATAAATTTGAAAATAAGTGAAATATTTTCCACACTGATTCTTTTTTTCTAGTATTATGTGCTATGTCTCTATTCAAGGTCATGTATTATGTTTTTAAGTAAAGGTTTATTATTTCTTCATAAAAGTGTTGTAGCGTAAAAGTGTTGAGTTTGGTTTACTCTTATTTATTTGTATTATGAGTAAAATACTTCTACATTACCTTTATAAAAACCGGTTATTTCTCGGGGCGCCTGGGTGGCGCAGTCGGTTAAGCGTCCGACTTCAGCCAGGTCACGATCTGGCGGTCTGTGAGTTCGAGTCCCGCGTCGGGCTCTGGGTTGATGGCTCAGAGCCTGGAGCCTGTTTCCGATTCTGTGTCTCCCTCTCTCTCTGCCCCTCCCCCATTCATGCTCTGTCTCTCTCTGTCCCAAAAATAAATAAATGTTGAAAAAAAATTAAAAAAAAAAACCGGTTATTTCTCATATTATAGAACTATGGTATAGAACAAGGATATAGTGTAGAGTATGGTGTATTTTGTCTTGCATTTTTCTGAGTTCTCTCATAAACCTGACTACCCTATACTAACCGATTTTTGTTGTTATAGTGTTTAGAATTTTATTTTAATTTTGAGAATGGTGTGTAAAATAAAGTCAGAGGCCTAGAGATATTCAGATTGCATAGAAGATTATAATCAGGTACTGGCTGACAGTTCAGGATCTTGAGGTGGAACTCAATACCAGACAAGCTGAATGTTCTCTGCTGTTCTTGTACTCCCAGAGATCTCTGGAAGCATGAGTGTGTGGTACACAAGTTTGTACCTTTGTAAATAGTGAGAAAGACACCCAGAAAAACAAGTATCATCCCAAAGATGATACTATAATCTATAATGTACCTATATTTTCTATTTATTACTAATGACAATAACAATTATCATTTTTATTAGCTTTCCATTATTTAGATGACTAAATTCTCTAATTTTCATCCTACATTTATTAGAAGAATAATGTGAATAATAATTCACAATTGGACATTATTTGTTCACTCTTAAGGGGCATCCTATTGATTCATAATGCTCTTTCATAGGTTAAAGGTGTTTTTTCTTATTCTTAGTTTGTCATAGGATTGTTTTTTTAAAACTCAAGAATGCATACTGATAGTTTCAAATTCTCTGGTAGCATCTAAAGATATCTTTAATATTTTTATCTTTTGACCTACTAATATATTAAATTAGCCTCATAGATGTTTAATTCTAAACAATTCTTCGATTTTACCCCCTAAATAATTAATTTTCACTTTGATCTTTGCATATCTCTTTTTTAAAAAATTGACTTGAGACATTGTTATTATTACTTCCAAAATGAAATGTTTAGTGTATTTTTTATTTTTCCTTATTTTCTCTTAACATTTAAGACTTTTAATTTTCTTCCGAAAAATTTCAGCTTCATCATGCAGTATTTTTATATGTTGTATTCCCAGTTTTGTTTAATGCTAATGTTTATAATACGGTTTGATTTCCTGTTTAGCCCAAGCATTATTTAGAAACTTAAAAAAAAATGTTTTTCTTTCTTTCTTTTTCTTCCCATGTTCTAATACAACATTCCAAAACTGAAAATGTGTCCTAAGTATTTTTATTCTTGGTTAATTATGTCACTGAATTTTAAATAGCAGCTGAGAACATTCACCTTATCTAGTATCAAGTTCCAATTATTATTTTTTTTAGAGAGAGAGATAGAGCACAAGTGGGGGAGTGGGGCAGGAGACAGAGAGACTCTCTAGCAGACTCCACACTCAGTGCAGATCCCACAACCCTGAGATCATGACATGAGCCAAAATCAAGTCGCAGGCTCAACCACCTGAGCCACCCAGGAGCCCCAGCTTCCACCTTATTTTTAGCAGCTCACACAAAACACCAGATTATATTGGCAAACACTGTGGTTTACTTATTCAGTAGCTGTTCTCTAATCTTGCTTACTAACAAACCTCTAACTTTGTCTGGACTCCAGTATTCCCAATCTAGGAGGATTGATTATCACTGGTTTTGCTCAAAAAAGCTACTGCATTCTCCTGGACAGACCCTTGCTCTCCCAGCTGTCCTTGCAGTTACAGGTGAACATGTGACTTCATCCTGTCCAATTAGGTTGCAACTGGAGGTCTGCTGAGGGAGCACTGGGAAAGGCTAATAGATAACACCCCTCTTAGAGAATAGGGGAAGGCATGTGGAGATAGCTCTTGCCTCTCCTGCCTCCTCCCGTTGAGTGAAATCTTGTGAATATGCACCTGCTGAGCAATTATTTAATATCCCAGGGAAAAATATGAAAAATTCAGGAATATTGTCGTAGGAACAGCTATCCCAGCCTTTTCTTTATAACAGACTTTCTTTATTTTAGTTGTGCTCATGGCCACTTGGAATAAATCCTGTGTTTGCCATCTTTTTTTGATGCTTGTCACTGTCACACCATTGAGCTGTGACTAAAAATCTGCAACCTTTGACTGTTTTCTTTCTCCCTCTTTTCTCTGATTGTTGTCTAGAATGCAGATTATATGGATCCAGCCAACACAATCCTTCTATAAGGTGAGTTGGGAATGAAAGCCATATAAAAATGGTGGGAAAAAACAGGAAGAGGCTAGATTTCCAATTCCATAAGCATTTTTCTGGTCAGAGACCACACACCTGCACTTTTATGTAATATAGATGTAAACTTCCATATTTTTACCCTCATTTTTAGTTTGGGTTCCCTGTCCTTTAAATCCAAACTAATCTTAATTAATACTGATGCCAAATCAGATTTCTGATTCTTTTGAGTCACATCATGGAAAGAGTAACTACTTAACTACAGTTTTTCACTAAGTGAAATAAATATTTTCTTGCCTGTTATTTACAGGCAAATCATTTACCGTGGTTCAAAATAAAAACTTCACAGATATGTCCACAGACTTTGATAATTAGTGTTATTTGTATTGACAAATTTTCTATGTGAGAGAAAGAACTGTGCCTAACTTAGTAGGTTTGATTCTACTGGAATACATTTTGAAATAACACCATACTTGAAAACAAACTTACTGACTTATGTTGCTGATTTTCATAGACAAATCTTTTAAAGGTAATAACCCTCCTTATGAGACAGTATTTAAACTCGCAATTACATAGCTTGTTGGGGAATGTGACTAAAAACAAAAAACAAAACAACAACAACAACAAAAAACATGACTGTTGATTGACCCATGTGCTGGACCTGGGCACTCGGAGTCTTTTCATCTGCTCTCCTATCCTTGGAACGTTGGTTCTGCTTGCCTTTCCTGTTCCTAGAGGCTGCTCCAAGGACAGAGCCTTCAGATGGTGATGTGGTGTTGGAAACACCTGCGTGGTACACGTGACTGAGCCCAGTTAGGGTCTTTTTATAAGCTTTTACGGTGTGGAGGAGAAGTATGGAAATCTAGTCAACTTGCTGCAGCCCTGGACAAGCCTTGTGTGTAAGTTCCCTTTGTTATTATTAAAACTGCCAGGGACCAATGTGGAGTGACCTGCCTCTTTCTTCAGTCTCTCCTTGCCCGTGCATATGGGGGCTAGTTTCAGGACAGGAAAGCCCCAGAGAGGGTTATAAACCTACATAGCTATATTACATATTTTTCAGCATCCTAGCAAAATGTCCTTTCAATTTGGTCCTTGGCTTCATATAAGGACCATATGTGCTTGAATTCTAATATTCAAAATTCTATTCCCAGTCATTCATGCCTTTAGTCATATTAATGCCCAATAAAAAAAACCCAATTTTTCTCAAACATCTACATTTTAATGACATAAGTAAAGTCTGTGATCCAAATGTAGAGCATCCTTTTGAGCCTCTGCATATTACAAAGATTATGGCTAGTGAACTGAGTTTAGAAAGTTAATATGTATAAAGTTAACTTGTACCTAGTTTCATAAAGAATGTTGGGGGGGCGTGGCAATAAGTAGCAAGAGGAAGATGATGATTCAGAAAAGTAAGAGGTCGTTTTCTTTTCCAGCTGATTTGTATTTCAGGGTCATTCTATGTCTTTAAATTGCCAGCCTTACTACTACTCAAATATCTTAGAGCTGTGTATAGGAACATAGTCAACTCTTTCATTGCCTTGAGCATTGCTGGAGGATATTTAAGCTATTTGCTGATTTCTAGCTATGTTTTAACCAAACTTTATTTTATAAAGAGTCCCTAGACTCAACTAGGAGGCATTTTTATGCCTCCTTTGATTGATGCTTCTGGCCGTAACCCTCAGTGATTTGGTGATATTTTAAATCCTGCCTAAGTTGTTTCACTATTGGATAACCAGTGTGTAGAGCTGCTAGAATATTTGTATTCCTTTTTCTGTGGCCAAAAATTGATTTAATGGTTCCTGGGAGAATTGTATTGTGTGATGGTTCTCTTCATTCTGATGTCTGCTTTCTGTGGTTTCACAGAAACTTCCAATCCCTGAAGTTAGGCCTTCTCTACGTATCCTTCTGATAGTATCCCCTCCACTTTCTTTTTCTCAGAACATGGAATTAAAAGTCAGTAACACCTGACTTTGAAACTAAGCCTATTTGTATTTAACTTAAACCAGGATACTGACTTCTGAGCCACAAGTTTCGTAAAATGCGCATTAGGATAAGTACATCAAAACGTGATGTAATAGTGCCAGGTGCATAGTAAAGGTTTTAAGTAAAGTGCATTTTTTTAAAAACTTCCCTTTTACTCGTATTGCAGTTATAATTAGCCCTTTTGTATTGAAGGACTAATTCATCAGGGACTTTTAATGACAAATGTAATTTTCAGTCAACATTTACTGTATATTTATACTTACATTTAATCAAGTATTTGTTTCTTCTCTTTGTTTCTGTACTACCTGGTTGTTAATTTGTAACTCAGAACTTTCCTGAATAATTGGATAATTACACATTTTAATTTTTGAAAAAAAATTTATTATGTTTATTTATTTTGAGAGAAAGAGAGCATGAGTGGGAGAGGGCAGAGAGAGAGGGAGACACAGAATCCGAAACAGGTTCCAGGGTCTGAGCTGTCAGCACAGAGCCCAACATGAAGGTTGAACCCGCAAGCCGTGAGATCATGACCTGAGCTGAAGTTGGATCCCTAACTGACTGAGCCACCCAGGCGCCCCAATTATGCATTTTTAAAATGAGAAATGGAGTGTTGAAATACAGCAATATCAATGTTATTATATTGGGATGATTACATGTATTTTGGAATTTATTTAATAATATTTATTTTGATGACAAGCCATTTATTAGTATTTTTATCAGCTTGAAGTTTTCAAGCTCGTATTCAAGGTGAGTGTATCTGAAAATGCAGACAATATTTTATATTCAGGTTATGTCAAGCATATTGTTTTGCTTCCCTTAAGCTTTAACATTGCTTCATATAAAGTCTGAAAAATAGGCTCTTTATTATTTCAACGAATTGCAATAGTTTTCTATTATCCTAGGATTAGACTTAAACAATAAATATTTTTATTCAACAAGCCTTTTAATGTCTCCACAATTACCTTAATCTCACCTGGACTTTTGTACTTACACTTCAGGATTCATAATCTTCTCTTAGTTCTATAACGATAGTGTTCTAGTTTTGCATATAGGGAAATGCCCCTCATAGAAGATTCTCTTACCAGTTAGCCATTGTGCTACTCATTTACTCTATATTGGATTTGTGACTTGAGATTTCATAAACCTAGAAATTGTATATCTTTCTGAGAAATCCCAATGGTGGGCTCTCAATAATATTGTTAGAGGGGTGTCTGGGTGGCTCAGTCAGTTAAACAACAGACTCTTGATTTTGGCTCAGGTCATGATCTCACAGTCATGAGACTGAGTCCTGCTTTGGGCTATGTTTTAAACAAAGTTTATTTTGTAAAAAGTTTAAGATTCTTTCTCTTCCTCTTCCTCTGCCCCTTCCCTGCTTGTGCACATGCACACTCTCAAAAAAATTAAAAATAATATTGTTAGGTAAATTAAATGTAATAAACTTTTAGGAGTAAGATACATTAATTGCAAATATTTAAAAAATTTAAACCATTTTGTGGTGCTTGGGTGGCTCAGTCAGTTAAGCATCTGGCTCTTGACTTCAGCTCAGATGATGATCTCACAGTTCATGAGGTCAAGCCCCATGTAGGGCTCTCTGTTGTCATCGTGGAGCCTGCTTGGATCCTCTGTCCCCCCCTCTCTCTGCTCCCCCACTCACACTCTCCCCAAAATAAATAAACATTAAAAAATCTTTTATCTATCATTTTTCAAAGATATTATTGAAGAAACTAGTTAATTAAAAATTAAAAATGAAGGGGCGCCTGGGTGGCTCAGTCGGTTGGGCGACCGACTTCGGCTCAGGTCATGATCTCGTGGTCCATGAGTTCGAGCCCCACATCGGGCTCTGTGCTGACAGCTCAGAGCCTGGAGACTGTTTCAGATTCTGTGTCTCCCTCTCTCTCTGACCTTTCCCCATTCATGCTCTGTCTCTCTCTGTGTCTAAAATGAATAAACGTTAAAAAAAATTAATTAAATAAAAAAAATTTTTAAATGAAGATTTCTGCTTCCAGGTGGGATACATAGAGTTGCCAGAGAATGTCCCTCCACCCTAGCAATAAGAACCTTAAAGTCATAGTTTCTTAAGCTCATCAAACATATGAGTGGTTAGCCTGACCTAGAAGAGAAGTGATCCATGGCTGCTTCTACACCTTGTGAAACAGAAGGGGGAGGAAGAAGCCATCATACCTGTGACTAAAGGGAAAATGGTTATAATAAGTTGTTAAAGACTGTTAATGGCTGGTATGACAATTTAGAATCCCAGGGAGGCAGAGACAAAATCTGCAACTACCTGCCAACTCTTTCGCACAAGCTTCACTGAGCACTCATGAGAAACACTGTGAGCAGCGCAGGGAACTGAGACACATTTCACAGGAGATTCAGGTGTGTAAAGGCTGCTGAAGTCTAGGGGAGGATGATAGAACTGCCCGAAATCCCTAAGCACTTTGGGTACTCATTGTGCAATGGTATGAAGATCCAGCTAACATGTGAAGGCAGGAGAAGAGTAACTGAGGGAAAGCTTCCAGCCCCTCCATGCCTTCCACTGAGTCAAGGGCAGCATCTGTCTCTGCCTGGAGGAGAGCTGGAGTAACCTTAAGGTGCAGGTGCACAGAAATTTCTAAAGTGTGAGGACCGTGCAGAAGAATGGGGGGAATCTCTACAGACACTCTGGGTCTTAAATGAGCATGAGGCAAGTCCTGTGTGGCTGAGTGTGGGAAAGAGACATGAGATAAAACGCAAGGAGTGCCTGGGGGGTTAGTAGGTCATGATTTCACAGTTCATGAGCTCGAGCCCTACATTGGGCTCTGTGCTGACACTGTGGAGCCTGCTTGGGAGTCTCTCTCTCCCTCACTCTCTGCCTCTCTCTGTCTCTCTCTCAAAAATAAATAAATAAACTTAGAAAATAAAAAATAAAAACCTCCCCAAGGTGCATGAACATTGGGACTGCTGAGTCTGAGGACAGGAAAACAGAATGTCAGGCACTCCAATCCCACAATCCCAAGTCTATTAAAGGAAAGATTCTGAACTTACCCTCAAATCATTTGAAACCTTGCTCAACTAAATCTAACTAAAGCAACAACAGATTCTAGACCAAGCTCGACTACAGATAAGATTGACTCAGAAGGAGTGAAGAGCTCTTCTGTAGGCATAAACATCATTCATCTGTATCTTTTAAAAAATTGTCTGGCATTTAAGAAATATTTATTAGACAAGTGAACAAGAAAGAAAGTGAAACCATAACCAACAAAGAAGGAGTCAAGAGATGTTGGGATGATCAATCAGCAATTTAAAAGTAACTATAATAAAAATGTTAGGGTTTCATGGAAAAGGCCAGCTCTCCTAAGGTAATTGTGATAAATAAAGAATCTAGAGCAAAAGACAGATGACAAGCATAAAAAAATGGGATATATTATTAGAGGGATAGATATTGTCAAATAGAGTAAGAACTAAAAATTGGGAATGAAAAATATGGTAACAGAAACAGAATTCATCTGATAAGCTGATCAAGAGACTGAGCTGAACACAGCAGGGAAAAGAATCAGTGAATCAAGGTCCTTAAATATAGGTCAGTAGAAAGTGTCCAAATTGAAATACCAAAGGTAAAAAGAGTTAATAAAAGAGAACAGAGCTTGCAAGGTTTATGGGACAATATAAAATGGTTTAATATCTCTATTTGGAGCCCAAGCAGGAGAAAGGAATGTAGTAAAAAAACAAAACCAAACAAAACAAACAAAAAAACAATTTAAAGAAATAATGGCAAAAATTTTTGCAAAATTGACATGACCTCAATTCAGAAGTTAATCATAATATATATGATGAAACTACACATAGGCATATAATACTTAAACTACTGAAAACCAAAGGAAAAGAAAAAAATAGGAAAAACCCCTAGAGAGAAAAAGACATTACAATGGAATAAATTTAAGAGTATTGCTGATTTCTTACTAGAAATGATTAGAGGCAGATTTTGGAATAGCATCCCTTCAGTGTCAGAAAAATTAATGTCATGCACAAGGATTTCTACATTCAAAAATATCCCCTCAAAATAAAGGTAAAATGAAGACTTGTTCAGGTAAACTAAAGCTCAAAGAATTTATCACTTGCAAACCTGCACTACAAGAAATGGTAATAGAAGTCTTTCAGGCTATAGAAAATGAAGTAATAGAAAACACTAGAAAAAAATATATAATTAAATAAAAAAAGCATATATTTAAAAATAGTCTAAATATTTACACCTATGTCCACCTATGTCCTATGTCTTTATATTAATATCAATATCTATCTAAATATCTTTAAGCACCACTTTTGAAAGTAAAATAACAAAAGATTGTGAGATCTGTAACATATGTAACTTATATGATGAAGCCACAGAGGATAGGAGGCTGGTGATTTGAAGTACACTGTTGTATGATTCTTGCTTTGTTTATAAAGTATTAGATTACATTTGAAGGTACACTTGCAAAATTAAAAATGCATAAAAGAAACTACAAAACGAATAACAAAAAGACATGACTAAAAAGTCAACAGAGGAGATCAATTGGAATACTAAAAATATCAATTCACTAGAGATGGCAGGAAAAGATGAACAGAGTAAGAAAGAGCAGATAGGCAAATAGAAAACAAATACCATTTTAGTAGACTTAAACACAAACATATCAATTATCACATTAAAAGTAAATGTCATTTGGTTCCTCCAGGAAATTCATCCAAGACAGAGGTAGAAGTTCAAAATATTTACTCATGGTAATACCTGTGAATAATAAAAGGGAGAGTCATTAGGAATAAGTAAGAAAAGCCCTCATGTTGCCAATGTATGTTTAATACCAGGAAAACTAGAGATAAAAGGAAAATGAATTGGGTAAAAAGAGCTTCAGATTGTAAAGTATCATTTACTTCACATCATACCAAGGGCAAGTGCAACATGACTTGTTGATGACATTGACCTTCATTAAAGTAGTGTTTGGCAGGTTTTTCCTCTATACAGGTATTCCCTCCTTTTCTACACTCTACTTGAAAATTTTATTTATTTATTTATTTATTTATTTATTTATTTTTAGAGAAAGAAAGAGCGAGTGCATGAAGGGGGAGAGGGGCAGAGAGAGAGAATCTTAAGCAGGCTCCATGTTCAGCACAGCGTCTGACATGGGGCTCAATCTCACAATTGTGAGATCCTGACCTGAACTGAAATCAAGAGTTAGACGCTTGATAGACTGAATCACCCAGAAGCCCCCACTTTATTGAAAGTAAGTCATTGTTTAGTACAAGCCACATTTAAGGGGTGTGAGAGAGCTAAGGTCCAGCTCCTTGAGAGAGGAATATTTACATAAATTATTTGGAATTCTTAGGTAGAGTATATTTGTCTCTTATCCTCCATTTGTTTATTCATTAAATTACTTATTTATATCAATATGAACTTATGGATATTTCTTTTATATTTTGTGTTATAATCAGAAAGGTAATGGGCGCCTCCGTGGCTCAGTCGGTTAAGCGTCCGACTTCAGCTCAGGTCATGATCTCACGGTCCCTGAGTTCGAGCCCCACATCGGGCTCTGAGCTGATGGCTCAGAGCCTGGAGCCTGCTTTCGATTCTGTGTCTCTCTCTCTCTCTCTGCCCCTCCCCCGTTCATGCTCTGTCTCTCTCTGTCTCAAAAATAAATAAACGTTAAAAAAAATTAAAAAAAAATAAAGGTAACTAAAGTACTACGTTATTATTTTTTTGTGCAAATTATTTCAGCTTTGGCCACTGGGAGCTCTTTCGGATTGGCATCTGTGTCCCTTTGGCAGGTACCAGTGCTTTTGGCTTTTTGATTATTCACATTTTAGCACTACAAGATGCTCCAGGTTCATTTTATATATTTCCTGCCCCATCTCTAGATTAAGCCATTTCTCTGAGGAGCTCTGAATACATTTTCTTGGAGAATGGTTTTAGGAAGCAAGACCTGGAAGTCAGATAGGCTCAATTTTCTGGGGTGTTGTTGCTTTCTAGGCCCTCTCACCTGAGACAACTAGAAAACTTATGTATGTACTCATGGATGTACAAATATCTACAATTATTCCTCTATGCTTCTGTATTTGTATAAAGCTAAGCATGGGTTCATATTAATCTCAGACTAATCAATCCATTACCACATGGCTCACTTTCATCACCCTTCCCCTTGCTAATATGTAACTTCCCTCTCTAATAACGGTAAACCTGACTCACAGCATCCATCGTCTGTTTATTATTTGTTGAAAACTACTATACAGACACAACTTTTTCAAAATTGTTAACCCACGCCCCTGAGAGAAACAACCAGAGTACAGTGTTTATGTACAGCTTCTTTTATCTTTAGTCTTATAGTTTCCAATCAGACACAATTTCCAAAGTTACTTAGATCAGCTCTTTTTTCTGCCTACCCATTTTGGTGAGGATATGCATAAGTTTGTAATGTAGTCAGAATCTTTTGTTGGGGTATTCATTGCATTTGATATGTTCTTCTGGCTAATTTTTTTTAAATGTACATATATTCAAGTTTACTTTTGTGCTGTAATAGTCTATGGGTTTTGACAAATGCATACCATCATATATTTTGAAATGAAAAAGAAATACCATTTACAAAAGTACAAATAATGAGGCACTCAGATGTAAATCTAACAAAATACGTTAGCATAAGTTTTAAAGAACAGAAATAACATAATATGTTCTCTGACCACATGGGAATTAAAATAGAAGTCTTTAACAGAAAGATATTTTGAAATACTCAACAATTTGGGAACTAGATGAAACACTCTAAATGACCCATGTGTTATATAAAAGAAAAAATCACAAGAGAACTTAGAAAATATTTAGATATGAATGATGGTAAAAACACAAACATCAAAATTTGTGGAACACAGATAAAACATTCATTACAGGGTAATTTAAAACTTTAAATCATTATGTTTAAAAATTAAAAATATGTAAAATTTATGAACTGTGCTTGTGAGTTGGAAATTTATGAGCTGGGAAAATCATATGAGCTGGAAAAAGTAAAGTTAAGAGTAGAAGTCATTGAAACTAAAAATGGGGGTACCTGAGTGGCTTAGTCGCTTAAGTGTCTGACTCTTGATTTCAGCTCAGGTCAGGATCTCATGGATCGTAGGCTCAAGCCCCGTATCAGGCTCTGTGCTGACAATGTGGAGCCTGCTTGGGTTTCTGTGTCTCTGTGTCTCTGTTTCTGTCTCTCTCTCTCTCTCTCTCTGCCCCTCCCCTGCTCTCTTTCTTTCAAAAAAAAAGAAGAAAGAAAGAAGGAAAGAAACTGAAAATGAATAAATAGTAGGGAATATCAAAGTGAAAAGCTGATTCTAAAAAAAAATTAATAAAATTTGGAATTCTCCAGAGAGCAAGAAGCCATAAATTACCAAGATAAGGAATGAAACTATGGATACCAACACAGATTTCTACATACACTAACAGGATAATAAAGAATGTAATAAACAATTTTGTGTGAATAAATTCAGCAATTTGTATAAAATGGAATAATTATTAACAGACATAATTGCTATAACCCAAAACTGAAAATATCAATAGCATTACATATATTAGAGATACTGAATTTATTGAATTTTTAATTATGAAATCTCCCTAGAAAGGTAACCCTAGGTCCATTAGGCTTCATCAGCAAATTCCTAGCACTTAAGGAAATTATAATAGTAACATTATATAAATTATTTTAGAAAATAGAGGAGGAAGAATATTTTAAATTTATTGTCAGGCAAGTATATCTTTGATTCCAAAACCAGACAAGGATATTCAAGAGAGAAAATTACAGACAAGACCTCCTGAATAAGAAGCAAACATTCTTCAAAAAATTAGCAAATTGAATGCAATAAGATACATTATACACGATAAGATATATTACTAGAAAATGTGATTTATCTCAAGAATCTAAGATTCATCCAATGAACAACAGTATTCAAAAATAATTTAATGTAACCACCACATTAATTTTAAAAAGGAGAAACATCATGTAGTTACTTCAATTGTTTAAAAAATAAGGCAAAATTCAGTATCTGCTCATGGGATAATACCTCAGCAAACTATAAATATGAGGAAATATCTTTAAATGAAGTGATTTAAAAGCTCTCTAACTAATATCATACTTAATGTGAAACAGTAAATGCTCTCCTCCTGAAATTGGAAAAACAGCAAAGAATTTTTTTTTTTCAATATTGAATTCTACATTGTAAGGAGATGCTAGCTAGTATAAGGCAAGAAAAAAAAATGAGACCTAGAGATCAGAAAGAAAGAGTAAATGCCTTTCTTGCATCACCTATTATTATATATGTAGGAAATCCTGAGAAATCTAACAATTGCAAAAATACTTACAAGAATTCAAAGTGAATTTACCAGTGTTTCAGGTCACAGTGCACATACACAAAAGTTAATTCTCTTATGCAATCAATTAATTGGAAAAGAAAGAAATCTCCAAAATACCCACTAGAAGTAGTAAATGAAATAAGTAGCAATTCAGGTCACAGCATCAATATCCATAAATCAATTGAATTTCTATATATTAGTAATGATCAATTAAGAAACAAAAATTTGAGGGGCACCTGGGTGGCGCAGTCGGTTAAGCGTCCGACTTCAGCCAGGTCACGATCTCGCAGTCCGTGAGTTTGAGCCCCGCGTCAGGCTCTGGGCTGATGGCTCGGAGCCTGAAGCCTGTTTCCGATTCTGTGTCTCCCTCTTTCTCTGCCCCTCCCCCGTTCATGCTCTGTCTCTCTCTGTCCCAAAAATAAATAAAAACGTGGAAAAAAAATTAAAAAAAAAAAGAAACAAAAATTTGAAAAGTACCTTTTTACAGTATCATTAAAAACATGGAATACTTAATTATAAATTTAATGAAAAAATATGCAAGACTTATTCCCTGAAAACTCACTGTTTAGATTCTAATGAGAGCATTTTAGGGGTGGAAGAGAAATTAAAAATGACTTAATAAAATGGAAATATATACCACGTACAAGATGAAAGGACTTTATATTTTAACATTTCAATTTCCCCCAAATCACGGTGTAGATTTGATATCATTTCAATCAATATCTTAGCAAGCATATTTGAAGAAATTGACTCACTGTTTCCAAAATCTATATAGAAAAGAGGAGAAATAATTTTGAGAATAAAAGAGATTGAAGAACTTACTTTCAGGATTAACTATAAAACTGCACCAATCTTGATAGTCTGATATTGGTGAAAGAGTAGACCATAGATGAATAGAACAGAAGAAAAATTAAAAAAAAAAAACAGCCTATACAAACCTTCAAATATTCTTCAAATTACAACCTACTTACTTCTACAAACTTCTTATTCTTCAAATAAAATAGTAGCCAAAGCAAGTCATTGTGGAAACAAAAACTCTTTTCAGCAAATTGTGCCAAAACAACTGTGTATCCATATATATATTTTAAAAAGAACCTTGACTTCTACCTCACTGCACACTCACAAATTAATAGAATTCATATAACAGACTGTGTAACAGACCGTATAACTAACATAAGAGCTAAAAATAAAAGCTTGCTGAGCAAAAAAAAAAAAAAAAAAAAAAGAATATCTTCATGACATTTTTTTGTGGAAGCTCAAAAGCACCACTGGATATTTTGCTGCCCTCCATCAAATATCTCCTTGGGGCACCTGGATGGCTCACTTGGTTGAGCGTCGGACTTTGGCTCGTGTCATGATCTCAGGGCTCAAGGGTTCCAGCCCCGCATTGGTCCCTGTGCTGACATCTCAGAGCCCGGAGCCTGCTTTGGATTCTGTGTCCCCCCCACCCCCTCTCTGCCCAACCCTTGCTTGCTCTCTGTTTCTTTCTGTCTTTCAAAAATGAATAAACAGTAAAGAAAAAATTTTAAATCAAATATCTCCTTGTTTTATAAAAAAGAAGCAAGATAGAAGAGAGGCCCTTCCAGGGTAATAGATCCCAAAAGATATAAATTGTTCAAAGCTGTGCCTAAAATACAGTTGTAGGAAATGGTTTATACATAAACATGGAGCCATTTAGTGAAAGAAAATATAAGAACTGATTTTAAAATGTACAATATATAAAAACATGGACCAAAATATAATTTTAGAAGTCAACAGTGACTTGTTTATTTAAAATTGAATCTCTGAAGATATGTATAAAATTTTTGTTACTTAACAGAATCCATTTCTTTTTTTTTATTATTATTTTTAACGTTTATTTATTTTTGAGACAGAGAGAGACAGAGCATGAACGGGGGAGGGTCAGAGAGAGAGGGAGACACAGAATCTGAAACAGGCTCCAGGCTCTGAGCGGTCAGCACGGAGCCTGACGTGGGGCTGGGGCTCGAACTCATGGACCGCGAGATCATGGCCTGAGCCCAAGTCGGACACTTAACCAACTGAGCTACCCAGGCACCCCAACAGAATCCATTTCTGATAGGAGTTGAAGAATTGTTACGTGAATAAAGTACTAGTTAAGCAGAAGAATGATAAATTACAGTTTTATTATTAAAATTAACAAAATTAGGTATAAAGAAAATTATTGAAATTAGTTCAGATGGAGAGGACTATCATTGGAAAAAATAGGCGGTATGATTTAAACAATTTTATCTGGACATACATGAAAAAAATAACAATATTTCTAAATTTATGGTAAATTTTCAAATGTTAAGTCAAACACAATAAATCGAATAATCAAAAATTAAATCAGCAAATATATCAAAATCTATGTAAAGTCTTTGTCTTGGTGTCCTATGAATGGCAAAGGGCATGAAATATTGCTGTGATATAAAAAAGCTCACATTCATGGGGCGCCTGGGTGGCTCAGTTGGTTGGGCGTCCGACTTCAGCTCAGGTCATGATCTCTCGGTCCATGAGTTCGAGCCCCGTGTCAGGCTCTGGGCTGATGGCTCAGAGCCTGGAGCCTGCTTCAGATTCTGTGTCTACCCATCTCTCCGCCCCTCCCATACTCATGTTCTGTCTCTCTCTGTCTCTCAATAATAAATAAACGTTAAAAAAATAAAAAATAAAAAGTTCATATTCTAACTGAGAAGAAAGACACATCAAAAGAGAGGTTTTGTAAGTAACACATGATCAGTTCTTCCTGCTTTGTATGCACAATTGCTACTGTAGGACATAAGATAAGTATGTTTGAACTATGGTGTCTGGGAGATTATTAGTTAAAAATAAATAGAATAATAACAATTCACAGACTTCTTAGTTTTTTCTCTTTCCTGAGCTTAGGAATGAAGCTTACCATAACGGGATTCCTGATTTGTTACCAATCCCAACTAGGCGTCAGACTGCCAAACTGTGGCCCTGAAACAAATCCAGGGGGCAGCAATATGTATCCAGACATTTACTCTCAATCATGGCAATGAACTGAATTCTTAAGATCCTTTCCAACAAAGTAATCCAGGAAGCCAGCAAGCTAAAATTTGTCTCATTGCACAAAGATATTTGTCTTAGAGATTATAATGGAAATATAGGCTTTGTTTGTTATAGACATAGCTCATATATTCTTTTATTGTGGACTGATTTCACCCTCTTCAACTTGCAATACATGCACAGAAAATGTGCTAGAAAAAAAGACCGAAGAACTGATTATAATGTTTGCTCTTTCACTGACTAGTTGTTTGAACTTCTGAAAGTCACTTAACCTCAGTAAGACTTCGTTTATTTTTCTAAAAATTAGAAAGTAATGATCTCAGGGTGCTATAACTAAAATTTAAATAAGATAAACACATGAAAACAAGCATATGTTCATAATGCCTAGTCTATCTCAAAAAACTGTATCATGACTGCAATTTAATTTAAGCAACTCTGAGGTTACCTCAAGGTTGTGTTATCGTCTTGCTTTGTCTATCTGTAATGCAAACAAAATTTACATGTGTTGCGCTTGGCAGTTTCTATTCATCTGTAACAAATATATGTGCAGTACTGTTTTATTGAAATAATCTTTGTTATGTCTTTCATATAAATAATATCTATTTGTAAAAGCTATTGATATCAATAAGACAGTTGCTATTTAAAAACAAAACTATAACACTCCTATATTTAGCACGAAGTTATTAGGAACGGATAATATTTCAATTTGTTCTAATATTTCCTGTATCTAGGTAAAAATTTGATTGTATGGAGATAATGTCTTTAATCAAAAACAGTGTTTCTATTGGTGATCACGTTAGACCAATATTGGAGGCTGGTATTCCCTAGAGAGAGTGCATTTCTATAAGTCATGTGAGGAATGTCTGTAGAACGTAGAATCAACATTGTGGTGATGATAGTTACATCATTAGCAGGATTATCTTCAAATATACAGAATTTAATAAAGAAGTTTCACATATTTTTCCTTCTGTGTAAAATCTCACACAAAAATCTGAAGCAAACGTCACAAAAGTAGAAAACGATAAACTGGGTAATGGATTTCATTTTCCTGTGCAGGCCAGTGCTATCCATGCATGTAAAACCAGAGCTGAATTTTCTTGGTTTGAAACACCCCATCACCGATTTTCATACATTACACTAAGCCACCATAAGTCAAAACCTGCATATTTGCAAGTCCAATGACTCTATGATCCTGCCAGCAGTGAACAATGCTGATTAAAGAGCCATATGTCATTTAGCGATTATTTCATGACACAATGATCATTTCAAAGTTGTTAATGCAACAAAAGAAGGATTTTCATAAGAAGAATACACTTTTGAATACTGTTATATTCTCCAGACAAATTCCCATCTATTGTTCCCCCCACCTCCCAAATCCCATGGGACAAGTCAATATGTAAATAAGTCATTAGCCAAAGGGAAAGGGAAAAAAAAATCCCCATACTCGGCGCTAATAAGATTTCAGATGGGCTCCTAGTAATAAGCATATGAAAATGATAGATATATTTTCTACTTCCTCCAGGGAATTTCTATTTGACCTACTTGCAATGCTACGTTGTTAAGTATGTTTTCTACACACGAGTCTTAAAAAAACGTTAAGGGAGATTTGGGAAGCTTGTGATTTCTAAATGCATTAAAAAAGAAGTGAAATAACTCAAGCTGAAGAGGGTCAGTCAAAATAAAAGATGGGTTTTTATGAGAGTGTGGGGGAAACCCAAGTAAAACCTTTTTTGGTGATCATATAAACATGATAATTTAAATTCCTAACAACATACATCTCATATGTATGACAATTTGTCATTCCCAGGAATCCAAAGCAGATAGAAAAACTGGAAGATAGAAAAAATCGTCTAAAGACAAAAATATGGATCTCCAGAGCTATCCCGCAGCTAAGACCACTTGCAATCAAGGCCCTTCTTGAAATGACAGCCAGCAGGTGAGAGATGTGAGTTAGAAGAGCAAGTGGGGGTAGATTCCTCAGGCCAGACAATGCAGAAGTGATTGCTTCCCCGGAATGTTTTGGAACTGTATTTCACTACAAACACGCAACACAGCCCAGGGCGGTGCCAGATTCTGTTGACAAAATGATTTGACATTAAACTCCTCCAATACAGAGCAGATTTTCAAGAGACAACACACTGCCATCTAGAACCTACATACTTTTATGGAAAAAAATAATAATAATAATTGCGACCTGTGTTCTTTTTCCTCTCAGTTGACCCCGTTTGAAATATGAGAAGTGTTTTGTGGAAGGCAAATAAGACTCTTGAGAACGATGTGAGAATTTAAATAGCTTTGTAGGTAAAGGGTGCTAGTGTGTCACATATAAAGTATGTGTACATATGCATAGATACTGTATAGTAGTATAGAATACGTGACAGGTCATTAAAAATTGTCATAAACAGGAACAGTGTAGGAAAGACACAAGTGATGGGGACACATTCAGTTTATGGTAAAGCATGTCTCAGAAGAGGAGTGGGACTCAGTGCTCAACGACAAGCAGTGAGACAAGTCTGCTGAGCAAAACAGGAAGATGATTCAAGATTACAGATGTGCTAATTAGGATGTTTTCAGCTATCTTTCATTTCTCAAAAATTACTCCCGCTTGGCTTAACCCTCTCACCCACCTGAATGAAGTCCAGAGGGTTATTGTTTTGCTTGACTGAGATCTTTTTTGTGTGTGTTTATTTATTTTGAGAGAGAGAGAAGCAGAGAGAGAGAGAGAGAACAAGTGGGGGAGGGACAGAGACAGAGAGAGACAGAGAGAGAGAGACAGAGAGAGAGAATCCCAAGCAGGCTCCACCAGCTGAGCCACCCAGGCACCCTTGCTTGACTGAGATCTTGAGTTCATGCTGAATCATGAAAGCCAGAGGATTCATGTCCATTTATCCATTTAATGTGTTAAAATTTCATGCCAACTAAAATATTGATTGATAAGCTACCCTTTTTGTGTCCTACAATGGGCCAGGGACTGTATTAAACTCATAACCCAAATAATATTTAATTTTTGTAAAAACCTTTGACCAACTTGAAAATTTAATCACTGTGGTGCCTGGGTGGTTCAGTTGGTTAGCATCCAACTCTTGATTTAGGCTCAGGTCATGATCTCACAGTTCATGGGATCGAGTTCTGCATGGGGCTCTGTGCTAACAGTGTGGATCCTGCTTGGGATTCTTTCTCTCCCTCTCTTTGCCCCTCCCCAGCTCATACTCGTATCTTCTCTCTTTAAAAATAAATAAGTAAAGGGGCACCTGGGTGGCTCAGTCGGTTAAGCCTCCAACTTCAGCTCAGGTCATGATCTCACGGTCTGTGAGTTGAGTCCCGCGTCGGGCTCTGTGCTGACAGCTCAGAGCCTGGAGCCTGTTTCAGATTCTGTGTCTCCCTCTCTCTCTGCCCCTCCCCTGTTCATGCTCTGTCTCTCTCTGTCTCAAAAATAAATAAACGTTAAAAATTTTTTTTTTTAAATAAATAAGTAAACATTAAAAATAAATATTTAGGGGCGCCTGGGTGGCGCAGTCGGTTGAGCGTCCGACTTCAGCCAGGTCACGATCTCGCGGTCCGTGAGTTCAAGCCCCGCGTCGGGCTCTGGGCTGATGGCTCAGAGCCTGGAGCCTGTTTCCGATTCTGTGTCTCCCTCTCTCTCTGCCCCTCCCCCGTTCATGCTCTGTCTCTCTCTGTCCCAAAAATAAATAAAAAACGTTGAAAAAAATATATAGTATAAAAAAATAAATATTTAATAACTATAATGTAATAGTCTTATTATAAAAGTATGAAATCTTTAAAAGTATTGATAAGAAAAAACGAAAAAAATATTCTCACACACTTTTAAGCAGAAGACAATAGAAAAGTCAGAAGTAACACAGTGATTCTTTTTTTTAATTTACTTATTTATATTTGAGAGAGAGAGAGTGCATGGGGCAGAGAGAGAGGGAGAGAGTATGAGGGAACCCAATGCAGGGCTCCATCTCAGGAACTGAGATCATGACCTGAGCTGAAATCCAGTCAGATGTTCAACCTACTGAGCCACTCAGGTGCCCGAATAACACAATTTTTTTTTACAACACACAAATTATGAGCCATAGGACAACATTTTTGTGGAGGAATCAAGGAATGTTAATAATACTTCCTGTTTATTGAGCACTTAATACACACGATATCTGCCAGTTCTTACTATATACCAGATACTGTTTTAGGCACTTACATATTATACTTTACTCAATCCAAATAACAGCTGTATGGAAACAGATTTGTTATCCCTATTTTCCAGATAAGCAAAGTGAGGTTATAGACGTTTGATAACTGGTTTATGTTCACACAGCCAATATATGGAGAGACAAGTGTTTAAATCCAGATTTCCTTGACTCCAAAACTTTTCTATCTACTCAACTATATTTTTCTTCAATCTCATAAGTCATCTTCAAACTCAGAGAAGTATGTACCTCTAAGGCTGTTGCTCTCTGAGGGCCTATTAAGTAGTGAGGATCTCAAACTAAGACTTCATTTAAACCTTAAAGTTATGTCTAATCCTAAACTTGACTCTTTGGCAATATCAATGATCTCGATAAAGCCCTGCCATTTCAGTTTGAGAGAAGAAGATAGGATCTTCTGGTTAGAGAGTCTCATGATGTAGTGCATATCCACATATGCATTCAAACTCTCATCTCAGGACTCTGAGTCATAATAGGTAATAACCCCAGAATTGCGGTGTCTGGATACAACATTTAATTTTCTCTGAGGATACATGTTCATAATGGATCATCAGGGGGCTCTGCTCCACAGCCACTCAGAGACCATCAGGAGAGCATGGTCTCCTGGGTTACTCAGTTATTTATTTTTACTGGCATCAATTTGGTAGGTTCACACAAAGGTGTTTTTTTTTCTCAGATAATATAGACAGTTTAAATTTTTTTTCTTGGACAATATAGACAGTTTAAATTTTATGTTTATGGCAATGTTGTACTACAATACTTTACAAACATTATTTAGAGTTATGTATAAAATAAATCATTTAAATAGTCTGAATAAATTACATCTCAAATTGTGTTAATTTTATAGGATATGAGGTTATCTCATTGTTTTAATGTGCATGTATTGGCGATATTAAACATTTAGATCTTTGTTATTTTAGTGATATTGAAACTTTTGCTGTTACTTTTTAATGAAATTAAACATTTTGAATATATTGCATATGTTTGGTTGTTCAAGCACATTACTTTCCAGAAGTCACTGTAATGAGGTGTGCCTTAACAGGCAGATGTATGTTTTCTCTGTTCCACAGCAATCAATAAAAACTGCAGGGGACTTGAATGCAAGGGTTGGAAATGACTTAGTAAAAGGCATATTTGTGGAGAATCTGTTCTGGAATGTTTGTTTGCCTAGGGTCCTCTTGTTATAAAAAGCCCCTTTTTTTGCAGTATAAAATGTTTTAAAATTGCTTTCAGTTTTTATTTTTAATTATGCAAAAGCAAGTACCCCCAATGTACCTATTTGCAATTGCAGTTAATTGACATTTAAGGTCTTTGTGTGTGTGTGTGTGTGTGTGTGTGTGTGTGTATTTTTTTACTCTTGTACACTGTATATGACTTGTTATTTTCTTGATTCTTGCTTTTAGTTTCCTTACATTAGATTTTAATTATAAATGTGCATTTATTTTTCAGAATTGTGTACCTACTTTCTACTATACATCTTAAATGAGACTCTTTGATCCTATTAAAGAATTTGATAATATACCTAGTTTATAAGGTCAGTAATCAGATTCTCCTCTTCTTCTTTTCTCGTTTTTAGCCAAGCTAATTGCTTTGTGTTATGGCCAAAATAGGCTGTATCAATTCCCTTCTTAATTAGTTTCTCCTTTTATCTCTAAAAATCATAGGTATTGCTTTTTCCCATATACTTTTTACCTGTCACTTTCCTTCTTTTGTCAGTCAGTGTCACATAAACCAAAATATACACACAGCATCCAATTTGTAAGTATTTGTTTACAATTTTTTTTAATGTTTATTTATTTTTGAGAGAAAGAGACAGAGTGTGAGCAGGAGAGAGGCAGAGAGAGAGGGAGACACAGAATCCGAAGCAGGCTCCAAGCTCCAAGCTATCAGCACAGAGCCTGACACATGGCTCGAACCCACAAATCCCAAGATCATGAGCTGAACCAAAGTTGGACACTACCCAGGAGCCCCTGTAAGTATGTATTTTTAAGATGGAATATAATAGAAGCTGTTTTGAAATTTTACTAGTATTTTTTCTACAAATTAATTTCTTAATAAAAATCAAATCAAACATTTTGGACTCTCCATTGAGTGAAAGAACTTTATAAATATAAAGAACCAACAAAAAGCAATTATCTAACCTCATGATGTTCACAGGCACAAATAGAATCTTAAAGCATATCATTCAATACTAAGAACAAGGAAAAAAGATAATTTTACTCATCTTTCCCCTCTTAATATTAAGAACCTTTTTTTTGTTTCCTCCCCCACAATGGTTTTGAGAGACTGGTGAAATGTTGAGTTTGTGGAGAGGAGGAAAATGATAAACCAGAGAGTGTGATAATGAAGATAATCAGTTATTTTGGAGACAATCATTTTTTAATACTTTATTTTTTCTTAAGTAATCTCTACACACAACAGGGGTCTCAAACTCACAACGTTGAGAACGAGAATCACATGGTCCACCAACAGAGCCAGCCAAGCTCTCCTTAAAGACAAGCTTAAATTTTGACAGATAACAGAAACTTACCCCAGCCTGCCCTCTCCAGAATATTTTATCTTGTTTTTTTTTTGATTCTTCAAAAATAAATCTAGGCATATCTTTTTAAAGGATAAGAATTTTGCCTAAGAATAGAATGTGGAGTATTTTAGGTACTAGAGAATCGACAGCAGAATCAGAGGGAGGATTTGATTATTATTCTGTAACATTGGAAAATTACTCTGTGGTGGGAAATTTAAGGGAAGATTATTGGGAAAGAAGCTGTGGAAAGGAACACTGACTGGACCAATTAGCAAAGTAAAACTGCAAGAGAAGTTGGATAAATCTTCACAGAAGCAAGTACTTAAAAGCCTAAGTATATACAGGGACTAATGAATAGCCTGGTTGGTCTGAAACTGTGTCTGTAAAGGTGAGAAGAAATGTGGCCACAAGTATAAGAGGGATAAAAGCCTGGGTGAGTACAGGAAGATGAGAAATAGCCTTCCAAATTATCCCATCATGAATGTGCTTGTCAGTGAGACTAATGCAAATGGAATAGATGACTTATGGGTATTCCAAAGTAAATGTGGCTATAGACAGGATCTCAGGAGAATAAAATACTGAAAAGCAAGAGTCTAAAAGATGTAAACAGATGTAGTTCACACTGATAGCTATGAGGAGCCTACAGAAAGGGGATTTTCCCAACTGGACAAGCGACATGCAGAAGAATGAAACTGGACCACTTTCTTACACCACACACAAAAATAAGTTCAAAATGGATGAAAGACCTAAATGTGAGACAGGAAACCATCAAACTCCTACACGAGAAAACAGGCAACAACCTCTTTGACCTCAGCTACAGCAACTTCTTACTAGATGTGTCTCCAGATGCAAGGGAAATAAAAACAAAAATGAACTATTGGAACTTCATCAAGGTACAAAGCTTCTGTACAGCTAAGGAAACAATCAGTAAAACTAAAAGGCAACCAATGGAAAAGGAGAAGATATTTGCAAATGACATATCGGATGAAGGGTTAGTATCCAAAATCTATAAAGAACTTGCCAAACTCAACACCCAAGAAACAAATACTCCAGTGAAGAAATGAGCAGAAGACATGAATAGACACTTTTCCAAAGAAGACATTTAGATGGCTAACAGACACATGAAAAGATGCTCAATGTCACTCATCATCAGGGAAATATGAATCAAACCACAGTGAGATATCACCTCACACTAGTCAGAATGGCTAAAATAAACAACTGACAAAACAACAGCTGTTGGTGAGAATGTGGGAAAGGGGAACACCTTTGCACTGTTGTTTGGAATGCAGACTGGTGCAGCCTCTCTGGAAAACAGTATGGAGTTTCAAAGGGGCACACGCACCCCAATGTTTATAGCAGCACTATCAATAATAACCAAATTATGGAAAGAGCCCAAATGTCCACTGACTGATGAATGATAAAGAAAATGTGGTGCGTGTGTGTGTGTGTGTGTGTGTGTGTACATATGGAATACTACTTGGTTATGTAAATGAATGAAATCTTGCCATTTGCAACAATATGGATGGAACTAGAGGGTATTATGCTAAGTGAAATTAGTCAGAGAAAGACAGATATCATATGATTTTGCTCATATGTGGAATTTGAGAAACTCAACATATGAACATAAGGGAAGGGAAGGAAAAATAAGATAAAAACAGGGAGAAGCAAACCATAAAAGACTTAAACACAGAGAACAAACTGAGGGCTGTTGGAGGGGTAGTGGGTGGGAGGATGAGTTAAATGAAGGATGGGCATTAAGGAAGGCACTTTCTGGGATTAGCACTGGGTGTCATATGTAAAAGATGAATCACTGGATTCTACTCCTGAAGCCAAGACTATACTGTATGTTAACTAACTTGAATTAAAAAAAAAAAAAAGGGATTTTCCCACAGTTCTAAATATGAAACTATGAAGATCTTTAAAATCCTTCCATGTGGAAATTTCTCATATTCCTAATCTAACAACACATTTTTAAAGAAATCCTTTAAACTAGTGAAATTTAATACAAATTTCACAAACACATTGATGAAATTAACAAGGATATATCACACTGCTGAAATTCATAGGAAAAGTTTTAAAATTGTATTACAGCAACCAAAGTGTTTTAAATAATCCTAATCAGAGAAATAAAGGTCTATTATTTTTTACAGAATAGAACAGTATATTACACAATATGAAAAATAAAAAAAATATTAAAGAAAATGAATCTTTACAACTGATTGAGAGGTTATTTTTATTTATAGAAAAAAGTTCAAATGAGAAAGATCTTTGTGTTTCACTAAGCAATGATATTTTGTCAAGAAGGCTTGATGAGATTATGAAAAATGTTGAAAATCAGCTGTGTAATGAGCGGCAGTCAAGCAAATTTTCACATAATGGGTAAAAGTATCCTATGTGAAAATGAATTGTTACTGCTCATATATATGTAGGGTTTGTAAAGAGTAAAAAAAAAAAAAAACATGAAGAGAATGTTTCTTTCAAAACTACTGAGAATAGATACATGGAGTTTATCAACTAACAAAGGCTTTAAAAATATCTCATGTGAAAACATCAGCTTTCCAACTCTCATTACTGTAAATAGCAGCTATGATGGACCTACAATGTGCGTTTATAGCTGACATTAATAGCTGTAGGGTGTTAGTAATTCAGTACGTATTTTCACTGACATCTGGGATGTTAAAGAAATACTTCAAAATCAATAAATGTTTTCAGTGTTACAAATAAAATTAAGAGGGAACGGTGCAATGGTAATACAGAGAGTTCGTATTAAGAAGTAAGGTGAATTTTCAGTGTGCAGTTTTAATTTTTTATTATTTAAAATAATCAAAGAATCTCTGACTCATTAAAAAAGGCGTCACAGGGGCGCCTGGGTGGCGCAGTCGGTTAAGCGTCCAACTTCAGCCAGGTCACGATCTCGCGGTCCGTGGGTTCGAGCCCCGCGTCAGGCTCTGGGCTGATGGCTCAGAGCCTGGAGCCTGTTTCCGATTCTGTGTCTCCCTCTCTCTCTGCCCCTCCCCCGTTCATGCTCTGTCTCTCTCTGTCCCAAAAATAAATAAACGTTGAAAAAAAAATTTAAAAAAAAAGCGTCACAATTCAAATATCTCAAAATGTTATAACATATCTTGCAGATATATTTATATATTTGCAAAGTTAAATGGGATCTTCTATAAAATGCTAGAAATTAAGACCAATCTCATAGTGAACAGAATTATTATAGGATTTGCCAACAAACACGTATTATTTATTTTTTGCATCAAACATTTTTACAGCTTTTATCTTTACAGAAGTCAGATAAATGCAAATAAGTTGCTTTCATTTGAATGGCTACTAAACAGAGGACGATTCGATGTTTTAAAATTTAGTTTAATTTACAAAATTGGATTGGCAAATTAATCCTTTTGAAGCAGATGAAGAATATGTTAGCCAAAATTTTCAGAAAATTTTAATTGAACTGAAATCCAATGTTGGGGCCAAAGCACACTTTAATCAATCTAATTATGAAAGGTTTTGGATGTGGCTAAAACTTCTACGCGCTTCTTTGGAAAGAAGCAAATTACTCTAGATTTCCAACAACGTATTTGGGTGAAACAGTCATCAGGGCTGGTGGTGCAATTCTGGCAAGTGTCATCACCAACGTGCATGCAAAGCAGGGGAGACATGAGATTCCTTTTAACATACTCTGAACTTCGATAGTATATATATAAAATTCAGAATTTGCACTGAATTTCATTAATAAAGTTTTAATATTATATATGTAATTTTTAATGCATAAATACATTTACATATTGAAATGACATATCTTGGTTATAGAAATTACATACTGAAACAAACTAGAAATATTCCTATAATTGTTAATTTTATCTTGCTACCATCCTGAAAGGTTCACCACTCTGACAACACCATGCCAGAGAAAGATGGTGCAAGCAGCAAATGTGAGCTATCTATATATTTATAAAGTTTTAATAGTCATATTATAAGAAGCAAAAAGAACTAGGGGAATCTAATATTAACTATATCGTGTATTTAATGTACTACATCTCCCAATTATTATTTCAACCTATAATTAGTCAATGTAAGTGTTATGGAGATATTTTACCCTGATTTAGTTTTTAATATAAGCCTGATTTAAATAAAATTAAATAACATTAAAAATTCAGTTCTTCAGGGGTGCCTGGGTGGCTCAGTCGGTTGTGTCCAACTTTGGATCAGGTCATGATCTCACGATTCGTGGGTTCGAGCCCCATGTCGGGCTCTGGGCTCATGACTCAGAACCTGGAACCTGCTTCAGATTCTGTGTCTCCCTCTCTCTCTGCCCCTGCCCTGCTCACACTCTGTCTTTGTCTCTCAAAAAGTGAATAAATGTTAAAAAATATATTTAAAAAATTCAGTTCTTCAGTGGCATATATTTCAAGGGCTCCATAGCCATTCAGAGCTATTGGTTACCATATTGGACATCACTGGTCTGTAGTTTTAGTTGTTGCTATTATTCATTTTCTTACCAACAATTAACGACTATTAGTCCACCTAACACCACTTATTATTTTAGTATCCACACACATCCCTGTTCTTCTATTTCCCTGCCCTTATTATATTAAACTCTTTCTCTTAAGTCCAAATTGACTGTAAGGAAGTACAAGAATCTAAGTACTTCGTTAGGTCTTTTATTGTAGCCAATTATTTTACTATACATCATGTTTCCTTTACAGTTAGGGCATTAGATTGATTCACTTGAATCAATCTAATGCATGATTTTGCATCAATAATGTGTGACTTTGAATTATTCTAATGAGTGGTTTTAAGTTATGTTTTCTACAGATGTCTTTCGGCAATAAAGGAACTTTAGAAAATACTTGTTATATGGTTTAGAAGCGCTGATCTAGATGAATACGGTACTGGTGGTTTTCTTCTGGCGGGTGGCAGGAAGAACAAGACATGTTTTACTGGGTTTTAATGAGAGAATTGCACCAATTGGTTTCTAGACTTGTTAAACTACTACATCAGCGCAACTCTGAACACAGCAAAACCTTACAGCTATTCCACTGACATTCTTTATTCGATTCTTCTAGATCTCTCTCCTCTTGTCATCATTTCCATCCATCTCACATTTTTTCTAAGGACATCACCTACATGTGTATTTTAATTAAGTGCTCTAAAACATGGAGCGGGAAAGCTTCAAGTACTGAGAAAAAGCATATGGAAACAGATTAACGGTATGATTGATAATGCAAAACTATATTCTGGTACTTACCATGTCTGAGTTACTGTGCTAAGGGCTTGGCATATATTAGTTGACATAGCTTGAAGCACTCTTTGAAGAAACTACAATTGTTTCCTTCATTTTACAACTGAGGAATTTGATATTTACCTCAGGTCAGATGAGTAGTAAATAGCTAAGTTGAAGATCACACTCACCTCCAATTACCCAAATCTTTCAGCACTGATACACCACTTTACAAGGAAATAGAAATGGGCTTTTACCAGATGGGTGGATGTTCCACACTAACACACCTGTGGAGGGTGGAAGGGACGATTATTACAACTGCATGTTGTGTAGTTTCTACTTGAGCCCTTTGTTTTTAATCTAATAAACCATTGCTGGCAGCACTCAAATGAACAACATAGATGCATTTATGTAACAGTGCCCCACGACCAAAAGATGATGTGTTATTTCACTATCTGGTTGTACAATATTAGGTTGTACAACTGTTGCAGCTGTTGCTAAATAGAGACTCCCGAGAACTGTCCAAGTTAATATTGGCTCCAATCATTCTACTGCCTTGTGGAGTATTAGAGCATGACAGAGCTGTCGTTATGTCTCAAAGGCAAAGGACCTCACTATTTTCAGATCACACACACACAAGTTACACTGGTCCTACATAACTTGCCATTCTGGTATCCATTTGCCGTTACTTTGCTCTTAGTACATGGAGACATTTGCCCGTTAGGCTTTACGACTTACTCATATATTTCTAAGTTTTTTGTTTTTTTTTTTTTTCCTCTTTAGATCACCTGAGTCAGCTTGCACTGACAGAAGTAAAGATGTTAGCAGTATTAATTTACTTAAAATGTTTTCTTTACGTTAGTAGACACTCATGTTTTTGAAGGGACTAATTTTTCTAGGCTACTTTGTTGTTGTTTCTATTTTGAAAGATAGGCATTATATTCTTACTCTGAAAGATTTTTCTACGAACTTCTTTGATGGAAATTTTAGGGTACATTTTACTCATCATCACTGTGCCACACGTGGAGTACTGATGGTTAGGAAGTGGCTTAAATAGATGGTTTTAAAGTGGGGAGGGAGAAATAACATTAACAGTTTTAAAACTTTAAAATATTTTCAATTATATCTATTAAACATACTGAAAACATATTCAAGTAGTAAACAGATAAACTTTGTTTACTGACATTTTATGCAAAAAAAGTTAACCTCAGTCTTCCTATTTGTAAAAAAGAAATGATTATTAAAATATGAATTTCTCAGCATTGCAATGAAAGATCAAAAGAAATAATACAGGAAATTTAGTTTATATGTGACATTTGCATACCTTTTTGTTTCATAAATATTTTTGATGATCGGTACAATTAGCATGAGTTCTTTTTAAAGACTAGACTATTTTTGATAAAATTCATCCAAGCAAACATAAATCCCCCTATAAACTTACTGCTATTAGTTTAGAGTTTTTTCTATCCATGAAGACATTTTCACCTAGTCTTCAAACCAACAAAAAAGAGACACTTTGCAAAAGCAAGAAATACTTGTGCAGGGTTAGAAAATATATTGTTAGTTGTGCTAAAATCTTACTCAGAATTATGTAAAGTTATTGTTTTCTAATTATTTCTCTGATAGTGGTTTTAACATCAGCTCCTTACTCAAAGACATTATGTAAAGTTTGTAAACTAGATGAGTCATAACAATGTATTATGGTAAGGAACAAAATTATTTAATTGAAATAGTGATGTGTATTAGTCAGCTATTGCTGCAATAATGCGGTATAAAAACCATTCAATTTAAAGATACTAATGAGTCATGGAGTGACAACATTGTGGCTGATTTAAGCTGTATTCCAGAAACTAGGCTTCAGGATCCCAACTCCAGACTAGAGACTGTGTCCAAGTCTGTTGCTCATCATGCTCAATCTTCTCGCTCCAACATGTACCCAATGCATGTGGCTAAATCCATGTATCTTCTGTGATCCAGCTTGAAATATAGTGGCTTGCTAATGGCTTTTTCTTCTCATGGTTCATCACCAGGATTAAGGAAGGCAAGCCAAACTCCACAACCACATTGCAAGCCTCTACTTATATATCTTCCACTAGCATTCCATTGGCCAAAGGAATTTTATGCTGAAGTCCAATGTCAAGATAAAGGCAAGTATACTTTGCCCATAAGAAGCTATACCATGGCCATAGTTGAATAATTATATCGTAGAAAAGTGAAGAATTGAAAACCCTCTGTCATCTGAGATAAATATCATCTAAGGTAAGGTTAAGAGATCTGTTGAATGAGATACACACAGAAAGATGCAAGCAAATGATTTTTTCCTCTCACTTCAGGTCTTATGATTTCCAAATGTAGAAACCTTTTTTCCTGGCTCTGGGTGAAATATAAAATATATCCCATGTTAATTTTGGTCAACAATAGATACTAAAACAGGAAACTTAACCCTTTATATAACTGAAATCTTTCTCCCTCCCTCGTAGGGAAACCCTAACTTGGACTTAGAAGTCTGCAATACAAGGAAGAGTTGATATTTGATATTTTCTCTCTTTCTTGTCCATTTTCTCTTACTTGCTCTCTTCTTTCTTTCTTTCTTTCTTTCTTTCTTTCTTTCTTTCTTCCTTTTTTTCTTTCTTTCTGTGGAGTTGGGAGCTCTTTCAGGATTGAAAGAAGTTGTAGAGAAAAAGCCAGAAAACTTCTTAAAATAACCATTGCAGTAGTAATGTGGCATCAGATTCTTTTGTGAGGCAAATGCAGATTTTCCTGCTCCTCTTATTGTGAAGATCTTAGTGAATTTTTTAAAGAGTTGTTTCCTTGTGACTTTCTTTATATTTCCTTGGTTCCAGCTGCCAACAGCCCCCTCTTTGATAGATATTTTAGGTTGGTTGATTCAACAATTCACTGCCCTGCTTTCTAGAATGCAAAGACTTAAAAAAAACTAGCTAAAACTACTTTGGCTCAGCTGTCTTGCTTCTTATGCTCTGGATATGATTCAGGTTCCAGCAATCAGAAGTGTCATACAAAAAATGAATAGAATGGTGGGTCTAATGACATCCATTTTAATGATACAGCTTCCGACAGAGGCTACTGAACAGGATTTTCTGATATAAGGTGACATATGTGTTCCTCAAATTCTTTGTGTTATGCTACATTATCGAAGTAAGGGCAACTACACAGAGACAGGAGAAAATTACACATTAAGCCCTTCCAAGAATACCTGGCAAACTGAGCCCAGGAGAAAGAAGGTGAGGGTGAATAGTATGTTCAGGGACAGAGCGCCACCTATTGGTGTTTGCTGCACTAGACTGTATTCATGTACTTGGCCTTCAGATATTATTTGCTATGGAAGACTAACAAACTGGGAAATATTCTTATAAGCCAATGCAATTTTTATACATACTTTTCTTATTACCTAATTTAACACTCATATGTAAGCTAATTCGTGTAATGGAAACACACATTGTAGCAGAGGGTACATTGCGGCAGCTTCCCAATTTGACAGGCAGCCACCTGATCTTGGCTACAGTAGCAGTTGGAGGTCTAATTCTTTGAGGTGGCTTTTGGCTCACTCCTAAAAGATCAGACTCAGTTCTCATCATCCCTTCCAAAATTTTTCTAAGCCACTTAACACCCTGCAATAAATCCCTTTTTGTTTAAATAGCTTAGAATGGATTCTTCCTTCTTGTTCTAAATACAGACTGATAGAGTAAATATTACCTGGAGATGCTGAGGGTCAGAGAGTCTCAAGAAAATCGAAGGTGAAATAACTAAACTGATGTGGCAGGGCTTTAAAATAGTGGAATATCCTTCTAGATTCTAGAATTTAAGATCAGAGTGATGCAATGGTAGTTTAAGGTACATAGCTGTGAACGATTTACTTCTATTTCTGGCTGGAATCACCTAGAATGAAGAGCTTTTTAAGTAAGACTGTGTGTTGGGCTGGATATTTTTAGCTTCTTTAGAGGACTGACAGAAAAAAATTATAAGCTTAAAGCTTTAAAATGTCTGCTCATTGAATGCCAGAAGATAAGAGATCTTCTATGCGCCTCCAATAGAATCTTATCCTTGAAGTCATAATGTTAACACCAAAAACCAGAAACAGAGTCTAATTCTCTGGGTTGCTGAATTCCAGAGTAAGTTGAATTCATAGCCTCCCTAAATATCTATTTAAATTTAATGTGTCTATTGAATAAGAGTATGACTGTAAGAATTGAAATGGGTAACTTTGGTAGATTCAGATATTTCTTAGTACCTGCAGCCTAAATTCCAGAGAGCCTTTCTTGCCCGCAGACACAACCCCTCCCTGTCTGATGTCTACAAATAGATCTTACACAGTTTGTTCTTTTATGTGTCTTTTTATTCAAAGCGATATTTTTGGAGAATCATCTATATTGTTGCATGTGTTATTAATTTGCCCCCTTTATTGCTGAAGGATGCTCTATTAAATGAACATACTGCAATTTGTGTATCCATTCTTCTGTTGACAATTATTTGGGGTTATTTTCAATTTAAATCAACATGAATCAAGCTGTTGTGAACAGCAGCTTTGAGGTCTTCTTCTGATACATGCTTTCATTTCTGTTGCATAAATATCTAGGAGTGAAACTGCTTGTTCAAATAATAGATGTTTCACTGCCAAAGAGTTTTGCAAAGTGTTTGTATAGGGTATAGTGGTTTAAAAGTCTGGTTGCTCCAAGTTCTTGCCAACAGTTGGTGTGGTCAGACGTTTTAATTTTCGCCATTTTGGAATTTGAAGTACCATCTCCTTGCGGTTTTAACTGATTTCTAATGATGTTCAGCATATTTCAAATTCTTACTGGCTATTTTTACATACTCCTTTTGAAATGTCCATTCAAGGTTTTTCCCATTTATTTTAATTGGATTTGTCTCTTTATTAGTGAGTTGCAAGGGTTCTTTATATACTCTGGAGTTTTACTGCAATGATTCATGACTTTTGTGGCCTGTAAGAAAACTGTTACAGTTTACAAAATGAAAGTCACAGAATTTTCTCTCATGTTTATTTACAGAGTTTTATATTTAAGGATTACTTATATTATTGGTTTTTAATGATGGTTTACTGTTAAAAATTTGACACTTGCCTTCCTTTGGTTCATTTATCCTTGCATATCTTCCTCCATTCCTTTTTAAAAAATGTTTATTTATTTATTTTTGAGAGAGAGAGCATGCACACAAAAGTGGGGGAGGGACAGAGAGAGAGAGGGAGAGCAAGAATCCCAAGCAGGCTGAGTATGGGCTCTATCCCACAAACCAGATAAGTTGGGAGGAATCACAATGTATCTCTTGCATCTCATGCAATCCCATGACCCTGGGATCCTGACCTGAGCTGAAATCAGGAGTCGGCTGCTCAACTGATTGAGCCACCCAAATGCCCCATTTTTTTTTTTTTAAGTTTGTTTTCTTCCTACATTCTTTTACTATCAAGCTTTTTAAATCTACCACCCTCCTCTAATTTTGTATAAGTGAATACATAGAATTTTCTTTTGCAGGTATGCAGTATTTATAAATTCCTCTTTTTGTGTGTTTCATTTGGTGTGTAATCAAGGTCATTTAAAAACTTGCTTTTGGGTCGTTGGGGGGGCTCAGTCAGTGGTTGAGCATCAGACTATTAATTTATGATCCTGGGGTCATGGGACTGAGCCCCAAATTAGGTTCCAGGCTGAGCATGGAGCTTGCTTGGAATTTTCCTTTTGCCCTTCTCCCCTGCTCACACTCTCTTTCTGACTTAAAAAAAAAGGGGGGGGGGAATCTTTATCTCTATCATTTTCTTGACATCATAACATTTTCTTCCTTATATATATACCTGGCATGAATTTATTTTCTGATTGCTCATTCTCTATCCCAACCTCCAACACCATAATTCCAGTAATATTTTGAGTTTATGTATGTGCTCTTTTGAATATTTTTTGTTTATTCCATATAGATAGTAGTCAATTCAGTAAGTTATTTCCTCACTCTTACATACTATTTATGCATTAGTATCCTCTTGGATTTACTTTTTCCCTTATATGGCTATTTCCTCCATGTATAATTTCAAGTAGTTTCTTTCATTTTAAAGCTTTTGAGACTTTGTGTATTAGAAAACATTTTTATTTTGTGTTTCTTTAAATGAGAATTTCCTAGTATAAAATTATAGCATTAATTTATTTGAGTTGTCTCCAGTAAATTGAAAATAATGTAACTCTGGTTTCTTGCCTACAGTGTCAATGATTTGCTATGTCAATCTGATGCTTACTTTAAAGCACATCCACTCTCTCTACAAACTTGGAGAATTGTCATATTATTTTACATATTTTTGAATTCCACTATAATTTATCTAGATTTGAGTGTGTATGAGTCATTTTAAAGCTTTAATCTTTCTTGAATTCTTAGAAATTATCACTTTTTATTATTTAAAAGATTTTATCTTTTATGTTTTTCTTCTTATACTTTGACCATTTATATCCTTAACCTTTTTTTTTTACATAATTTATCTTTATCCATTTCTGATTTTTTATAGGAGAATTTCTTGACCTGATCTTCTAATGTAGTAACTTTCTTTTTCTGCTATTAAATTCATATTTGATATTTTTATTTCAGCTATTATGCATTTTATATATCCCTTTCTATAAAGATCTGACCTTGATTCATGTTACTATAACTTTTCTGATCTCTTTGAGGATATTTATTTTGCTTATTTTAAATTCATATTCTTACTGGTTCATTGATTTTCTTCATCTTTTATTTTTAACCTGTTTGTTGTCTTTCTTCTGTAGAGGTTTTATTCTTCAGAGATCTCACTAGTTTTTCTGGTTAAATTATATTTCTTTGAGGAAAAGAGCAAAGATGAGTTAAAATTTGATCTCTGGTTGGTACACCTCTGTGTAAGTTTAGAGTTGAAGATGGTGAATGAGGAAAGTATATTAGGGTGGTGAGTAAATAACTTACTGAATGAAAGATGCTCCATGTTACCACTGTCTCTACTGTAATTTCCTCATCACTCTTCTCTGAAACTCCTCTGTAAGACTTTTCCCCCAGGGTCTTAATGTCACAGATTGTAGAGTCTGCAGAAGGCTGTGTGGGGCATATCAAAGGCTACTGGGTCTGCCTGTACCATTTAATACATTTTCCATCCCAACAAAGCTTGATTTCAATCTTGATATTAGGCCACTGTATCAAGTCAGAGTTCTCCAGAGAAACAGAATGAATAGGATATACCCCTGTAACTCTGCCTCTATCTAATCAATGCCTTTTGTAACCACTGGAAATCAATGCATTTTTAACCACTGGAAATATAGTCATTAGTATCTTTAAATTTAACAAGAATGAGAACCAATTCCAGAATTCACACAACCAATTAAGAAAACTCATCCTCAAGATTCTGTTCTTCTAGAAAAACCACTCTTAATATCAAGTTCTGTATCAGTCAGTGTTTTCCAGAGATACAGAATCAATAGGAGTTAATGCACACATGCACAGAGACACAGACACAGACACTGAAACAAACACAGAGGGAGAGAGGATTGGCTCACATAATTGTGGGGTTGTGAGGTGGTGGGGGCTGGCAAAGCCAACATGTCGGGGCATTCCAGCAGTCTGAAAACTCAGGCAGGAGCAGCTACTATGCATTGAGGAAATATCTCTTCTCAAGGAAACCTCAATTTTTCCTCTTAAGGCTTTTAACTGTTTGGGTAGGATTTTTTCACGTTATTGAGGATAATCTTTACTAATGTTGACTGATTATAGATGCTAATCACATCTACGAAATGCCTTCACAGCTCCTCGACATGCCTAGAGAGAGGCTTAGACCTTTGGAAACTCTAAAGTAACAGATTAGTGTTTGATTACATGATTGGGTGCTGTTAGCTTAGCCAAGTTGACACATAAAATTAACCATCATACTCACCTGCACATTTTAAAAGAAGACAGTGAATTACCTAGCAAATATAGGGAAAAGACAACTAAAAGATCCACCCAAGTATTCTTTATCTGGAACAAATAACCAGCTTTTCTGTGCTGCCCATTTTTACACACACTGAAAAACATTTTATTCTTTGATCTATCAATGTCTTCTTATTTATGTGGTATATTTAGGACTGATTTGGGGGAAGGAGCCAAAAGCCTACATCAGTTTTCCATAATCTCTAAAAATAAAGATTCAAAAGGAATTTAGATGCAAGAGATATGTTGTGATTTCTCCCAACTTATCTGGAGTAGACAGCATATTACCTATCTCTTTGTAATGGTGCTATTCTCAAGACACTTTATTTTTGGCAGAGAATAGAGAGATAGTGAACTATGAGAGTCTCTTGTTACCATACTGTGTCATAGAATGTCTTCATTCACAGCGATTGTTCTCTTGTGTAGATGTAAGTAGGCATAGAGAACTTTTTGTTTTGGGGGTAAACTTGCATAGTTAAAAATTCAGGATCACTGATATACTGATTGGTGCTCTTAATCCTAGAAGAGCTTCCAAAATAACACCAAAATATCACTGAAAGGACTGATGTTGGCAGTAAAATAAATATACGTGAACTATTGTGATCTATATTTTTTCATGAGGTTCATCTCCAATCTATTAGGCAGTCCTGGCAGGTGTTCTGAAGACTTCTAAAATGATTTTAGGACAGTTACATAAAATTGGAGCTCCTTGGCATGCCTAGAGAGAGGCTTAGATCTTTGGAACTCTAAAGTAACAGTCCTCAAGCATTAATGTTTACCTATGACTGTTACTTGCATGTAGGCAATTCTGAAGGAGATGGTCTATGTTAAAATACACTTTGGATTTGATACTCTATTATTACTAGGCTTTCTTTGTGATCTTTCAGATGAAAGCCCTGTCTGGAGTCAGAAGGAATCTTCACAGCAAATTCAGTTTACTAAATCAAGATTTGACCCTACCATAGTTGTAAAATTTCTAGAGACCTTGAAATACTTAACACGGTTCAGTAAATGACATGAATCACTAGCCTCTCAAATCCTTTCACCATCTTTTATGTATTAAGAAATCCTTTCCACTTCTTATCACTCTAGCCTTAACTCAACAGATCACAATTATTCAGTCCAAAATGTCAGCAGTGTCAGTATTGATGAACTCTGTTTAAAGTTATATTTATAAATGGAAATAACTCTACTTATTCTCAAACTAAAATGTAATCTAAACTATAATACATTACAAAATTGTGCTTTAATAAATATATTTTAACAAAATACCATAATTAAATTCAACTGTTTAGACTTAAATACTATGTTCTTCCACAAGAAAAACTTTGTTATAAATAGTAAATTTGAAACAAAGAAGCAATTATTTGTATAGATGGGGACCAATAGTGGTAGAAAATTGTTATGATGTGTTAAGCTCTCAAGTAGAAAATGCAGCTTTTATTATGGAATCTAACATTCCTGAATATTAACAAATAAAAATTTGAAGCAAATAACATGTAATTTATATCTAATTGTTTTAAGCATTAGCTAATCTTTTTCTACAAAGTAATGTCAATAAATTTTGAGTCCAAGAGAACTGTATACTTCTTTCTTTAAATGATTAGGTGTTTATTTTTTTTATTCTAAAAATTTTTTTATTAAGAAGTAACAAAGCACACATGAGTTGTACCTTCCTCACCCTTTGGTATGTTATAAAAATAAAATTGGGTGGGAAGCATAATTTCAAAACTTTCAAAACTTTGAGGAAGACTACTGCCAATCACGTTATTCAGGTATCATGACCATTAATATTTTGGTGTGTATCTTTGTTATTTTCCTTGTTATATAAACACATTATATTTATATCCATATCTATCTGCATGTTGAGCTATCTGTAGTATCTAGATATATTGACATATACTATAGTTAAAACCTCTTCCTATACATAATGTAATAAAATGTATAACATTAGAATATCTTTTTTATTCATATTTTGAGCATATTCCTATAACCTTACATCTTCTTCAATAACATGATTTTAATGAGTATATCTTGTGGAGATATCATAACGAATTTAATGGGTTCCTTTTTATTAGATATTAGATCTTTTATGACATATTTCATTTTCTCTTCTTACATAGTGATATAATTCTGTATTGTTTGGGTTTGCCTCAGATAATGTGTAGAATTTAGTAGTTAGATCAATCTGAGAGCTTTTCTTTTTAAATGAGGACATATTTACATTTATTGCTATGACTGTTGTTGCTCTTCTGTTATTTTTTTTCTAGTATTTGACTTTTTATTTTCTTGCATTTCTTCTCTGACTATACATATTAACTTTCTTTTCTATTTTACCCTTTCATAATTTGTAAGATATTCTACTAGTGACTATATTATGCTATTTACAAACATCTTAATTAAATTATTTTCCTAGGGGTGCCTGGGTGGCTCAGTTGGTTAAGCCTCCGACTTTAGCTCAGGTCATGATCTCATTGTTTGTGGGTTCAAGCCCTGCATCGGGCTCTGTGCTGACAGCTCAGAGCCTGGAGCCTGCTTCAGATTCTGTGTTTCCCTCTCTCTCTGCCCCTCTCCACTCTCAAAAATAAATCAAAAAGAATTAAAAATACAAAATAAATTATTTTTCTAATTTTTCACTTAAAAAATGAAGCCATATATTACTTTCCTTTCTAGATTATTTCTAGAAAGTGAAATTACATAAATCTCAGACATTAGCCAAACTCACACAAGGACATTTTGAAAAAATCAAATTAATAGATGGATTTTCCCAGAATGCTTATATTAGAATGTGGGAAATAGGCTCTTTTACCTGAAAATTCCATATTGAAAATCTCTCCTTTATGTAATAATGTGGTTCCCTTAAATGTTCAATGAATTTTAGTAACTACATTATGTATGTTTATAAAAATTTTTTATATATAGCCCAGTGTCCTAAAATATGTCACTGGAGAATTAGGAACACAAAATATGAAATGTTTATGTTTTTGTATAGTGGTCTTGAAGAATCACTTTATTTTTAGTGTTTTTTTTTAAGTTTATTTTATTTACTTGAGAGAGAGAGAGCATGGGAGGGACAAGGAGAGAGGGAGAGACAGAGAGAGAGAGAGAGAAAATAGAGAGGGAGAGAGAGAGAGAGAGAGAGAGAGAGAGAGAGAGAGAATGAATCCCAAGCAGGCTTCATGCTGTCAGTGTGGAGCCTGACATGGGACTCAAACTCAGGTACCATGAGATCATGACTTGAGCCGAAATCAAGAGTAGGATGCTCAACAGACTGAGCCACCCAGGCACCCCTGATATCTATATTGTTTATATAAAATTTCTGTTTTCCACTTTCTACTCTCAAATTTCTATAAATTTGACAATGATGAAAGACACTCAATGTTAAAGTTATTATTCTTTCATTTCTGTCATGTTAGCAAATACATCCCTTTTGGTGGGAAGAAACCTTTGCTTTGATCTTTCATTTCAAATAAGGGACTACTTTTTGACTCAAATGATCTTTTGAGACATGTTATTTTCTCTGTTTTAATATATGCAATTAAATTCTAATAATGGTGATAATAATAAAATATTATTAAACTATTTTTAGGTAATAAGGTCATCTTTAGAGTGTTTGAATGCAACACTGTATTAGAACAATAACTCAATTGGGAATAGTCAGAATTTTCCTTAAGAATAAGAAGTTAAGGGATTGGGGGGAATGGGCAAAATAGGTGAAGAGGACTAAGAGGTACAAACTTCCCATTATAAAATAAATAAGTCATGGAGACAAAAAGTATAGGAATATAGTCAATAATATTATAATAACATTGAACAGTGAAAGATGGTGACTACACTTGTGGTGAGCACCAAGTAACATATAGAATTGTAGAATCACTATGTTGTGCACATGAAACTAATAAAAGATTGTATGTAAAAAAATAATCCATACATTAAAAATAAATAAAAAAAATAAAGTAATAATTGGGGAAAGAAAAAGGGATATGAAGTTAAACATTTACAAAATTATGGAAAATATTCTGATTACCTATATCCATAATAAAGGGAAGTTAAATACTCTTGCATTGTGAATAACTAATTAAAATGAGTTATTTAAGAAAGAAGCCATAGTATACATTCATCATAAGTTTAGTTTATATGTTATATTCTTTGTTTTGTTGCTGTTATTAAGCAGCTCTATGGTTTTTCACATTTATTTCCAAACTGATCATAAACCAACTGTCCCTAATGAATAAACAGCTGCATACATCATATTACTATGAATATAAAGAAGTGAAAACAAATATTCCATGAACATTAAAATTCTGGGTGATTTTTAAAATTTGCATAGGAAAGTAAACAATAGCACTACAGCTTGGTGGGTGTTTTCTTAAAGTGGGTCTTTAAACTCCTAAAGCATACTCCCTTGCTAAGAAATAAAAACTTATCTGAATGCCAGGAAGGCACTTGCTCTTTAACCATACTAAATACTATTTTTATATGCTCTCTGTGTTTTTTGTTTGTGTTGTTTTAAGTAGGCTTCATGCCCAGCACAGAGCCCCAGATCGGGGCTTGAACTCAAGATCCTGAGATCTGGACTTGAGATCAAGTGTCAGAAGCTTAAGCAACTCAGCCACCCAAGAGCCCCTGCTCTGAATGTTTTAAGGGTTGTGGGGTTGTTCTGCTCTGAGTATCATTTTTTGTAATGCTTATTAATTTATTTTTGAGAAAGAGAAAGAGAGAGGCAGAGAGAGGGAGAGAGAGGATCCAAGCAGGCTCCACACTGTCAGTGCAGAGACTGAATGGCACTCCATCTGATGAATCATGAGATCCTAACCTGAGCTGAAATCAGTGGCTTAAAGGATTGAGCCACCCAGGTGCCTATATACTCTGAGTATCTTAATAAGACTTACTTAAAGCAAGATATTCACCTCCTTATCTGCTGATATCATGAGAATTTCAACTCCTTAAGTGCTGGAAGATAATGGATGTCCAGAAAAATAACTCTAGATAGCTGTTGAGAGTAGGCATACAGTACTGAAGCCAGCCAGGGGGGCACATGCAGGGCACATGGGCTCAAGGTCACAACAGTTGTCAAGACGTAAGGGTCTGGTCCTACAAAAATGCAGAAGGTCTGAGTGGCAACATCCAAGCTGCCATGCTCTAGAGCCTGAGGGTGAGTTAGTATTCATAAATGCACAGGCCCTCCTATAGCATAATCTTTGCTTCACTTCAGGGAGCTCTTTGGTTCTTGGGTAAAGTCTATTATAGTTATTCTTTGTAATACCTGCCTCTTTACTTAAAACTGTTTCTTATTCCCCAAACGTGGCTCTCTACGTCTTACACAGTTTTCTCCACCCTTGACTGAGTAAATACAAACTATTTACTCATAAGGATTCTCAAGTGAAAAGTAGAAAGTCATCTAGTCAAATAATAAACTTCTTTATTGAGAGGAAATTTGCTAGTCTATTGCATATAGTCTCTATGGGTGATTTTGAACTGGACATACCAATGTTTCTTACATATTTCCCCTACTTTAAATTCACAGAGACATTATAAGAATTCAAGAGCTTATTGTAATGACTTTTGCAAGCTACTGCAATGGCTTTCTTACTGGTCTCTCTGCCATTATTTTCTCCTACCCTCAATTTATTCCACACACTGATGGTGTTACACATTTTCTAAAGCTGAAACACTCAGTTTTTTCAACAAGGAAACCTAAACTTCTTGGCTGGCATTCAAGAATCTAGATGGTTTGTCACCACACTGTTGTTCATGGCTTGCTTTCTACTGTTCTACTTAGTACACCATAAATCCTAGATGAGGGTGAGTCTGGTTACACTGAATGTGCCCTTAATTTCCCTGGCATTGTCCTTGTACTTATGCTGTTCTCTCTACTATAATACTTCACTATTAATCCTCATGCTTTCTACTTTTGAAATCTTTTTAAACTTTAAAACACAGCCCAAATAATTAATTCTCCTTTAAAATTCCCAGGATAATTTTCAGTCACTACTCAAGTTTCTCATTTTGGGGCTTCCCACAGGATATTTCATTCTTCCTTTATTGAAATGTTTTATTATTATATCTAAACTCCCTTACTAGATATTACTTTGTGGAGCTGATCTTGAATCTTATTTTTATTATTATTATAATTTTAAATGTCTATTTATTTTGAGAGAGAGGAAGAGAGAGAGCAAGAGAGGGAGCACAAGCAGGGAAAGGGCAGAGAGAGTGAGAGAGAATCCCAAGCAGACTCCATATTGTCAGTACAGAACCCTAGGCAGCACTCCAACTCAGGAACCCTAGATCATAACTTGAGAAAAAATCAAGAGTTGGACAGTTAGCCGACTGAGCCACCCAGGCACCCCATGAATCTTACTTTTAATTCTCATCACACTAATTAGCAAAACACCTGGCACATAGTAGGTCCTTAATAGATATTTAATTTCATTAAAGATTATGATGATATATATGTGTATTAAATATTAAATTAAAATAAATATAATTAATTACATTTTAATTTTTTTTCAACGTTTTTAATTTTATTTTTGGGACAGAGAGAGACAGAGCATGAACGGGGGAGGGGAAGAGAGAGGGGGAGACACAGAATCGGAAACAGGCTCCAGGCTCCGAGCCATCAGCCCAGAGCCCGACGCGGGGCTCGAACTCACAGACCGCGAGATCGTGACCTGGCTGAAGTCGGACGCTTAATCGACTGCGCCACCCAGGCGCCCCAATAATTAATTACATTTTAAGTAAAGTGTTATTTCATAAGAGCAAGTATTCTTTCATAGCTAAAATGTAAAGTTGTTTCCACTTCAGAAAAAAACAAAGGGCACTATTATTAAGAAAGATAAATATAGTATAAATCAACCTAGGAAACAAAAGAATTATATTTTGATTTAATAACATGCTGAATATGCACCATAAACATATGCTATTATTTGATAATTATATCTTATTTAAACTTAATCTAATGAAAATTACATGATATCCCTTATTTCAAAACAGTAAGATATTAGAATTGAGTTTTAGAATTATGTCTAAAATTATGTTATAGTGTTTAATAGTTTGAAATAGTAAGAAGTGCTCTCCGCTTGGAGATTTCTTTCAATATTTTTCCCTAAAATGCTCGAATTAACCCAATAACTATCTCTTCTTTTCTGTACTAGCATTATTTAAGGTTATACGATTTTTGTTTTGTTCGTGTTCAAGCTCCGTCACTAAAACATGAGCTTAAAGTTCTTAATTCTGCTTCTATTCTTTGGTGCACTGTGCATGTATGAATATATTCATGTCAACTGATTTTTTTTAGAAGGCATGATAATCTAATTTTTGGTCAAGAAATTTTATATCAGCACAAATATCAACTATGAGAGTACATGGAAACAAAAAAATATATATTAACATTTGTGTGGAGCTCCATGAAGAGAGGAACAAAGTGATACTAAAGACACTTCTGAGTGAAAAATAGACTTCAGAATGACTGGCTCAGAAGGCAGTGACATCATCAAGATGGTGGGAGGCATAGTTCTTTCTTGAATTGACTCCCCTATAGGTGGAGAACAAGGAACGACTATTCATGGACAACACTGAGAGAATCCTAGAACGTGGGGGTGAGGCTGGAGCACTCCCCTGCTTCACAGAGACCAGAACAGACTACATTAGAAAGGTAAGAGCAGTGGCCACACCTGACCACATTGCCCCTCCCCCATGCTGAGGTTGTCTCTGAGCTTATAGGTATACCAGTGGGAAAAGAGAGCCAAGGGTACACTTCCAGCTTTCCCACTTTCATCCTCAGGAATCACTGAGGAATCTCTGGGGCTTGACCAGTAGGAATCTGATTGTGTCTGAGAAAGGGGAAGGAGGTTGCTATAACCAGCACTCAGATCTTGTCAGAATTACTGGCTCCATAGAGGATATAGTTGTATCAAAACAGGCAGTGTTAAAATATTTTGAAGCCTGGCTCACAGGTTAAATTCTGGTTAGTCCAGTTACTGGAAGTATGTTCTTTGGCAAGTTATTTAATATCTCTGTTCCTCAGTTTCCTTGTTGGTAAAGCATAATAATAGAAGCTACTGCATCGGGTTATGGTTTTAAAATACTTATTTTATGTTAGTTAAACATTGAGAACTTATCCCTTCCATATAAATGACAGTTGTAAAAATGTCAGAAGCACTTCAAATATCCAGGATCACTAATAATATGTAACACTTTTTGTAGAACTTACTCTATGCCAGGCACTTGACGTATTTAATCCATCCAGTTACTTCCTGGGTTTCAACAGGAATGTAATGGCATATTTGAAACAGATAATGTAAGGATAGTTGAATCTACCTCATGGAGGGGTATTGATACTGCAGGACTAGCATAGCAGGAGATCTTTACCAGCTCCAGGCCAGAAGGGGCAAATCAAGTTAACTGGACCTAGTACATGTAACTATATGAAGAGTGTTGCCAACCAGAAGCTGTGGTCTTTGATAGGTGGCTACAGCCAGTCTATAGTAACCTGGAAAGAAGAGAGGAGAATAAATGCCCCCATATCACACCCCAGCAGCTCCATCCCTGGTCTGAGGTAGAAGGCAAGAGAGCTCAATGATTTGGTTCATATGAATAGGCCTCTCTAAGCGCAGAGTGGGCTAGGGATAAGTGAAGAGGGGAATCTAGTGGGCAAACATAAGATATACAGCACAATACTTTGTGGAATAGGAGTTATTGTTATACTCGGGTATAGATGAAAACACTGAGACTCAGAAAGTTTGCATAATTTCTAGTACCAAATCGCTAAACAGAAGGTACAATCAAAGTTAGAACCCAGGCAATCTAGCTCCCGAGACAATGGTCTTAAACAATATGCCCTGTTGCACAGTGGATGTCTACTGGAGTTTACACTCAGCAAAAGCAGAAATCAAATGACTCATCTTTCAGAGAAAAGTTATCTTAGAAACAGGGGAAGTCATGAGAATGATATTGCTGCTATAATTTAACTAATAAAGGATAATTGATTGAGGAAGTAGAAGTGTTAGAAACTTGGACAAAGTGGACCTTTTGGAGTTCATAAAAATCATTAATGGGATATACAGTAGAATTGGGTATTTTATATTTCAGTGAGACATTTACAAGTGCTAAATAGGAAAACAACATCATGTTTACATTTGGATGTATGTAGTACAAGAAGAAAACAGATGGGAAAGTTATGTGGTTTAGGGCCAGCCACATTACATTGTTTGAGAATAAGTTCTCATTTTCCTTTCAACTTCTCTGTTAAGAACTGGTAGTCTGAAACTAATCATGATAACAGGGAAATTAATCCCAAGACATTTGGTTGTTCAAGAGCATTGAAAAATACCAAAGCAGCTTAAGTCACTAACTAGCTCTAGTTAAATTAACTTTGTAAGGACATTTCTGCAGTCTTAACCTTTTTCTAGTTCCATTGTAGACACTTTTGTTCAATGTCCTGATGCCCCGTATTCAACCTGTAAAAGTAGTTCATTCTGCATTCCCAAACTTGCTCTGACTTTTCCATTTTTTTTTAACCTCAGTCTCTTAATTCACTTGATTCTCCTAGTCATATGTTCCTGAAGCTTCATAGTCAACTCTCTTTCCCATTTGATGAGGCTCTACACCCAACCATTTTTTTTCAGAGGCTGCTTGGTCAGCATTCTACTGTTTCTTAAATCTCTTACATTCTTTGCAATACCACTCAATTAGCTCCAGTCTTACATGACATTAATGCAAGAACCATTATAGTGAGTGTATACAAGGCTGAGTAACATTCTGGTTATGCTATGAATGATCTCATGGTTTAGTCAGTCTCCCTCCTGGACTACTGTGCCATACCCTTCTTCATACCAGTATAATTTATCCCAAAGACTGCCAACAGTTACAGTCCCTAAATATAGAGCTGATCATGTCACATCCCAATAATCTTTACATGTGCCTTTCCTGAATGACCAAAATTTCATTATGGATGAATAAAATAGTATAGAAGTTGTTCTAAAGTTTCTTATTTTCCTAACTGGAAGTGCTGTGGAGTGGGTGGGGAGCAAAGAAAAATGCAAGTACCTTCTCTTGGAGGAAAATCTCTGGGCTGTTTGATTATCCTACACTGATAACTCAAAAGAAAAGTGAAGCTCTAAGAAACTCTTCATAAGGTTAACCTTTGGTTTATGAATTTGGAAAAACATGTCTTCTTTGTAATTATTGTAAGGCACTATGATTCTAAAGTTTTACAGTAGAAAGTGGGATATAACCTTCAAAAATTAGTTATGCAACTATTTAATAGGAGATTTTTATGCTCACTTGTCTTTTAAGAATACCGCATAAAACAGAGAGAAAATAAAATAGCAAATTGCTATACTATGGGCTAAACTATAAAAGGAATAAAGACTTTAGTAGTTTTTTTTGCCTTGCATTCCTAAAAATCTCTTTTAAATTCTGTAATAAAGTTATCATTCTACAAATTTAAATACTCTAATGATGTTAATGATATTAGATTCAGTCATTTCCATCATTTTTAGTTAAACTTTCCTAATTTTAAGAAACAGAGGGAAGATGAAATCTACCATGATGGACAACACAATACTAATTTGAAGGAATATTATATTCCCTCAGGAGTAAGTATTTCTCCTCCAAGCAGTGCCCAGATTGTGCATCTCTAATTATTTCAATTTATTAGACTTAATAATTTTACTCACAACAGAATGAGACAGTTAAAATATCATTTCACAGATAAGGAAATTGAGGTGCACAAAGTTGAAATAATTTGCCCACGGTCACATTGCTATTAAGAGCTAGAGCGGGAATTTAAGCCCCAGTGTTTTGGGTCATATTGTACATTCCTAGAGTTTTCCATTTCAGACCATGCTTCCAATCAATATTTTTAGTAGACTATTTATCATGGCAAATATTCCAAATCCAATTACAGAAGTACTCAGGGGTGAGTTAAATTTTGGCCTCCAAATGCTGCTTGCTGGGACTGTGGTAATGGTCCCTCAAGAACTGTCTTGATTTATCTGTGGTCTTTCCTCTTGGCTTGTTTCAGAGGGCTTAAATGCTGCTTCCACAAATAACTCACTGTCCTGTTATCACCACCATTCCTAAGGTTTTCTTACATCTGCAAGGGGCAGTCATCTGCCCCTACACTAACTCTGCTTCTTGTAGTGGTATTTTATTTTCTGTTTCCAGCCATCTTGTGGAACAGAAAAAGGAACAGGATCTTTTCTGTTCCTTTGAAAACTTCAATATTTAGAAGGAAACATTTTATTCCTGAGTAAGTCCTGCGAGGAAGAAAACAAATTCTCACAAACAATGCAATTGTTCTCAGGTGGCTTTTTTCCTCCTCAAATTTAAACCACCTTCTGTTCCAAGAACATTTACATAAGTAGTTGAAAGGTTGTTAGACAGAAATGCCAATGTGGTGAATGGTGAATTTTCTTTTTAATCCTCTGCTATCCACCTGCCTTTACATCTGTTCACCTCTCTTACATAAGACTATGTGATAATTCATGGTATAAATTATTTGTCTTACCTTGGCAATGATGTTTTAAAAAATGACACAATGTTTTAAACAATTTTTTTCAATAACTAAAGCCCATTTAAGACCTTACTAGTGATAACCAAGAATAATTTGTAAATCACTAGATTTCTTAACCTGAGTTTTTGAATGATTTGAATTGCTGGGTCTCTCAGGGCACCTGGGTGGCTCATTCAGCTAAGCATTTGACTCTTGATATGAGCTCAGGTCATGATCTTGCTGTCCTGGAATTGAGCCACGTGATGGCCTCCGTGCTGAGCATTGAGTCTACTTGGGATTCTCTCTCTCCCTCTCTCTCTGTCCCTCCTGAGTTAATGCATGCATGCGTGCTCTCTTTTTCTTCTCTTTCTCTTTCTCTCTCTCTTTCTCTCTCTCTCTTCCTCTTTGTCTTTCTCTCAAGGTAAATAAAGTTTGAATCCATAGGTCTTTCTTTCCTCAGTTGTCTCTGCAAAGACACAAAAAATAGGTATTGTTTGATAAAAAATTCCCTATATATCAAAGAATTCCCTCCCTAATCAATACAAATTATACTTAGAAAAATATGACTCTGGGCACTTGGGTGGCTCAGTTGGTTGAGCATCTGACTTTGGCTGAGGTCATGATCTCATGGTTCACGAATTGAATCCCACGTGGGGCTTTGCGCTACGTAGGGCCAGCTCAGAGCCTGGACCTGTTTCGGATTCTGTGTCTCCCTGTCTTTCTGCCCCTCCCTGACTCTCTCTCTCTCTCTCTCTCAAATAAAAAGATTAAAAAAATTTTTAAAAAGAAAAAATATGCCTCATATTCATATTCATATGCTTTTCTATACATTTTGAAAATATATACTAGATGAAATAAATAGAATTAAATAACTGTAGGAATTCCCAACACTTTTCACAAAGTCCAACTTTTTGGACAAGTAAGTCTCGCTAAATAAGCACTCAAAGCAAAAAGTGTAGTGTACCTTACATAATATTGTAGCTGATTTGGAGTTATAGTCAAATGACTCTTCCAGTTTTCTTTGTAAGACCCAGGTGATTAGGCATATAGTATTTGGAGTTTTTGCATTCTCAGCTTTATATCAGTTATGGAAGGCAAATCCAGGTGCCCTGGAAAAATTCTGAATCGTCAATAATTGAAAGGTGGGTTCTTTAGATTATAGAAGATTTTAACTGATTCCTACCAAGATCACAATATACACGATGTTAGGATAGGAATTAGAGTTTTTGGTAGAGTTTTACTGCTGTTTACACAGTCTTTTGCATAGTCAATCCTATTCATCTAAAATAGATACAACAGATAATTAGTAGAGAGGAAGGCAACCGCCCTGGTAACACAGTCACTGGAATCATCCCACCATACATCACAAATTATACACAGGTAATCTGGTGGGAGTGGAAAGGGCAGGAAGGTGTGTTTAACTTAACTGAAGGGAAGCTACCAGGTAAAATAGATTATCTAAGCTAGAGATCAGTTCTACATAATGGGAAGGTGTGGTCAGGCACTCAGGATAGAGTGTGAAATTCAGCAAACCAAGTGATACAGAAATCAAATGCCCATGGGCAACATGGGTAAACTAACATTCCCTGTTCAGTCTAAAGCTCGTGTCACAGTCTGAATGTTCAGCCATTAATAACCAGGCATGGAGTGTATTAATATTGGTTAGTAAAAATAAATTACATTTCTATCTATATCTCTCTATATCTCACTTTATATATAATGAAATGTGTTCAAAGACGTCACACATCATGATAATTTTACCATCCATTATTTAAAACCATCCAAGGAAGATGTTATTCTTATGCTGAGGGGAAAAGCGAGAAGTCAGAACAAGAATGGAGTTTGACACTTGACTGGGTGTTCTGAGGCAAAAGCTTACTTGTCTTCTGCTCTTTACGAGAATTGAGTTCATGCCTGAGCTCACACAGGAAGCTCAGGAACATTTGTGGAACAGGAAACCACACAATTCCAACCCTGTAATTTGTTTCCATTCTTAAGCAGAATAGATGTGTTCTTCTTATAGTTGTCTGCTCTAGGTCTGATGAGGTGGAAAATTATATGGGAATCCTGGGAATGGCCATGTTGTGATAAGAACCATTGTTCAAAAACTAGGCAAACTGGACTTATATGACTGGATTTTAAAAGAGAAAGTGATGCATTTGACCAATAATTACTAAACTCTGCTGCTGCTGCTGCTGGGACTAGTCTTAGTGTTGTGTGTGTGTGTGTGTATGTGTGTGTGTGTGTGTGTGTGTGTGCGTATGCATAGGCATATAATATGTACATATGTATCTATAAATATGTACTTAATATTTTGTGTGAAATGTGAAATAAGATAAGAAAATATGCTCAGTTTTCACTAGACTAAATTTATTAAATGTAAAGAATTATTTTTCATTTATAGATATTGAGTTTCAGATATTTTAGGAAAAATAAATTGCTCTTTTATAAAATAATAGTATAAAATTAAGTAGTGAAAATAGCTGTTTTTTAAAAAAAATTTTTATTAGTACAGACTATGTGCCGCATTGTATTTAGTTATTTATAAAAACTACTCCTGAGGTGCATGCCTTAAAAAATGGCCACATATTATTTGTTGCTTCTCTAAGAGGTGGAGTTTACTCTTTCTTCTAATCCCTGTGATTTGCTATGACCAATAGAAAGTGGCAGAACTAACCTTTTTTTTAAAAAAAAACGTTTATTTATTTAAAGTTTATTTATCTGAGAGAAAGAGAGAGCGCACGTGCAGGGGAGGGGCAGAGAGGGCAGAGAGGCAGAGAGGGAATTCCAAGCAGGCTCCACACAGACAGTGCAGAGTCCGATGAGAGGCTCAAACTCACAAACCCTGAAATCATGACCTGAGCCAAAGTCATGCTTAACTAAGCCACCCAGGTGCCCCTAAATGTTTATTTATTTTTGAGAGAGAGAGAGAGAGAGGATCAGAAGTGAGCTCTGCACTGACAGCAGCAGTCTGAAGCGGAACTTGAACTCTTGGAGCTGTGAGATCATGACCTGAGCCTACTTCAGATGCTCAACCACTGAGCCACCGAGGCGCCCCTGGCTATTTATAAATACTGCCCTTGAGGTGCACATACCTTAAAAATGGTCACATATTATTTGTTGCTTCTCTCTTTAAGATGTGGAGTTTACTCTCTTTCTTTCCAATCCCCATGATTTGCTATGACCAATGGAACATCAGAAGGAATATTTTTGTTACTTCTCAGCCTCATCCTCAGGGTGCTTTTATAAATTCTACTTGTGGGGAATAAGCTTAGGAATTTCCTGAGCTTGCACTAATGGGTTAACAAGGTGCCTTTCTTTTGCTAATTAGCTCTGCTCTGGGCAACTTTGCCCTGCTGTGGCCTAAACTACACCTTTGCCCTATACTGGGGGCCTATGCCTAACCTAATCTTGTTTACCCAAACTTGGGTGTGTACATCCTATGGCTTTCTAATTCTTTATGCCTTGTTAACCCATTGGGGCAAGCTCAGGGAATCCCTAAGCTTATTCCCCACACTACTCTCACTTGGAATTCTGTTTACCTCAGTGTAAGAAACTCCAGTGCTCCTGCAACGGGGCACAGGGAGAAGATTAAGGCACTTCAGCAAACCACCGGAGTTGTGAGCATGGCCGTCTTGAACTACCTAACTTTGCAGTCTCTGGATGACGATGAATTTCATGAATGATTCCAGGAGACAGCAGCAGAAGCGATGCTTTGCTGAATCCAGCCCAGACTGCAGAATCCTGAGTAAATTCAGTGGTTACTATTTCAAGCCACTTAGTTTGGGGTTAGTTTGTTATGCAACAAGGGTGATATAATACACTTCATTATTTACTATGCTGCTACAGCACTTCTCCCTTATTGTGGATTTGCTTTCTGCAGTTTCATTTACCTATGGTCAACAGGGGTCTGGAAGCAGGTGATCCCCCTCTGCTATATCATCAGAAGGTGAGTGGTAGCCTAATGGTCCGTCACACAGCCTATATAATTCCCCTCACTTCGTCTTATCATGTGGGCATTTCATCATCTCACATCACAGGAAGGGTGAGTACAGTATAATGAGATATTCTGAGAAAGCATATTCACGTAACTTTTTATTATATATATTATTATTTATAATGTTTTTATACTGTAATAAGTGTATTGTTATAATTGTTCCACTTTATTATTAGGTATTTTCTTAATTTCTTACTGTGCCTAATTTATAAATTAAATCGTATCATAGGTATAGCTGGAAAGGAAAAAAAAAAACATATATAGGATTCAGTATGATCCGCAGTTTCAGCCATCCACTGGGTGTCTTGAGCACACCCCCTGTGGCTAAGGGAGGACTACGAGTATAACTTTTTACTATGCTATTACAGTCCCCATTTTACAAATGAGGAAATAGAGGCTCAGAGACATTAAAAACTTGTGGAAGTCATACTTCTAGCAAATGGCATTTCTTAGATTCACATGTAGGGCAAAATTTTCGAACCTAGGATGTTAAGAAGATACTTAAGTATTCATACCTGTTTAACAATGTTGACAATGCTATTAGTCCTTTACTTGAAAAATTACCATTCAGTGAAAAAGAAAACACTTAGAAACTACTTTCAGAATATTTCTCACATAATAAAGCACAAGACAGTTATATTTAATAAAATCTCTCCATACGTCCATTGCTTTATGTCTTGTCTACATTTCCTGAAAGCCATGATCAAGGAAAAGGTTAGCACATAGATAGTTTATTTGGGAAGTTATCCCAGGGAGTGGAAGTTAAGGAAACAACAAAACAAAACAGGGAAATGAGAAAAACATCCAAGGATGCAATATTAGGTGGGCTTTTGCTCCTGGCCACGTGAGCTCTATCCAGGTGGACCTCCTGAGGACTCTTATGAAATTAGCTCAGAACTCCCTGCAGCTGGAAGAAAAGGAGAATAATTTATCCTCATTAAGTAGAGTGGTTTCATGAATGTTAACTGCTCACAGTTCCAGGGAACCCATACTTCCTAGAGTAGGACAGGAGAAATACAAGGCAATGGGATGAGGCAAGGTTCTTTCCAGAATATCTTCACAAAGCCGGTCAGAGCCTACAAAGAAATGGTAAGCAGAAATAGGCTGGAGGAAGGCTGGAACCAGGAGGATTTGAGGTGGCCATAAGATGCATCATATCTATATATCTATATATCTAATCTATATATCTATATATGTATATATCTATACTTAAATACATTTCTTTAGAAGACACAGCAAGAATACTGCTTTGTGTAAATTCTCACTGAGGTTAAACAGCCTTAGGTTGAATTTGCTGAGACCAAAATTAGAAAGATTAGTACAGGGAAGAAAGCATAAGCACTTCCCTTTGTGACATCTGACTTCTAGAGATGCTTCCTGCCCAATGTCAAGAGCAAACTAAGAGAGATGTTAAACTGCATTTGGTATTTGACCTTGTCTGAACTTTCATTATTTTGCATCCCTGCCCCCACTTTCTTTTTTGCTTCTGAAAGCCAGGCATTAATAATATATCCATGCAAGAGGAATGCTAAAATTCTCTTAATGAGCTACCCTCACATTCAGTTAGATAAGGTCAAAAAGGAAAGTGCACTTTATATTTGAGCCAAGCCAACTACTCATAGCAATGTCAGTGTAAGAGAAGCAATTTGAACTCAACATTAATTAGCTTTTTAGTGGGCTGTAAAACTTGCTCAATGTATGAAATACTTCATAATTATAGGAGATTATGGCCATATTCTGAAGAACAGAAGCAGAAAGACCCCGAATAAAGCAAATTGCATTTAGGTCTGAATTCTAAGAAAGTTCAATGCATTTCATATCTTTGGGAATGTTTTGAAATAATTTTAATATTGTGAGTTTCACAAACTTTTAAGAAATGCTGAATAACTGTGTTATGCATGCAATGGCAAAAGTGCAAATTAATATTTACAGTGCATAATAAGTTACATGAAATAAGATTTCTTATCACCTGGCACTAAGTGTTTCAAAGAAATCAATCTACTCACTACAGCTATAGTATGGTACTCTGAACACATATCAAGGGCATGCTGTTACATCCATAACCAAGTATAATAATTTATGTTCCCTTATTTGGAAGGGGCAGACGCTTTGCTCTTACAACAAACTTGGCTTTGCTGTAACTGAGACCTTTGAATATCCATACACATATATTATGGGTTCCTTCCAGACCACTGTCAATTTCCTTCCTTTTAAAGGCATTTTGCATTGTTGCTTTCCTTTTCCGTTTTTAACTACTTATTTCAAATTCATTTCGAAGTTACAGAAATGAGTTGAAGAATAGTAAAAAATACATCATTTACTTTTAATTCAGATACTTAATTCAACTTATAAAACTTTTCCCAGTAATATACTTCTTGAATTATGCATCTTGTTTATAATTACATTTGTATACTTCATTGTAAACTAGAGTTTTTCATTCATCTAGAAACAAAAGGTACATCAGAAGAGATCATGAAATTAAAACCTCAAAGTGAACAAATAGTTCATAAAGGACAGATGGCAAATAAAAAGGGAAAAGATATTTAATTTTATGCATTCTTAAAATAAGTGTGAACATTTACTGGATTGACAAATATTTTAAAGCTTGATGATATTCAATAATGTGAGGACTTAAGCACATATTCTCATAATATTGGTGAGTGTAAAATGAAAAATTAGAATTGGAAGCCAATTTGGAAACAGCTATGGCCAGTTGCTATTAGATTTGTGAGAAATTTTTTGCTTTGCATTTTTTTCTCCTAGTTTTCATTCTGATAATAGTGTCCTCTCTAATGAAGTTATCTTTACTTCAGTGCAACCAGAATCATCAGACTTTTTCTTATTTTTCATTTTGTTTTGACTTACTGGTGAATTATGAAAAATATTTTCCTGTATTCAATATTTTTCAATTATAAAAATATACTTAAAATTTAAAATGGAAAAACATCTTGCATTGTTATTTAGTGCACAAGAGGCTGGGATTTAAAGGTTAAGGTCTATAAAAATAGACACACAATCATTGCCTAAACCATTATTGAAAATTTAAAGAACTTTTGTGAAATGCTTTTGAAATGAAATATTTTTGAAGTCTGCTGAAGGATGTAACATAGATATGCAAATGTCAATTACAAGTCTATTTTACTAATATTGATTTAATTTATATTCTCCAACTTATATGAAAAATAAGGTAGAGCCCAGTATTCACTTTCCTTTGTTTCCTAAGAAGTTGTACCAGGTGTGATGGGAGTGAATGTCGTTTACAGAGAGTAGTTTCCCCCTAATTACTGAATGACATCGGTGTGGGATTGTGTAACAAAATAATCCTCAGTTTGCAAATTAATATTGGTAGCTTCAATGATGGTTCTTGAGGTAGGAACTAAAGGCTCAATCTGGGAACCAAAATCTGCTAAATAATTCTTTAGTGATTAAAACATAGTTTGTAATCCATAACCATCTTAAGTCTGCAGAGAAAAAAAATTAGTAAGCTGGATATGAAAAGTGAAATTCAAATGTCAAAAGTTCACATGTGATATTTACTTAAAATCTAAATAGGATATCCATATTACAGAATTTCTGTTGGCTTATTGGCCTTTCAAGTTGAGCTATAAATTGATGCCAAATATGTTAGAGTCAAAAGCTGTTACCTTTCTTGAATCCTTTATTACTATTTATAGTGCATTTTTTTAAGTTTGTTTATTTTGAGAGAGAGAGAGAGGGAGCAGGGCAGAGAGAGAATTCCAAACAGGCTCCACACTGTCAGCACAGAGCCCGACATGGGGCTTGAACTCACAAATCGTGAGATCATGACCTGAACTGACAGCAAGAGTCAGATGCTTAACTGACTGAGCCACCCAGGCATCTCAATAGTGTATTCTTAAGTAGTAGAATCCAGTGTCACATTTTATATACTATTATCAGCACCCCAACACCATAACCTCAAGAAAAAATTACCATGGTCCCAATGTTATCTTTGGCTTCTAAATGAGACCTTTTTTCTTTTATGACCTCTACTTACTCGGAAGTATAAAAGGACTCTTTTACACACATATAGATATCTAAATAAATGTCTTTTTTGAAAATATATCGTAATTTATTCTGAGATAAAAAGATACATTTTGAATTTACAAATAAATATAAATATAACTTGTTTAAAAATATAAATCACTCAAAGTTTCGGTCCATTTGGTTTCATAAACAGGAAATGAGTAGTCGATACTGAAGACAAATATTAGTATTACAAACTTTCAAAATGAAAAGACCCCAAAGTTTATGGATTCGTAAGTTTTTATGTAATATCCTTAGTAAATTGTCACACAATATCTGTGAACTTACTAATGAAGGTATGCCCCCTTTCCAAATGTTTTGGGATAGCCTAATTATTAGAAATATTCTCCCTAAAAACGTAAGTCTGATAACACTAAAAAGGTAGCTTTCAATATAGTTGTGGAAACCAGGAGAATTAGCAAATGCTACATACTGACCTCTCCTCACCTCATCTTAGAGAGCAATTAAACTTTTACCAACATACTAATTTTTTTGACTACTCTGTTTTATATTCATGCATGTTGTGTTTATCAATAGAACATTCCTTTATATTGCTGAGTAATATTCCACTGGGTGAATATGCTATATTTGTTTATTTTAGAGGTTCTCAACTGAGGTAATTTCCCCCTCTCAGGGTATGTGTGGCAATGTCTGAAGATATTTTTGATTGTCATTAACAGTGGGGTTACTAGTGACACCTTTTGGATAAAGGGCAAGGATACTGCTGAATTTCCTATAATACACAAGATAGTTTCCACAACATATAATTATTTGGTCTAAAATGCAAATATTGCTACTCTTGAGAAATATTACTCTTATCTTGGTGGATATTTGTCTCGTTTCATGTTTATGTCAATTATACATAAAGTAGTTTGAAGATGTTTTTAGATCTCTTTTGAGAGACCTATGCATTCATATTTCTTACATAAGTAATTAGGTGTGGGAATGTGTATGTTCAGTTTCAGTAGATACTGGCAAAGAGTACATCAAAGTGGTTGTTCCTGTTTACACTCCTATCAGCAATGTATAGGTATAAAGTTATTCCGGGTGCTTGGGTGGCTCAGTCGGTTAAGCATCTACCTTTGGCTCAGGTCATGATATCACGGCTCATGAGTTTGAGTCCTGTGATGGGCTCTATACTAACAGCTCAGAGGGTGGAACCTGCTTTGGATTTGGTGGATTCTGTGTCTCCCCCTCTCTCTGCCCCTCCCCTGCTAGGGCTCTGTCTCTCAAAAAAAAAAAAACAAAACAAAACAAAAAGCAAACAAACAAAAACACATTAAGGAGTAAAGTGATTTACCTTCTTCACCAACACTTGAACTTTTTGTATGGTTTTCTTTTTGAGGGAAACGTTACGTGATGACTTTGAGTATTAACTCATACTCATACATATTAATTGTATAATTTGATGCTATTTGAAAAATATTACAATATAGAATATTTCTATCATCCCAGAAAGTTCCCTTTTGTCTCTCCTAGTTAATCTCAACTTGTAGAGCAATTACACTTCTGGTTCTATTAAAATACATGAATTTTGTCAATTCTCAAAATTTGTGTCAGTGTGATCATACTTTATGAACTTTTTTTGTATTAAGCTTCTACTACTCAACATAATGTTAACCTAGTGTCAAGATTCATACCTGCTGCATGATTCAGCAGATCATTTTTTTCTAAAATTTCGTTCTCTTATATCAGAATTTGTTTATCCATTCTCTTGTTGATTGACATTTGTTCTTTTGCCACTTAATAATAAAGCTAGTAGAATATTTTACATGCAATTATTTTACTTATATATGCTTAGTGTTTTGGTGGGGGGTAGGTCAACCCAAGTGAAATTGCTGGGTCATAGAGTAAATACATGTTTAGCCTAATTGAAAAAAAACGCCAGTTTTCTAAAGTGATTTCAGAATTTTGCATTGCTTCAGCAATGTATGAATGCTCCAAATGCTCCACATTTTTGCCAATATGGGTGTTGACAATCTATTTTAACTCTTCTAGTAGGTGCGAAGTGGTATGTCATTGTACTTTTAATATCCTTTCACTGATGACTGAAGTTATAGAACTCTTTTTCATATACTTCTTTTCCATGTAAATATTTTTTTTGTGTGAACTATGTTTTCAAATTTTTTTACTCAAATTTACTTGGAGTTTTTGTTGATTGTTGAAGTTCTTTACATATGTTGAATAAAAGTATTTTGTCATTTATATGCATTGTAAATATTTCTCTCAGTCTATGAATTTTTTTTTGTCATTTCTATAATGCTGACTTGTGATGGACAGTTTATGACCTTGCATTTATGTATATGGTTCAGCAACATTTGTGGAAAAGAGGTTCTTTCCCTGTTGCATTGCTTTGGAATCTGTCAAAATCTACTTAATTTATATGTGTAGGTCCATTTAGGAATTCTATGTTCTGTTCAATTGATCTATTTATCTGTCCTTACATCAATATAACACTGTCTTAAGTATTGTAGCTTTAACTGAATTTTAAAACATCTCTCAAAGTTTTTATTTTGTAAGATTATTTTGGTTATTGTAGATCCTTCTTACAGCTATATACATTTTAGAATCAGTTTGTCTGTAGATATGCCTGTTGATATTTTAATTGAGATTGTACTGAAACTATAGACCAATTTGCAGAGAATTTATGTATTAATGACTGAGTCTGCCAATCTAGGAGCAAAGTATTCCAGTGTTTCTTTCTGATGTTACTGTACATGCCATTTTTTCCTTAAATATCTTATTTCCTTAAATATATTTTTTCCCTAAATATCATATTTCAGTTTTTCTACTAGTATAAAACACAGTGAGCATGTGTACTGTGACCTTCCCAAATTCAAGCCTTAGTGGTAGAGGATTTTTTTTTTTTTTTAGATTCCTTGGGAGAGTGTCAATCATGTGATCTGTGAATAAGAGACTCAACTATTTATTTTCTATTCTGCATGACTTTTGTTTCCTCTATTATTTTGAATGGAATCTCCAGTACAAAACAGAATAGAAATAGTGTGAACACACATTCATGCCTTGTTTGTGAGAAGGTTTTTGATTATGAACCCAAAGTTTTTTATTAATATAGAGCTATTCAGATTTTTGGATTTTTCTTGAACCATCATAGTTAATTTGTGTCTTCCAAGAAATTGGTCCAAGTCATCAAATATTTTGAATTTATTGGCAAAAAGATGCTTATAATATTAAGAAATTACTACTTGATGTCTGTAGAAACTATAGTAAGGTATCCACTCTCAATCTTGATATTAAAGTCTTTTCCCTGTTTTCCTTTATTAGTATTGTTAGTGATTTGTCAATTTTACTAGTCTTTTAAAAGGAACAGCTTTTGTTTTAATGGATTTTCTCTATTCTTTTTGTTTTCTATTTCTTTTATTTTCACTCTTTATTACTTTTATTTCCACTTACATATATTGCTCTTGTTAAACAGTTGCTTAAGATGTATTATGGATGGAATGTTTGTGTCCCTGCCAAATTCATAGGTTAAAATATTAGCCTCCCTTCCCACACTGTGATGGTATCATGAGGTGGGATCTTGGGGTAGTGATTAGGTCATGAAGTGAAGCCCCACGAAGGGGATTTGCACCCTTATAAGAGACATAAGAGCTTGTTTCTCTCTCTCGGCTCTGTCTCTACCATGTGAGGATACAAGGAGAAGATGGCTGTTGGCAAACCAGGAAGTAAGCTCTTCCCAAGAACTGAACCTGCTGGGCCTTGATCGTGGACTTCCTAGCCTCTAGAACTGTGGGAAATAAATGTCCGTAGTTTGGAATAGCAGCCCAAATTGACTAAGACGAAGTGGGAGTTTAGATACTTGATTTTAGACATTTCTTCTCATCCAATAAACATTTGAAGGTATAATCTCACTAGCAGAAACTCACTAATATCCTGAAACTCAGAACAGGGACACTGTGAGTGGTGAAAGAACTCAGTCTCAATTTCCAACAGGGCAGAGGTTGCAGGATAAGTTAACTGTATTTATTATGTATGTATTTGGGAATGAGGTGGCAGGCAGTTGACTGATGCAGGGATTCTTAACAGGGTTAGTTTTGCAAAGTGCAGAGAAGCAAAGGCCTCAAGTCATATGGGCCTATAATAAAACTAACAAGCAAGCAAACAAAATATGGACACCTTCCCCAGTCATAAAAGAAACCTCTAATGCAGTTAATTCCTATTACTCCCAGACAACTAGCCCTCTTAGCTGGCAAAATAAATTATCACAAGTGAAGTCTTTCTGCTTTTCCATTTAGAAGGGCCTGAAAGTTTTTAATATAAACCAAGACAACTTGGACATAAATTATTTTACTTTCTCCAGACGTTACACAGACACAGGGAAAGCAAATATGTGAACTTTACCAGATATGTGAAAGGACCAGAAGACTCTAAGGAATCAGTTCCGATTCTCCAAGTAAGCCTGAGCCTGATAAAAATATTTCATTCAAATTTAAGCTGTTTTAAAATGAACTACTACGTGTGCATATAATAGAACTAAAAATCTATTTCAATTTTTGAAGGAAAAATAAATTTTCTGACTGTCAAACAGAGGAGTTTAATGTATACCCAACAAAAATTCTGTTTCAGATATGTTGAAAAATATGTTGATGAAGAATCTAGACCCAAGAAAAAAGTGTCATTGAATGTCACAATAACAGCTGAGATGATTAAAGAGAAAATTTAGATATCATATCTTAGCCAGGAAGAATTTGTATCATTCCTATCATTTGGAAGGATTTTAAAGTGGTTAAATGTTCCCACACTTATTTGAGATACACTTTTTAAATAATTATTGTGGGGATTTTTATTCCCAGGGCGATGTGGGCTGGGGAAACCTAGGTGAATATTTGTTAACAATCTTTGCACGTTTTGATCCAAGTTTCTTTTTTAAATTTTTTAAATGTTTATTTTTAAGAGAGAAAGACAGTGTGAGCAGGGCAGGAGCAGAGAGAGAAGGAGACACAGAATCTGAACCAGACTCCAGGCTCTGAGATGTCAGCACAGAGCCTGATCCTGGGCTCCAACTGACGAGCCTTCGAGCCCAGAACTCATTACCTGAGCAGAAGTCAGCTACTTAAGATTGAGCCACCCACGCACTGCTCAATGCAAGTTTTAATCTTTTTTACCATTTCATTTTACCTATTAGGTAAAGGAAATTAAGCCTTTACCTTTTACCTGTTAGGTAAAGGAAATTAAGCCTTTTCCAACAGGCAAAAATGTTAATATTCAAATTCAATAAACATCAATAATTTCAGATCTGGTATGACATTCTTCTGGGAAGTACAAACTGAATTGTGGCTCCAGAATATAAAAAGTGGGTGAAAGTGCAGGCTGTCATATCCTGTTTTACAGAAAGGACAGTTCATGTTTGTCTTAGAATTGGTACTTGCTCCCGAACAGAATTGGTGCCACCTAATTAGTCTTTTGTTTTTTTAGGAAAACTCAAAATATTATATATTGAGAAGTATATACAATAGAAAGTAACAGAATTATTGCATTTTTAGGGAAAGCTGCATGGGGCAATAGTAGTTAAGCTGGTTAGAAGGGGAGTGATTTAATGAAATAGCGTGCTGTCCTGAAGAGTTCACTACAAGAGAGCCATGCTGAGAAAACTGCAGGCTCCCAACTTAGCTTGTGGCTGTTCCTATGAATCAAGGCCCTCTCCCTGAACTGTGTGACTCATACAGTCCGCATTATCACTGGGTTCTAACATTCAAAGGAAAACAAAGTCTTTTATTTAAAAAAAGGGGTGGGGGGAACAGAACTACATAGGAAAATTCAGTATACATTAAATTGAAATTTTATTTCATTCACTCTATATACTTTAACAGGCTTTTGCTATTAAAATGGTAGGTTTTTCTTTTTTCTTTTTCTTTTTTTCTTATTTCTTTGCTCACCTGTGTAGTGGTTTATCTAAAGATGTATATTTTGCCATCATTTCTTTTCTGAGCTTTTCACAGTTTTAATGTATTAGCAACTCTAATTTGGCCATCTGAGCCCTTGATCTAAGGGGATCTTAGGGGAATAAAAGAAGGAAACTACCCCTTAGTGAGGCTGACAGTTGGGCTGTTTAATAAGTCAGGTATCTTTGTACCTTATCTTTAATTCTTCAATCCTCAAAAGCACCCCAAACTTAATGATAAACAACCACAACCATTGTATTACACTCGCATGTTCTCTGGGACAAGAATTCAGGAAGGATATGGGTGTGGACTTCTCTTTGTTCTATGATGTCTAAGGCCTCAGTGCCTTTCTAGTTGAATAGCAGGAGTGATTTTAACTGCTGGGGCAACTCACCTGGGGGCTTCACTCAAATGTGTGACTCCTGGGCTGCAGTGAGTCAAAGTCTAGGCTAGTTGGAGGCTATCTACTGGAGATTCCGAGTGTGACCTCTTCATGAGACAGGCTTCCAGCGAGCATGGAACCAGCATTCCAAGGGACCCAGGCAGAAGCTATAAGCCTCTTTCTAATCCAGTCTCCAGAGTCTTATAGTGTCACTTCTGTTGCATGATATTGGTGACAAGCAAGTCACTAGGGTCAGCCAATATTCAAGGGGAGAGGGACGAACCTCTACCAATCTCCTGAAGGTGGAGTGGCAAAGTCACTGCAAAAGAGCACGTGTGTTGTGAGATTCTGTTGTAACCACATTTGGAAAGTAAAATTGACTAAATAAAATACCATGATTTTAATTGTTACAAATGCTGAAAAGAACCACTGAGCAATGGACTTACGACCGCCACCAGTGCTGTTTTTCATTCCAAAGCCCATGTGCTTCTACTGTATTAGATACTTAATTTGTGTTATGCACACAGACTTATTTCTATATAATTTTTGTGGTATGATTTTGTCACACTTCTTGTGGAATAGATTATTATTTCTTCAATTGGCATTAATTATTTTATTGTGTTGTGTATCCTTAGATTCAAAAAATTTAAAAATTGCCTTATTTTATCAATAAAGATAAAAGTAGAATTAAAAAAAAATTGGAAGTTCAGTTTAATGGACAAAGTACCTTATTTTCAAAAATTGCTAGCCTGTTAGATTCTTAATGGTAGCCACGTCCAGGGACTTTTAGCTCTGCATTGAAAAAGAAAGTTATGGTAATGTAAGGAATATTTCTACTAAGTTCCTATATCATCTTTCATCCCCTGTCCTCCGATTTCAACAAGAGCCTCAAAATCATATAATGTACATCTATCTTACAATTTATACCACGTAGTTGTTTTCATGGTAAATAGCACTAGAGGTTTATAGGCCAGCTCTTTAATTTTTGTCTCGCCTTACCATCACCCACCACCCTTCTAGCAGACTTTCACTTGTCTATTCTGATTCCATTAGTCCATTCCTTTGAAGGCAATAAGGAATATGCTTAGTCCATTGAATTTCATCTTTCTTCTCCCATGTTGCACTGAGCAGGCAGTGAAGTGAGTGCCTGGACCTGATGAAAGGTACCTAAGAGCTTCAAACTGGTACAGAATTTTTGGTTCCAGTCCTTGATAGCATATGGAGCGTTGGCTTCAGTCACTAGGTATTTGGGGCCAAACCCAGAATATGCACCAATACGTTTAAGTCCACCTGGAACAAAAGGTAAAGGCCCAGTACCTATTTGCCAGTTATGTGCTTGACATTCACCACTGGGAATGGCAAACTGCAGGTTCTATCTTTCCTGTTAGAAAACAGAGCAAGTTTTATTAAACATTTGAGTTTCAGAGGAGCCAGCAATATATGTCACTTTTACTTTTTTGCCCAAGTGTGTACTTAACATTCCCCTCCCGCCCCCAGGCAGCATATGGATGGCTCTTACTTTATCTGATCTGATCATATCTGCTTTTTAAATATGATGGTTCGATACTATTTCCCTTTAAAGTAACTATCAGTGTGATTATACTGAAATCTATAATCTTACTATTTGTTCTCTGTTCATCTTATAGATTCTTTGTTTCCTTTTTTTATTTTTCTGGATCAATTGAATACCTTTTATGATTGCATGTAAGCTATAACTCCTGTTGGATGATAGCTATAACTCCTGTTTTGTTATATTTGTGGTTGTTTTAAGGTATACCCTATGTATCTTCAACTTATTGCAGTCAACCGTCAATTTATATTATTCCACTTTATAAATATTATGAAGTCTTATAAGAGAAACTTTTTTTCCTTCTCTCCTAGGCTTTTTGGCTCTTATTGTCATTCATTTTAGTTTTTTATATGTTTATGTCCCATGATACATGGTTCCTATTTTTGTTAATCATCTTAACATTAAAAAATATTAGTAAAAAAAACCCTTCCATTTCTATTTGTATCATTACCATTTTCAATGCTCTTTATTCCTGTGTTTTGATCTATATTTTCATCTGGTATAATTTTTCTTTTTGCATAAAGAACTTCCTTTAATATTTCTTATAGTGCAGACCTGCTAGAGATTAATTATTTTAGCTTTTGAATATCAAAAATGTCCCTTAATTTAGCTGTGTGTGTGTGTGTGTGTGTGTGTGTGTGTGTGTATGTTTGAGAGAGAGGGAGAGCATGTGCACACAAGTGGGGCAGGGGCAGATAGAAAGTAAGAGGGGTGGAGGGTGCCTGGGTGGCTCAGTCGGTTAAGCATCCGACTTCAGCTCAGGTCATGGTCTCACAGTTTGTGAGTTTGAGCCCTGCATTGGGCTCTGTGCTGACAGCTCAGAGCCTGGAGCCTGCTTCGGATTCTGTCTCCCTCTCTTTCTCTGCCCCTCCCCTGCTCATGCTCTGTCTCTCTCTGTCTTTCAGGAATAAATAAATGTTAAAAAAAATTTAAAAAAAAAAGAGAGAGAGAGAGAGAGGGAGAGATAGATATTCCCAATCAGGCTCTGTGCTGTCAGTGCAAAGCCTTCCCTGGGGCTCAATATCAGGAAACTTGAGATCATGGCCTGAGCTAAGAAATTGAGACATTTAACTGATTGAGCCACCCAGGTACCCCTCAGCTTTGTTTTTGAAGGATTCACTGTATATAGAATTCCAGGTTTATGGAAATTGTTTCAGTATTTTAAAAATGCTACTTCATAATCTTCTTTTGTGTTTCTCACAAAGAATCTTCTGCTATTCTTATCTTTGTTTTTATGTACTTTGCATTTTTTCTTTCTTCCTGCCTTAAGATTTTCCCCAAATCACCAGTTTTGACTAATTTGATTACTTGATTCTTTTTTAAATTTTTTTTCAACGTTTTTTTATTTATTTTTGGGACAGAGAGAGACAGAGCATGAACGGGGGAGGGGCAGAGAGAGAGGGAGACACAGAATCGGAAACAGGCTCCAGGCTCTGAGCCATCAGCCCAGAGCCTGACGCGGGGCTCGAATTCACGGACCGCGAGATCGTGACCTGGCTGAAGTCGGACGCTTAACTGACTGCGCCACCCAGGCGCCCCAATTACTTGATTCTTTAAATGTCTAAATTTATAATTTTCTTCCCATTAAAAGATTGTTCACGTATTTTTCTCTTTAACATCCCCCTCCCCCATACTTTCTCCCTAAGAGACTCTAATTACACAATTTTTAGGCCATTTAAATTTGTCCCAGAACTCACAAATGCTGGGTTTATTTTTTTCAGTATTTTTTAATATCTGTGTTTTATTTTGGATTACTATGTCTTCAAGTTAATGCTTCTTTTCCTCTGCAGTGTCTAATCTATTAATTCCATTTAGTATTTTTTTTATAACAGACATTGAAATTTTCACCTTTATAAGCTTGGTTTTTAAAAACATCTTCCATATTTCTTCTAAACGCCTGAAAATATAGAATATAATTATTATAACTGTTTTAATATGCTTTGTTTATTTTTAACATGTATGTCAAATCTGAGTAGGATAATTTCAATTAATCCATTTATTTTGGGAATGTGGTGTGTGAATGTAAGTTCTGGATATAAGTATAGGATATATACAACCATAAAGTAAATTCAATATTACTCAAAGGGCATCATATTGATCATGTTGAAGAGAAGATGAGATTACCTTGGTTACTTTTAGCAGATAGAAGTTTTCTTCTATTACAAAGTTTAGCAATCTATATTAAATCCAATTACTTTCTTTATTCTTAACTTATGTAATAATCTGGCATGTGTGCATATATGTGTGTATACATGTGTTTACATGTGTTTATATCCCAGTAGCTAGCATTGTGTCCAGTATATGGGTCTCAATGAACAATTTGTTCCATAAATAAATATATACATGAATGAATGAATGAATGAATGAATGAATGAAGAGGAGAGAACTTGGCATATCCATTCAGTGTAGAAAAGTTGGGGGGAAAAATGTCCTTTCTTGGATGCGGGTTGAGAAAGCTAAGTTGAATAATCAGATTATAGAGTATATTTTTTTAAAAATGTGTATTAACCTATGTAAAAAGTAATGATTAAAAATATTGTATCATTTAATAAAAGAACTTTACTATAGGAACCATATGAAATCTGGTGTTTTAGGGGACTCTTTGTCTTTATAATTCATAAGAAATTATGTTTTATGTGAATTGAACCTCATCTTGAATAAATGGACCTTGAAAATGTATTCCATTCAACACATTATGAAAATCAATCATACGTGAAATTGGTGCTCTGACAATATCCATGAAGATATAATCATATATGATTCACGTTTCAACAAAATCCTATTATTGTATACACTTCGAGACTAGAAGTGTTTATATCATCATTCAGGATTCTTATGTTAATAAAATATTGTTACCTCATGAATAATTTCTCAGAAAATATTTTTAAAAATCCTATTTTCTGAAGAGTAACTCAATATTTTCTGAGGCACATATTATGTCTTCTATTTTTGTATATAAGACTTCAATATAAATTGTGATTTTTCCTCAGTGTCATTTGTCATTTGGATCAAGATAATTTTATTCAGAATTTTAAAATACAAAATTTATGAAAAATTCATTCTAAAATATACTAGTTTCTCAAATATATTAAGTATCTGACATCCATATATATTTATATATTATTATAAAATTAAAAAGAATAGGAAATAATTTTGTATTATTTAATTGTCAATTCTCAAATAGAATGAGAGATTGGACTGTATACCCATTTTCATCATTTTATTTGACCATGTGGACTGCTAATTCAGCTCACCCAAAAGGGGGAAACAAGCTAAAAATAAATATTTGGAAACTAAATTATTCCAGTTAGTTGTCAGGATGGTTTATTTTCAGTGTCTTCCTTCCTTTACTTGCTTTGCAGACTGTCATCATTATCGGGTTCATGTCCAATATTGGGGTGCCTATGGCCAGAATACAGATAGAGGTTTACATACTATATTTATAAATATTTGAAAGTTACAAATTAAAGCAACAATTTATAATATAAAATATATTTTATCCTTCTACTTGATGAATATCTTCATAAAAACCGGGAAGTGCTGACTTGAATTTATACTGCTTAGACTCCAGAGTTCTGCGCCAAAGTGTGAAGGAAGAACAGCTTCCAAATTTCTCTGACCTCCTACTGTGCCCCCACCAGGCATTTATGGTCCCAGGGCTTTACCCCCCACGCTCAATTCCCCTCCGCCCACCAGCAGTTGCCTCCTAGCTACCCTCAGGTTTAGAGGTATGCACGCCTTTGCAATAGTCAGAGTGCCCAGCAACAGTCCTTGAGGAGGAAATTCCAGGTTTCTAGACATCCTGAGTGGATCAAGAAGGGTACCAGGGGTTCAGGTGGGAATAGCATCTCCTGACACTTAAGATTGTTTATACTGTAGAGAGGGACATGGTTGGAGTCAGGGATGAAGGAAAGCTAGATCCAGGCCTTCTAAAACACTGGCCCCAGGGCAGCTGGCCACCCATCTTCCCTGGGCCTAAAGGAAGCCCAGACTGTAATATACCTGAATATCTTAGACTTAACAATATTGTCAAATCACCTTCAATCTAGTGATTATATTTGTTCTTCCAAATTATGACTACAGTTAAGAGGAAAAAATTTTTATCTTTCATTCTGAATAATTAAAATTGTTAGCTAAATATGTGCATTAACATAGACAATACATCTAATTTCAAAGCTGTGTCAAATATAATAAGCAAGTATCCAGGAAGGAAACAAAAAATGACATAAGTTGTAATAGGACATTTTTAGTTTACCAAGTATGTGGTAGTTAACTCTTAATGAAAATTGTAATATACTTTTCAAACAACCTAAGTTTGCAAAGCTATATGATCTAGAAATTGATGACCTATTTCTAAACAGGTACCTAATATACCACTATTTATTAACCATGTAATTTTACTTATATGTGAGAATGAATTATATTTTTATGTAATCCCATTGTATAAGTACATTTTCTGATTTAATTTTACATTGATAAAGAATTATTTTGGGGCACATGGCTGGCTTTGTCAGTAGAGCATACAACTCTTGATTTTAGGTTGTGAACTTGGGTATAGAGATTACTTAAAAAATAAATTATTAAAGGTTATTTTCTTTTCCATGTTTCTAGTTTCAAGGTTTTTGTTTGTTTGTTTGTTTGTTTGTTTTTTTGGGGGGGGGACAGAGAGAGACAGAGCATGAATGGGGGAGGGGCAGAGAGAGAGGGAGACACAGAATTGGAAACAGGCTCCAGGCTCCGAGCCATCAGCCCAGAACCTGACGCGGGGCTCGAACTCACGGACCGCGAGATCGTGACCTGGCTGAAGTCCGACGTTTAACCGACTGCGCCACCCAGGCGCCCCTCTAGTTTCTATAGATAGTATAGAAGTTCTCTCAAAAATGTCTTTTCCTTATGTACTTTATTTCTTTATCTGGATTAGCTCTTCAAGTATTAGTTTAAGATTTTCTTGTACAGCTGCTTGAAAAATGAGGAAAATAAATTTTGTTCAAAAAGTATCTTAGAATAACAGTTTATTCCAATGATACATGAAACCTATTATCATGTTGAGCATATTAAATTCAATTGAAAAATAAGTATAGCACAAAAATGATTCATATGCCAAATGTGTAAACCACAATATGGAATTAATTACAAATAGGCTTGGGGCGCCTGGGTGGCGCAGTCGGTTAGGCGTCCGACTTCAGCCAGGTCACGATCTCGCGCTCCGTGAGTTCGAGCCCCGTGTCAGGCTCTGGGCTGATGGCTCAGAGCCTGGAGCCTGTTTCCGATTCTGTGTCTCCCTCTCTCTGCCCCTCCCCCGTTCATGCTCTGTCTCTCTCTGTCCCAAAAAATAAATAAAAACGTTGAAAAAAAAATTTTTAAAAAAATTACAAATAGGCTTTATGAAAGAAGATTTTCAGATCCATTAGAAAAGTACATTCAGCATTTTACAGATAGCAGAGTAGAATCTTTCTTGAGAGCAACTCTATATCTACAGAATATTGCCAGACTTTCAGAATAAGTGTGTGTGTGTGTGTGCATGTGTGTGTCTTTAACCACTATTCCACTAACACTTGGCATAGACCAGTCATCTGCCTCCTAATGTATATCTCTAAACCACACATCTCCATGCCCATTTTCCCAAGAAACAAAATCAATTATCTCAGCATATAAATTTCTCTGGAAATTTCTTAGGATTTGTGAGGTAAATCATGGAGTTCTGGAGACACAGATAGAGAAAGACTCCCAGACTCCTATTCTCTTAAATCTGTTTCACACAGAGATGTTCTACATTTATTTGTTAAACATTTTGGAGTGTTCCTATGATTTCATTTGAAAAAAGTGTTCTATGTCTTAAAAATATTTTGCAACACCTGGATGAACATCATTAACTTGGATTTCAGCAGTTATTATGTAATTGTAAATCAATATTATCCTATGATTACATGCATCATTATTTAAATTCTGTTAAAACAAATATAACCAGTGTTTCTTCTCTTTGGTAATTTAAAGTAGAAACATCTACCTGGAAAAAATAAATAGAAATTCATACAAATCTTATCTCTAAAAGAAGAAAATAAAACCTACTTTTTTATAATTTAAAAAAACACATCTTTCAGAAGACAGATGGCTAAGAAGATATTAGAAGATGCATAAATTAAACAAAATTGATTGATAAACCTAATAAATACTGATTGAGGGCTAACCTGAAATTTTCAGAGGAAACTAACAATGCATGAATCATTATTTATACCCCCTTCTTTAAATGAGATGAGAGATCTCTCCTATGTTTAGAGTGTTGTATCTGTGAGTCTTTCTACGAAATGAACTGTAGAATTTTTAATACACAATTAGCAAATTGGCAAATATTTTGGATCAATTAAACAATCATATTGAACTAGTTGGTGCTGGTTCATAATTGGAACTCAAAAAGGAGCCAGCTTTGTATTCAGAAATAAGTGTACATGAGTAAGAGTGAAGACTTTTCATAAAATGGTTTAAATGGCTTAATGCAATTTAGGATCATATTCTGACTTTTATTATGTGCCTGTTAGAGAAGAAAACATTAGCATACATTAGGTTAGTAATTATTATGATCTCTTCTAATATTAATGATTGATAAGCCTAATAAATACTAATTGAGGGCTAACCTGAAATTTTCAGAGGAAACTAACAATGCATGAATCATTGTTTGTACCCCCTTCTAATATTAATGATTAATTCTATACACAACTTTTACAAGCAATGGTAGAATTCTGCTTTAGGAAAATCCATATGGTACTTAAAAATCATATGGTACTTAAAGTTTCATATTTTTCATCTTATCTTGCTTGAAAAATTAATTCATAGTACCTACCCTATCAGGATTGTCAGCAAGATTGACAATACACTGAAGAACAGAAAACAAAGAAGAGAAAAAAAATAGCAGATTGTCAAGTTCAAGGAAACTGATATAGGGATCAATCTTTTTCTTTCTTTCTTTCTTTCTTTCTTTCTTTCTTTCTTTCTTTCTTTTTTAGGGATCACTCTTAACATTAGCTTTATTGATGGTCTGTAAAGTGATGCCAATGGAAACTAAATGTTCAAGTAATTAATGATTAATGATATAAAACAGGGAAAAACATACCTTGAAAGTAAAAGAGAAAGAAAGAAAGAAAGAAAGAAAGAAAGAAAGAAAGAAAGAAAGAAAGAAAAAGAAAGAAAGAATTACCCAAGAATCAATTGTTCATCATATGGAATATACTTCTACATTGTTTAAAATATAGATAGGCAATGGTATAAAGTAAGAAAAGGTGGAGATAAGCTATAGAGATGTGTCAAATTCCATTTGGTACTATAGATTGGTTATCTAACTATTGAGTATATACTCAGGTAATACTTTCCTGTTATTTCTAGAAAAAACAATTCCTTCTTAGTAATATGATATTCTTTGTAAACAATAAGAAATACTATTCCAAATGGAAAATACCTGTTATCAAATAAGGAAGTATTTATATACATTTCCACTATATTCTATTTTATTTTTTTAATTTAAATTTATCATTTATGTATGTATGTATGTATGTATTTATTCATAAAGAGAGAGCACATGGGGTAGGGACAGAGGGAGAGGGAGAGAGACTTCCTAATAGGCTCCATGCTGACACAGTGCAGAGCCTGACCCGTGGCTCGAACTCATGAATCATGAGATCAGGAGCTGAGCCAAAATCAAGAGTTGGATGTTTAACCAATTGAGGCACCAAGGACCTCTATATTCCATTTTCTTAAAATACCATGTAAGATGTGTACTAAAAAGGTGGAAATATGTAACTCACTACCATTTCCTTCTATAATTATCATTTAAAAACTTTCATATCTGCATTAGTGGGAAATCAGATTTTTTACAATGGAAGAAAACACAGATTTATCATAAATTCCACATGTAGAAACAAGCCTGTCACTAGTTAATTATTGAATAATTTACAGTTTTAATAAGCATTAAGTTTTTGCCTATTTATTGTGAAAGCATAGCATAACTGTGAGTGTGAGGCTTATTTAAAATAACATGTTCAGGGTGCCTGGATGACTCATTCAGAAGAGCATGCAACTCTTCATCTCAGGGTCTTGGGTTCAAGTCCCACATTGGGTATAGAGATTACTTAAAAATAAATTTTAAAAAATGTTCATTTTACTGTCTACCTTTTTATATTGATGGATATACTTAATCATATAATATACTCATAAGCAGGTCAAAAATAAGAATATATTGTCCTTTATAATGTCTAAGATTATTGTTCAGTAATTTAAAAACATATTTTGCTCTGATACACATGTTTTCTGAAGTTCTCAGGGTGACAAATAGTATGCCTAAGAACTAAACAAAATAAAACAAAACTTTAGTATCCTAAAAGTAGGGTGGTCAGGACACCTGAAGGAGATGGAAGAGATGAGGAAGGTAGATTTTGGAGTTTTGAGGAAAAAGCAGGGAAACATTGTGGCTAGAGAACACTATGAATGGAGCAGAGTTGGCAAAAGAGAGATGCCTCAAGAGAGAGAGCCAGACAGGTAATAGGATAATAAATACATTTAGGAGAATTTTCTATACCATAGAAAAAATTTTACTTCTCCCAATGCAATGGAAACTTACTGGAGTGTTTTAAGCAGGGACAAGGTCTGATGTAAGTTTGGAAAAGAATGTCTGTAGCTGTTGTTTTGAGAATAGACTATGTGCTGAGGAAAGGGAGAGGCAGAAATACCACATAGGATGCTACTGGGATAAGTAGAAGATGCATCTGAACGGTAAAGGTGGAAGTTGTGTCATCTGATTCTGACAATAGTATGACGATAGAATTTGTTGAAAGTTTGGATATATATGTGAAAGAAAGATCACAGGAGTAATGGCTGACTCCAAGGTATTTTACCTAAATAATTGGAAAGGTGGAGTTTCCTTTTACCAAGATATTGACAACTAGGGAAGAAGGCATGATTTTGGAGGGAAGACCATGATTTCTTTTGTGCACATATTAAGTTTGAGATTTATATTAGACTTAAAAAAGGAGATGTTGACACAGAAGTTTGATACATGGGCATTCATATTGGAGGAGAGGTCCTGCGTATATACATTATATGACCAATACATGCCTATTTATTTTTGTTTTGTACTATTCATTTAACATTATTTATCCTTTTCATTCCTTCCTTCATTCCCTTTTTTTCCTTCTGGACCATTTCTTCCTTCCTGCAGAATTCACTCAAGTGGGTTTTTGTTTGTCTGTTTGTTAGCTTTTAGTGGAAGTTTTCTGGCAAAAAAAAATCTTTGCTTTTATTTAGTTAGTCATAAATGTATTAATTCACCTATAGTTTTAACGATTATTTCACTGATAATGCACTTTTTAGATTGGCAATTATTTTCTTTCTGTATTATAAAGTGCCATTCCATTATCTTTTGGCTGTCATATTTCTATTAAGAAATTTCTATGAGGTGTTTTATATTTGAACTTATTGTTTCTTTGACAATAATACAGGCATTCTTCATTCTTTGTGCTTCACTTTATTCCACTTCACAGATATTGTATTTTTTACACATAAAAGGTTTGTGGCAATCCTGTGTTAAGCAAGTCTATAAGAATCACTTTTCCAACAGCATTTTCTCACTGCATGTCTCTGTAGTGTTTTGGTAATTCTCACAGTATTCTAACTCTTTCATTATTATTATTATATTTGTTATGGTGATCTATGATCAATGATCATTGCATTGTAATTGTTTTGGATACCACCATTAAGATGGTGAACTTAATCATTAATGTGTGTGTTCTAACAGCTCCACTGACCTGCCCTCTCTCCATCTCTCTCTGTCTCCTCAGGCTTCCCTATTGCCTGAGAAACAATATTGAAATGAGGCCAATTAATAGTCCTACAATAGCCTGTAAGTGTTTAAGTGAAATAGACTTGCAAATCTGTCACTTGCAATCAAAAGCTAGAAATGATTAAGCTTAGTGAGGAAGGCATGTCAAAAGCCAAGATAGGTAAACAGCTAGCCCTCTTGTGCCAAACAGTTAGCCAAGCTGTGAATGCAAAGGAAAAATTCTTGAGGGAAATTAAAAGTTCCAGTAAACACACACATGATAAAAAAGTGAAACAGCCTTGTTGCTGATATAAAGTTATTGTGTCTGAATAGAAGATCAAACTAGCCACAACATTAAGTCAGAGCCTAATCCAGAGCAAGGCCCCAACTCTCTCTCTCTCTCTATTTTAGAGAAAGACAGGGAGAGGGACAGTGAGAGAAAGAGAGAATCTTAAACTGACTCCATGCTCAGCACAGAGCCCAACGCGGGGCTTGATCCCATGACCCTGGGATCATCATCTGAGCAGAAATCAAGAGTAGGACACTCAATTGACTGAGCCGCTCAGGTACACCAAGGCACCAACTCTCCTGAATTCTATGAAGGCTGAGAGCAGTGAGGAAGATGCAGAAGACAAATTTGAATCTAGCAAAGGTTGGTTCATGAAGTTTAAGAGGCTGTCTCTATAACATTACAGCACAAGGCAAAGTAGCACATGTTTATGTAGAAGCAGCAGCAAATTATTTAAAAGATCTAGCTAATTAAGAAAGGTGGCTACACTAAACAAATTTTCAGTCTAATTTTGCTGAATGTTTTAAGCCCACTGTTGAGACCTACTGCTCAGAAAAAAGATTCCTTTCAACATATGCTGCTCATTGACAATGTACCTGGTCACCCAAGAGCTCACTGAAGATACACAATAAGATTATTAATGTTGTTTTCATAACTACTAAAACAGCATCCATTTTGTAGCCCATGGATCAAGGAATCATTTTGATTTCAAGTCAGATTATTTATGAAACATGTTAGTCTATAGCTTTTATATAAAATGATTCCTCTGATGAAACTAAGCAAAGAATATTGAAAACCTTCTGGAAAAGATTTACCATTCTAGATGCTGTAAAGAACATTCATGATTCATTGGAGGAGGTCAAATTACGCACATTAAAGGAGTTTAGAAGCAGTTAACTCCAAGCCTCATGGATGACTTTGAGGGGTTTAAGACTTCAGTGGAGGAAGTAACTGTAGATGTGGCAGAAATGTGAGAGAACTAGAATTAGAAGTGGAGCCTAAAGATATGATATAATTGCTGCAATCTCATGATAAAAGTTGAACAGATGAGGTGTTGCTTCATATAGATGAACAAAGACATTAGTTTCTTGTGATGGAATCTACTGGTAAAGACGCTGTGAAGATTGTGGAAATGACAACAGAGGATTTAGAATATGACATAAACTTAGTTGATGAAGCAGCAGCAGCAGGTTTTGAGTAGATTGACTCCAATTTTGGAAAAAGTTCTATTGTGGGTGAAATGCTATCAAACAGCATTACATGCCACAGAAAAATCATTTATGAAAGGAAGTCAATGGATGTGGCAAACTTTATTGTCTTGTTTTAAGAAATTGCCACCGTCACCCCAACCTTCAGCACCACCACCACTGATTAATCAGCAGCTATCAACTCTGAGGCAAGGCTGTCCATGAGCAGAAAGGTTAGGGCTCACTGAAAGCTCAGATGATGGTTGGCATTTTTGTTTTTAGCAATAAAGTATCTTTAATTAAGTTATATGCATTGCTTATTCAGACATTGTTATTGCACACTTAATAGACCACAGTATAGTATAAACATAACTTTATATTAACTGGGAAACCAAAAAAGAAAACATCACGTGATGAGCTTTATTGTAACATTCACTTTATTGCAGTGGTCTGGAACCGAGCCAGCGATATCTGTAAGGTGTGTTTGGGCATAGATTTTTCTTGGTGCTTTGATATTTTCTGTTTGCCTTTGGTTTTAGCATATACTCTGATGCATATTGGAATGGTTTTCTTTGTATTTATCCTTCTTGAGACTTCCAGAGCTTCTTGAATCTGTGGATTGATGTCTTTCATGATTTCTGGAACATTTATTTTCTTCATAAATTTCTTTTGATCTACTTCTATGTACATAAAATTTTTATTATAGCCAACAAATTTCTTACAGCTTTTCTGTTAATTCTTTTTTTGCTTTTTTTTTACTGCTATTTCAATATATTCTCTTGTTCTGACTTCTTGTTTTTAAATGTACTACAGTTGACCCTTGAACAATGTTGGTGGGCTAATGGTGATGACCTCTATGCACTGAAAAGTTCCCATGTAAATTTTGACACCTCAAATACTTAATAGCCCACTATTGACCAGAAGCCATAATGATAATATAAGCAGTTGATTAATGCATATTTTATATGTTATGTGTATTATATTCTGTATTCTTATAATAAGGTAAGCTCAAGAAATAAAAATGCTATTAAGAAAATTGTAAGGAACAGAAAAGAGATTTACAGTACACATCAGTTACAGTGTAAATGCACTATAATACAAAACTGTATTTATTGAAAAGAAATCCACATATAAGAAAACCCATGCAGTTCAAACTTATGTCATTCAAAGATCAACTGTACTTTGCTCTAGTTAAATGCTTTTAGTTCTATCTGCTGAGTTCTTAATTCAAAATATTTTTAGTTCTAACATTTTCACTTGACTGTGTTTTAATGAGACTAGTTTGTATGTTTCAAGGCAGTATTTTGATGCCAAGAACCTTGGCAGGGGATGGGGGCACAGAAAAGTCTCAAGACCCCCTTCTCACTACTGCTTAGGGTAGTTTTGATATCTAGGGAGAGTTTGTCTCATTCTGAATAGAAGTTCTTGATTTCTCTATAGATTTTTGGAGAAACAAATGATATAATGAAAGCCAAAACACTTAGCACTGTGTTGAACACATGAACCAATACTTGATGAATGTTACTAGTGTTACTATTACTGAATTTTGCTGATACAGGATCCATGCTTTCACTTCCATGTTCTCTTTATAGCTGCTGTATTTTGTGTCTTGGGTATGTGATTAGATTTACTTAACTGTGACTTCTTTCAGTCAAGAGAGGGTAACAGGGACAAAGTTTATCTACCTGCCTGTATTAGTGTGCTTGTGCTGCTACAACAAAATATCTCAATCTGCATGGTTTAAGCAACAGAAACTTATTTTTTCATAATTCTGGATGCCAGAAGTCTACGATTTGGATTCTGGTGGGGGCTCTCTTTCTGATTTGTAGACAGCCACCTTTTCACTGTGTCCTCACATTGCCTTTCCTCTGTGCACCTTCTCTGCAGAAAGAAGGAGAGAGAGTGCTCTGATGTTTCTTCTTATAAGGACATGAATCCTGTCAGACCAAGGCTCCAGTCTCAGGGCCTCATTTAACCTTAATTACTTCCTGAGAGACCCAGGTCCCAATATAGCCACACTAAGGACTTAAATATGTGAATTTTAGGGGCACATTCAGTCTATAGAACTGTCTAAAACAATCTAAAAAACAAAAAAAAATGTATGAAACAATGGTTCTCAAGACATTGAACATAGGCAACAACAAACCACAATCTCTTGGAGATGGGAAACAGGTAAGGATCAGCCCTTTAGCCATTTTAATTGCTCTAGTTTACTGCCTAAAGAGAGAGAGCAGATGTTGACACAGCAAAAGTAAGTAAGATGGAGGTTGCTTGTCTCCTTGAGTATAGGAGATAGACCTGGGATCTGGGGAAGGCCAAGATGGCTAGGGTTTGCGGGGCAGAGTACCAAAAAGGACAGTTGCACAGACAGAGAAATCCAGAGATGCCAATACCCCATGAGTATTTGAGCACTGATCAGTGTGTACATGTGAGGAAGCCACCCAAAGCTGGGGAATAATTGCCAATAATCAATTAAAAGAATGATCTTCAGAGTTCACTTGCACCCAAAAATAGTGCTTTTCCTCACAAGTCAGGTTGGGTAATTTCAAAATTCATTGGGCCTACTATAGAGTGCTTAGAAGTAGGAAAAAATGATATCTCAAATATATGCTGCCATGGTCCCATCCAAAAAAAGTTTAAAAACTAGGTCCCCAATGATTATATTGTTTCCAAATAACTTAACTATATCCCAGAATAAATCTCAAAAATATTCAGAGGTATACAAAAATGTCCAGTGCCTAATAAAACAAAATTTACCGTGTCCATTATGCAATGAAAAGTTACAGGCATGCAAAAACAAAGCAAAAAATTATAATCCTCACATGGAGAACTATCTGCCAAAATCGTAACAATGATAGCATTAGAAGAAAAGGTCTTTAAAACAGTATGACTATATTTTATATGTTCAGGAAGGTTGAGGAGTAATTGAACGTGTTAAGTAGAGAAATGGAAGATTAAACTGAATTTTTAAAGATAAAAACTATGGGTGAGATAAAATATATACTGCATACAATTAGTGGGAAATTAGACATTGTAGAAGAAAAGGCTAGAGAAGTTGGAAACAGCAGCATAACCAATCTAACGTGAAACTCACAGAGAAACAAGACTTAAAAAGAACAGAAATCAGTGAGCTGTGGGACAAACTGAAAGCAATATTTCAAGGTGAAGCGCTGTTAGAGGGCACTTGAAGGAAAAGAGGTGCTCTGGACTTTATTAAATGGAAACAATCACAGAAGTTTTGTAGCATATATTAGGCTTGGCATTTTCATTGATGACATAATTGAGTTAGAAACGGTAATCACAAGCTGACATTCATGCTGTTTTTCTGCTGGTTTCTGTGGCTACCCTATGTCTGTTGTTCCTACTTCTGGTGTGCTGACAGGGTCCAATTTCTCATACCTTCTGAATTTCATGTTCTGCAAATCATCATTTCCATTACGCTCAGAATTTTCATATATTTTTCATAATATGGTGAAGCCATTAGCACAGTGTTTGACATGTGCTTAAATATTTGATGAATGCTATTTTATATTTTTAGTACAATCCTCCTGAAAATAATCAAGTTGTTAGATATATTGTATTCCAATACAATAATTAACAACGAATGATTTGAACTAGTGTTTTATTAAATCATGGTAAACATGTGTTTGGCAGACTTCTTGAGTTAAGGTGTAGCTATATCCAATGAAACTGTTTCAATTGACCAAATGATTTGAATTCCACCTGCATTGGGGGCATTGGATGACGCTGTAGCCTATTATTTTTGATATACAGGTAGACAAAATAAGCATTTTAGAGTTGTTTTTTCTTTTGTCCCTAGAGAGGATACATCAATTTGTATCTGGGACGGCACAGTCCTCATTTAAGGCAAATTACCTGAATAGACTTTGGAGTTAGTCACTTGTTAGGGATACAGTTAACCAGAAATTAATATGGATACCAGAGGAAGGGGTAGGTGTGCTGGAGTTAAATGTCTCAGGACGTTTGCTTTATTTGTAGTGGAGTAGAGTGAGAAAGTAGGAGAAATGCACTTTTGTGTGTATTGAATGGAGACTTTATTTTTGTAGTGAGTGGGTGGTTTTGGTTCCTGATTTTTATTCATGAGTGGTTTTTATTGTTGAGTTTTACTAGGAGAGTTACTTGCAGAAGATGAGAAGCTGAGACAAGAGGCAGAAAAACTCACTTTTCATGAGCAATTTCTGAGATTTGGGGTCGAAATATTGTGGGTTGTAATACATATAAACAATTTTAGCTCTGAGTTGAAGAGAGAGCTGTCTTCTCTTTCTCTGCTCAGAAACTGGCATTGCTTTTGCATCACAGACTGAGAAGTTTTGAGGTATCACGAGAAACCTCTCTGGCAAGGATGTTACTTACATCTGGATTCAGAGTCCAGAGTGTTCACCTTTACACTATGGACCCACAACGTATGCCCAAAGAAACTCCACTGGCAGGTGGAAATTGGCAATTCACTTAGAGTGATGGAAGGGCCAATGGGCAATGGGGAAGGGAGAGCTGGGCAAAGGGAGACCGTGAGTTGCAGCCACTGGGGACTTACTACACTACAAAAATAAGTGACACTTTCCTTGGTCAACTCCCAGGAATAATGAGAGATATCCGGTTTTGCTGAGAAGTTTGAAATGCCGCTATTATGAGAGGAGAACGAGCTGTTATAAATGGAAATATGACTTTATGTTTATTCACAGGTTGGTGAGGCCTGAATATTTGGGCCATTCATGATCTGCATTTCATAGCAGGAAGAGAACTAGGATCAACCAGCACTTTCCCATTTTTCGTGTGTGTGATCGATAGATAACCTTTATTAAATAAGGGTTGTTCTTGAGAGTACAAACACAAACAATCGCAGCTCAGTTATTTGCCAATTGTCTCTTGCTAAAGGCATTTATGTTTTGATGAAACCTGGTTAATATCAATATCAATAAAACAACTGGCTAAAGAGCAAAATAATATTGAAAATCTATCCACGGTGAATGTCATCCTAAATTTAGCCCATAGGCATGTTGCATACATAAATGTTCAAAAAGAGGAGAAAAGGGCAAAACTGGCTGCAGTGTGGATTTCAGTCTTAAAATTACATCACTCTGTTGTACACCTGAAACCATTTGCAGCAATGTGGATGGAACTGGGGGGTGTTAGGCTAAGTGAAGTAAGTCAGACAGAGAAAGACAGACACCGTATGTTTTCACTCATATGTGGATCTTGAGAAACTTAACAGAAGACCGGGGGGTGGGGAGGGGAGGGGAAGCAAAAAAAAAACAAAAAAAAACGTTCCAGAGTGGGAGGGAGGCAAACCATAAGAGACTGTTAAGGACTGAGAACAAACTAAGGGTAGATGGGGGGGTGGGAGAGAGGGGAAAGAGTGATGGGCAGGGAGGAGGGCACTTGTTGGGATGAGCACCTGATGTTGTATGGAAACCAATTTGACAATAAGTTATACTGAAAAAGGAAAATGAGATTATCCTAACTGGAGACTAATTAACCAGTTAATATGAGTGAACATGAGTTTCAGTTTTGAATTTTTTTTTAAATAAAAAATAATCTAGTACACAAAAACTTTGAGAATTAACAGACATTTCATTGGAATTCCCACAGTAATAAGAAAATGGAGTTTTCCAAAAGTTGACCATTTCTCACCGATATAAATGCTGCACTGGGCCTTTTAGGTTTTTCGAAATGTTGCATGTTGTCAAGGTACAGGTTACAGGTGGCAATGCGTTCCCTCTTATACCTGGAGTTAGTTGAAGTTACAGTTCACCACTGTGCCTCTGACAGAAGCTCTCTCATTTTGCACGTGACATGTCACTTAACTTGCTCCCCAATCTAACAGGCTTTTCTCAAAAGAGAGTTTTAAAAACATAAGAAAGACACATTTCCTTGACAGAATTTGACCTCTCATTATTTGGAGTTAGTCCCTCTTGCTTTCCCAAGTGGCTCATTTAAAGTGGTCAATTTGTACTTTGCACTGCCTTTCAGATAAATGTGCAAGAGTTAGAGGCACATGTAAGTATCTGGATTTTTTGGTGATGCTTTTAAAAAAAATATGATAAGATAAAATATGGCAGTAGCAGAGAGCTGTAATAGGCCCCTCTAATCTAAAAATATATAAGATTTAACATGATTTGTGTGAGCCAGAATTTCCCTAAAAGAGGTAGCTTATAAAATTATTTGCTACTTTTCAATTTAAATTGGGAGAACGTCTCATTGTTAATTGTGGCCCACCATGTTTATTATGCATAATGAGGAAGTATAGTTTTCTTTGTAGCAAAAAGTATTAATAATTGATAAAACATATCATGAGGAGCGGAGAATGTGTGTGTCTTACCCTGGAAACAAATGTGTCACCTGAATATATTCAAAATATGAGCTAAAATATTTAGACGGTAATACTCTTAAATATGTAAATCCAGTTCATCATCATTACTTATAAATCTATAGAAAGCTAATTTATTAAGAAACTGAATAAACTCTTGTTTTTTCTCTGATAGAAATAATCTTAAAATGAAATCATTGAAAATATATTCAGTTTCTGAAACATTTTTTTTTTCCTCAAATGCTGTGTCAATGTTAAGACCAGTTTCGATCATGAGCAGCAAGCTTTCCAAGTGTTAAAGTAAATGAAATGGTAATTATTAAAAATAAAAAAAAAAAGAAACAAGGGATTCCTGAGTTTTCAGATTGTTTGGAGTTATTTTTCAAATCTTCAAAAGGTGATTCAAAAGAATGCTAGGTAATCGGGTATTTTTATGTGCTTAGACATAAATTCATTCTCAATGTTGTTTTTTTTCCAAAGTGTATAATTTGTTTATCCTTTTCTTTTTATTTCCATGTAAGAAAGTTTTCTGAGATCCTCAGAGCACTTTATCAGTATATCAATCTCTCAGTGTGTGTGCAGAATCCCTAGAGGTACCATTCCCTGGGTGGCAAGCAGATAGTCTAAGAACTTGAGCTGAATTTAAATCTGACTTATTAGACTGGAAAAGCTTTGACAGAAGGGCAAAAATACAACATGATTCTTGTTACATATATTTTGCTCAAAGAAATTAATATATATAAAAATATTAATCATTGCTAGCGATAAAGATAATAATGTTTTCTATATGTATTTTTAAGGTATTTGGTACAGCCTTTGAATAATTAAAAAAATGACTTTGGTGTACATTACAAGAAAATTTAAAAAAAAATTATTTTACTCCAAAGAATAAGGCTCTAAGTGTGATTGATTTATGTGATACTATGATAGGAAAAGATAGGATTCAGTAGGCAAAAAGGGAAAGATGAGGACCTGAGGTCCCTGGGTGGGGAAAAGCACATATTTGGGAACAATGCTGGGAGTGTCTGACCACAGCAAACCCCCTCAGGCATAAGGTTCCTCTTAAGAATGAAACAGACCTCACTAACTCCCCCTCAGGTTTCCCTCAGGAATTTGACAAAAGACCTAAGTATGGCCTTAGGCCACCCCTCATACAATTAAATTGAGCCTATCAGGAATAGATGACCCAGCGCCTAGAGCTATCACGCCAATAAGGGTGGGAAGTGAATGGGAACAGGGGGGCTCCTGGTTCACCTGGTGCTGGTAGCCAGGGGAAATTTTGTTCTTGGATCCCACGGCACTGGAACAACCGGAGAGACAGTTCTTGGCAGGCCAGCATTCCCAGAGCACTACACAGAAAGCAGACTGAAATCCACCACCAGTCCTTCTATGAAAAAGGCCTGTTCACTTGTCCTGGAGCTGTAGCCTGAGGGGCAGACTTTAGGTGTGCCAGATATAGAAGCTATGGAGGTACTGTCAGGGGACCGAGTCTGGGGAAGGCAAATCAATAACGAATTGTCAGCTTTAAATGACACATTAAAACAGATGGACTTAAAAGATACATACAAAACTGAAAAGAACAACTTTAAATTCAAATGACAGCCCTGCCTTAGTTTAAAACTAAGTTCTCTTTTCTGCTTAATTATAAATTTTTTAATAATAAAATACAATTGCTGAGAAGTCTGTTTTGCTTGCTGTTTGCTACGAGCATTGTGAGGCCTTTCCTGAATGTAATCCGCTGTGTAACAGAATGGGTTGTAAACCTTCCTAAATGTAGTCTGATATGTAATAGAATGAATAATTGTACATAAACTAACCGGCATTTCTCGCTTCTGTAAACTTGCTTGCTTAAGCACATTCCTCACCTACCCTACCCCTTCCCCCTTCCCCCTTTTTCTCTTTTTCCTCCCGCCACAAGTAACGGACAAAGCCTTCCCGCCAAAGGACAAAGGACGCCCAACCAGAGAACAACAAATGTCCTTACTTTAAAATCAACCAATCAGGCACCTCATAATTTAAAACCTCCCCTGTGCTACTTGTCTCTGTCTATAAAAACGCTGTACCAACCCTGATCGTGGCCTCTTGCTACACCGGTGACAAGTGTGCGAGTGTGCGGAGGACCAGGTTCGAACCTGCAATAAACGACCTTGCCGCTTGGCTTTGGCTTACGACTCTGGTGGACTTGTGGGAGGTTTTGGAACGTCGGGCATAACAAAAACATCCCTATGCCAAAGAAGCAGAATACACATTCGTCATAAGTGCAGCAATGCAACATGGAGCATTCTCTAGTCTAGAGCATATGTTAGGCCACAAAAAAGTCTCAATAAATTTAAGAAAACTGAAATTTTATCAGGCATCTTTTCTAATCACAGTGGCTTGAGGCTAGAAATTAATTACAAGAAGGAAATTGGCAAAATCACAAATATGTGGAGATTGAACAACATAAACCAAAACAACCAATGGGTCAATGAAGAAATCAGAGGTGAGATAAAAACATAACTTGAAAATTAAATACCTCAAAAAATTAAAATTAGAAATAACATGTGATCTAGTAATTCCAAAACTGGGTATTTACCCAAAGAATATGAAAACACCAATATTCATTGCAGTATTATTTACAATAGCCAAGATATGGAAGCAACCCCAGTATCCATCCATAGATGAATGAATAGAGAAGATGTGGTGTGGTGTGTGTATGTATACCTGCACACACACACACACACACAGTGACATCCATACTCTTGAATTCCTATTATGGTAGTTGAGTATTTAGATCTTTGGCAGTGTTATTCTTTTTGCTTTTATTTTCCCCTCATCCTACTGTGATTATATTGTTTTTGTGAAACCAGTATTGAAAGCTTATGTTATTATGCCTATTCAAGTATTTTCATAGGTAAACATTTTAGTGGCTGTGATATAATTATTACTTTCTTGTTGGTTTAGCTAATAATTGACTTATTTTATAATTTATTCAATTTTCTTTGCAGTCACTACTAACTTTTTTAAAAAATAACTTTCAATATCATCTTAAAATAATTTTTCTACTTGGTTTATTCCAATTATGTAATGGATGGATGTATTAGTTTCCTAAAGCTGCCATAACAACTTATCACAAAGTGAATGACTTAAGACACAAATTTCTTCTTTTACAATTCCGGTGTCTAGAAGTCCAAAATCAAGGTGTCAGCAGGGCCATGCCCCCTCTGAAACCTGTAGGGGAGAATCTTCCTTGCCTCTTCCTGGCTTTAGGTGTTTGGCTGGCAATTTTTGGTTTATCAGTTTGGTTCAATCTCTACCTCCTTCCTCACATGGCTTTCCCTTCCCACCTCCTTCTGCCCTTCTTCCCCAACCTCCTGTGGTGTGTCTATGTTCCTGTGTTTCTACCCCTGTTCTTACAATGACACCTGGCATATTGGATTAAGGGCCCATCCTACATCTGTATAAACTCATCGTAACTAATTATGACTGAGACAACTCTCTTTCCAAATAAGGTCATAATCTGAGGTATTGGGGGTTAGGACTTTACTATTTTCAGAGAGGGAGGTGTCGCAATTCAACCTGTATGACAATGGATCTTCTTTTCCCCCTTTGGAAACATTTCCATTTGAAGTCTCATTTATTTTTTTTTTTCTATCTGAATTACTTTCTTTCAGCTTTATTGCACATTTTTCATTCTGGGAATGTTTTCTGTTGTTATCCTGGGGAATTCTCCTTTGTCTTTCTCCTGAGTTGGATTATAGGGATCTCACGACTGCTTCCAGGGGCTTCATCAGGTCTGTCTCATGATTCACATTTACTTTAATTGAACAGTGACAACAGTAACAGCTCAGTAACAAAATTGGCACAGATCAAGAAAAAATTATTCAACGGTAATGCTGATAGGAAAATTCAATAATAAGAAAAGTACAATAGAAAGCATGGAAGTAAAGTTAAGGATGGCTAAGCTGTTTTAGAAATGGTAACATCTAGTAAATAGAATTTACAGAAAGAGAAGGAAATGAAGATAAAGTTTAAACTTAAGGACACAATGGAGGGAAAGTGCCTAAAACTGAATAAGACACACACTTGAATTATAAGAATGGTACTATGTATTAAGTAATATTAAAGAATTAATCCATTCTAGGGTGAAATATCAGAATACCAAGGAGTAGGGGCAACTGGGTAGCCTAATTGGTTGAGTGTTCAACTCTTGGTTTCGGCTCAGGTCATGATCTTATGGCTTCATGTGTTCCAGCCTCACATTGGGCTCTGCCTGGCAGCGCAGAGTTTGCTTGGGATTTTCTCTCTCTCTCTCTCTCTCTCTCTCTCTCTCTCCCTCCCTCCCCAACTCGTGCTGTGTCTATCTCTCTCAAGATAAATAAATAAACTTAAAAAAAAAAAAGAACACCAAGACTCCTTGATGTTTAGATGAGAACATCTAAAATGCTTATAGATAGATGATAGATAGATATAGATAGATAGATATAACAATGTATATTGAGAACAAAAATTCTCCAAAGAAGAAGAAAAACATAGAATAGGAATTCTCCTATAAGGAGAACTTAAAAAAGAATCATACTAAAAAAATTGAATGTATGTCAGAAATTGCAAGATCAAAATGACAAAAAATTAATATATGGAAGAAATGTAGAGAATGTACATCCTTTCTCAAAAGCACATGTAATAGCTATAAAAAATGGCCATGAGTTAGATCAGAAAGTTAACATCAATAAGTACCAAGCACGCTTGAGTAATATATGTCACATAATTTTGAATTCAAGTTTTAATATTTTAGATCTATTGTTCTGTTAGAGTAACAAAAATGAAATTGCTAGTTTAAATTTTATGAATATTTTAGTCGGCTTTAAATATTATCTTTTGTTCTTAAAAAGAATATTCTGATCATACTTTTGTAAATAAGGGTCCTTGCCTCATTTTTATTAGGATCAGAAAGCTTACAAACATGGCAATGGACGTTCACACAGAGACAATGAATCTGCAAACATTAACTTGAGGACATGAGGTAAAGGGAGTCTTGAAGATATTTGGGGTTGGGGTTTGGGTTAATACAAAACAAAATCCAGGTGCCGGGCAGTTGGGAGGAAGGTTGTTTACAGCAGACATGAGGCCGCACCTCTGTTTATCTTAGCTAGCTTAGGGGATGAGACAGGTAGGACACGTGACCTCAGAGTTAACAAGGCACCTTTCTTTTGTTAATCATCTCCACTCTGGAGATGTAACTTAGCCCTGCAGCACAGAGCAGTGGTACATAGCCCAATTTACCTGTTCACCTAACTTGGTTCTTCCTTCCTGTGAAAGCAGATTTCTGCTATAGCATTAAATTGGGGAGGGGTGCAGGGGGGACAATTCTGCCCTGAATACCTAATATTGTTTATTTTGTATACCTATGTTCTATATTGGGGCCTTTTCCCCTCCCTATTCTGGGTGCCTTTGCACCTCCCTACTTTATTCTGGGGGCCTAAGTTCCCCTTCTCTATCCTCATTCCCCTAATCTTATTTACCCAAACTTGGGTGTGAGCATCCTATGGCTTTGTACTTCTTTATGCCTTGTTAACCCATTGGTGTAAGCCCAGAGAATTCTTAAACTTATTCCCCACATCAATGTACTAATTTTACTGTGAGTTTTGAAAAATTTAATTCTATCATTTTTTTTGCTATGCAATACTCAATAATATTATTCCATTGTTATTTTAATTCACATATTACATGATTAGTACAATTTACCACTTTCCAATTTACCATAAACAAAAGTTTATTATTTTTTATCTATTAAAATGTTTTTATATTATTTTGCATAGATAATATTTAATTACTATTACAATTACATGGAAAATGTAAAATGTTAATATATCTTTATTTTTCTAATATATATTATTTTTTTGCTGCTACAAAGTTTAACATATTTTAGGTCTACAACTCATTTTTTCCTTCCTAAACTTAATCCTTCCTATTTAACGACTATTTAATCCAGTTGCCTTTAATTTTTCTCCATGGCTTAATGCATAGATCTATTACAAAATATCTAACATATGGGTGTCTAGTTGATATTTTAAAACATGTTACTTAATACAAAGATACTAATGAAAACATTTGCCAATTTAAAATAGATTATTCCTTTACAAAGTCTCTTATACCAACATCTATTTCTTGTTCATGTGTTTTGTTCAGTTAATTTCTCTTACTTTTTTGTAAATTTCTACACAAATTCTTTTATTGTGGGTTTATGACATTTTTAGAATTTTGTAAAAAAAATGTGGTTTGACAGATTTTCAAATTGCACTGCTTGGATTTGTTGAGTTTTTAAAATTAATTTTTATTAATTTTATCCTGAATGTGCACATGAGGTATTCTTGATAAGAGACATATTAGATATTATAATTGTATAAGTAATAATAATTGTGGTGGTTTCCCTTGAAATAATAGGGTGAAATAATAAGGTGAAATAAAGGGTGAAATAATAAAAGCCAGAAGGAATAATTCCCTACATGAGTGAGAGTTACTCCAGGTGAAAGATGGAGAAAACTGGATTTTCTCTATTTACATATAATGTACAGGGGAGAGAAACCCTTGCTTCCTCCTCCCCTTAAGTCTTTGGAGATAGGGTGGGAAGGATCCTTGGTTTCCACCCTAACCTTCTGGATTATAAATACATCTTTCCAAGGTCCTGAGAAGCTCCAGTGTCTCTGACTTCTATGACGTAGTGATGTTTCTAAGGTCATGGACCTCATTCTTCCTTGAAATGTAAACATGTAAGGAAATGGAGGACCCATATTTGTGGTCCCTTAAAAGCTTAATTTAAGGGTCTAGCCTAGGCTGTGACCATTTGGCCTTCTTGTGGAGATAATAGAAGTTTTACTACATTTTTTATCAGCATAATTAACTAAACAAATGGCTACAGATCTAATCCTCATAGTGTGTAAACAATAAAATACTTCTAGAGGAAGTGTAGGCCAAAATTTTGTATTCATATACATCCCAGTGTCTCCGTAGGCCAGGGCTTTTTACAGAAACATTGAGAAACTCAGGGAAGATTTATTTCTACAGAGGTTTGAAGCTAGCTTTACCTTTTGTGTGGACATTGCCTAAGTTTTCTCTAAGCCTCAGTTACTTCTAATAAAAAAAAAATGCTTATAGCAGTACCTATCTGATAAAGATTAGATATTGATTGTGATATAGTTTGTTATCTAAGCTGTGACAGTTTGCCAGTGTATGGGGGTACTATTATTCTTATGCACTAGCAACACACATAAGCCAAGAGTGTCCCTGGCACATTAGACATAAAGTCATACTTTAAATAAGCTGTCTCATCACAATGTCTGTTGCCTCGCAATTACTCAAGGATTTTTAACTTTTATGGCTTCCTTGCTTGCCTTTTTAAAAATTTTATTCGAATTTTGTTACATTGGTTGTTTATTTTAGGTCATTTTGTCTTGTTCAGGTAAAATATTTTAAGCTCTTTATTGGCATTTAACAGCAATTGTAAGTCCTGATTTTAAAACATCTATGACATATTGTAGAAAAAACTGAGCCCCTTGTGTATTCCAGCAAGACATCCAATTACTATATGAACACAGGGATGCTTACAACTGTTGAGAACTGGAGAGCAGTAGTACACAAAATATGCCCAGATCTTTCAAAAATTATTTTTGAAAATTGTTTCCAAATTTGAGTTATGAGTTGCAGAACCAACACCAACCTTGTATGGCATTCTTATCTATTCTGTAGACCTTAATCAGAACATCTTTCAGTTGGACTTACTCTGTGTGTAATCACAAGTCAATGCTAATAAACTTGGGCTTAACTTCTGCTTCTCATTCTTTTTTACATATGTTACTGAGAAGTGATGGAAGTTCCCCCTTCCCATTGGGCACAGATATAACATTTTTACAAATGTTTGTAAGTGTTATGTGTTGTCATTATTATTGCTTGCTTTCAACTACTTGTAAAATTCCAATTTGGTCAATAGCAAATAAAATTGTAATATTCTAATTTGGTAGATAAAAAGAATGTTTTAAACATTGCTTTCTAAACACCTAATTCAAATAGTTTTATCTGTGGGACTTCTCATCCACACATTATTCTCTTTTTTCATTTTTCATTATTCTTTGTTTACTACTTGGCATTTGGCCTATTTTTAAGTATTTTATTTATTGTATATTCCATGTTTATACTGCTCTATTGATCATTTTTATTAATTGCTTAAATATTATGTCTCCTTGATCTCTCAATTGCACAGCATTCATAAGCTCTTTATCATTGCAGATTTATATCGTTTTTATAATACTGAAGGATTTACGAGTGTTAGTGATTTAGGAAAGTAGACTGAGTATAACCGCATACCTCACTCCCTTCAGGCCAATATACACATTAAAGCATATAACCTTTTGAGGGTAGAAAGGATATCTGGCTTGTTTCTTTGGTGGTATATTTGCTTTTGTCCAGAACAGTGCTCACACACATACTAGTTGTTCAATAAATACTTGTTGGGTGAATGAATAAATCTTCTTACAAACAGAAGTTCATGTAGAAATGGAAATACTCCACTATGAGATAATGCAGTTCAACATTTTTGCAATTTTGTCATGTAAGAATTTCAATTATAGTCTTTTTTAAAAGAGTTTAATTATTTTGAGAGAGAGAGAGAAAGAGAGAGAGAGAGAGAGAAAGAGAGAGAGAGGCAGAGAAATAGGGAGAAAGAGAATCCCATGCAGTCTCTGCACTGTCAGCACAGAGCCCCATGTGGGGTTTGAACTCATGAACTGTAAGATCATGGCCTGAGCCGAAACTAAGACCCAGAGGCTTAACTGACTGAGCCACCCAGGTGCCCCTTGATTATAATCTCTTTAACTCAATCCATCCCTAAAAATACTATTGGAAGATGACATTTGTGTAATCAAGGCATTACAAGAGTTAGTACAAGAAGTAGAACTCTTGTAATAAAGTTATTACAAGACTTTAAAATTTTCTTGGTCCTTTATCCTCTTCCATCTAATGTCAACTTTAGGGCAAAAGACATTTTAGAGTTATGCACAAATGCCTTCTTAGGAACTTCAATCTCCATGACCACTTCAACACATTCTATTCTCTATTAAAACTTCTTTTTTTTCTTTCATTGAGGAATACAAAGTCTCCATGTTATCAAATCCCATGGCTGCTTTTGGTCTCATCTTATTCAACGCTTGGGGAACATTTGACACATTTGTTCACTTCTTTGTGCTTGAAATATTTTCTTCTCTCAGTTTCAGGAACACCCTTCATTCTAATTTTCCTTCTAGCTCACTGCTTCTCTTTAATCCTTTTTTAATCCCCTACAGCCTCTAAATGGAGTATATCAAGTCTTGCTTGTGGGTACTCTTGTCTACTTTAACTCTCTTTTTCTAGGCACTACCATCCATTCCCATGTATTTAAGCGCTAAATAAATATATGCTAAGTCCTTCAACTTAATATCTTGAGGCTCGATGTCTCCCACAGACTACAGACTTGATGTACACTTGCCTCCTAGAACCCTGATCTCTCATAAATATATTAATCTTATATATATTATATATATTATAAACTTATATACCCAGACTGAAACTCTTTATGTTCTTTTTCCTCACTTCCAAGCCTAGATTTTCTCCAAGATTCCGTAACACAATTAATGGAAGTATCTCCTATCTAGTTATTAAGGCAAAAAACAAATGAGTTTCCTCACATGCATTTAAAAATTCTTACCAATTTCTCAGTCCCCATGACACCATTCACCTTTAAACAACCAACATCTCTTACCAAGAATTTTTGTTCTCTTTGCGTCTATTAGTCTCTCCACCTCCCCACTGTCATCATTCTTCATTCATTTGTTACAGTATATGAATACGATTTTGCCATACTTACGTTTAAATCCATTCCATTCTTTATTATTCAGAATAAATTCTAAACTGCTTGCTGTACTCTACATTGCTGTGCATGATCTGAAGTTCTTGGACTTTTCTAACCTCATCTCCTATCACTCTCCCATTTGCTTTCATTTTTTTGTTCCCAGAAATGTTTGAAGTCCTTTAATATGTTACATCATTTATCGCAGTGACAGGTTTATCCTCATTCTTCAAATTTCTGTTTAAAATTCACTTCTGTGGAGAAGCCTCAAGCAACCACATATTCCCATCATTCTCAGTTTATGGGCCAATATTTACTTCTTTCCATCAGGTCATCACAATCTATTTTTATGTCATATAGACATACGACTTTTTAAATGTGTGTGTGTGTGTGTGTATATTACCTATGTATGCACAAAATACATCAAGTATTTCCTATTTTTAAAGTTTATTTCCAAAGTTTATTAATTTACATTAAAGAGAGTTCAAACATTAGCCATACAAAATTCAGTGCATTGTTTGCCGCAAAAAAAAAAAAACAAAACTTGGCCCTTTAAAAAGATATGATGCATTATGTTTAGCCCTAGAAAAGAGCATTTTTGTTTCTGTAGAATTGGTAAGTTTTATCTTTCTTTTTTTTTAATTTTTTTTTATTAATGTTTATTTATTTTTGAGACAGAGACAGAGCATGAACAGGGGAGGGGCAGAGAGAGAGGGAGACACAGAATCTGAAATGGGCTCCAGGCTCTGAGCTGTCAGCACAGAGCCTGATGCGGGGCTGGAACTCACAGACTGTGAGATCATGACCTGAGCTGAAGTGGGGCGCTTAACCGACTGAGCCACCCAGGCGCCCCAAGTTTTATCTTTCTAATAACAAAATATACAACCTATTTTTGGCTTAAGCTAACAAAATTCTGACCCAAAACTGTTTATATATCTAAATTATGTATTTATGCAATTATTTTATCTTGCTACTTTAAGACATTTTTATGTAATTAAGATACAGTAGAATGATAACACATAATTTTAATCTATATTGGCTTGCTGATATATATTTGCATTTTAGTGTAATATATAGTACATATGTCTTCACTTTTGAAAATGAAAAATAAATTTTTCCTTAGGGTTTTGTGTGAATTTTCTATGTAATCTTTAGCATTAGGGATATTTGATAAAATGAAAGGCATATGTAGGTGAGCTCTTATCTCTTATTTAAGAGCACTTAGCCCATATTTTAATTGCTTATTTCTTTTTTATGTTTATTCAACTAAGACTATAAAATATGATAGAAGAGGTTATATTGGTTTTGACAAGTGTTAAGTCCCTTATGTATATTGCATGATACTTACTAGAGGATCAATATTTATTAAATGAAAGAACACGTGGTAACGTTTTTACCTTAAAGCAATTATCAGGACAAATATGAAACCCATGAAGCCTATTGTTGCATATATATCTTTAACAACACCCTTGTTAAACTGCTGTTAAGGTTTAAATCTTTGAACAATCTTCACTTTCACAAAATCTTGTATCGCTGATTAGCTGAGGCAATGATGAATAAGAAAATGGTGCTTGACTCAGCAGTTTCTTGCATTTGCCTTATTAAGACTTAGAATAAAATGTTTGGTTGGACTTATCTAAGGTCATTGCTTTATTTTAAGAATTGTGGATATGTGTTGGAGACATGGAAATGATCTATTCTACAATATTAAATCTAACCCTCCTTTGAACAGTTTGTTAATCTGGACTATAGGCCACATGACAAGACATACACCTGGAAGGCTCACTCTGCTCATGGCATTTAGTGTGAAAAAAACTAATTATTTGTTAATATTTTTTTCCCACTCTCGTTCAAAAGAACCCCTGTAAAGAATTGGTAACTGGGGAGTGATGATGATCAGATTATCACCAGTGGAAAGTAAATACTATCAATCTAGTAAAGAATTCTCAAACAGCTGGTGAAGTCTGGAATCAGATATTCACATGGAAAAGCTATGATTACAGATATATATATAGTCAAAGGCAATGGTAAAGGAAAAGAATGATCAGAAGAAAATTTTTGCAGTCACACTTCAAAATGTATATAGGTTAGTTTATAAGATTTTTGCATTCTGCTCAGTGCTTCTATACTTTCCCATGTGTGTTGGTTGGATATGCAATAACGTTGACACCAGTTATGCAATAACTTTTTATATTCTGGAAAAAAGTAATTAAACGGAAACAAAATCTATGCATAAAACTGACTAACATTTTAATTGGGCAATGATGTGTTAAATGGTAGAAACTATTTTAAAGATACATGGATAATAGTCATTTTTTATCAAAAACTAGAGGGAAATTAAGGTGTAAAATCCATTATTTTTATACGAGATAATAAAAATTTAAAACATCCTGCCTTTAAAAGGCCTACTGTTATTTTTTATGTGTTAATTTGCTCTAAATACACTTTCTCAGAGATACTTCCATATCAAATTATTTTGACAAATTGGTAATATGTGTCCCATAATTGGTAATGCTTTTAGATGCTCAGTGAAGAAAGTTGGAAATATATTAAAACGTGTAAGTAACAAACTATAAAAATCCATAAAGTCTACCACTGAAGAACTACTTAGTATTTTGATAAATATTATTTAATTATAAAATTTTACAAATTTTGTTCTCCGTTCTGACATGTAAACAGCTTGAAAGTCATCATTCCCATTCTTACAACAGAAAGCTGGACAACTGAAAAGCAATATAGATTTTTTGAAGCAGAAGAGAACTTGGTTTTCAGATAAAACTACCATCCCAGAATCTGGAAAGACAGGCACATCTAGAAAATCACCTTCAGGATCTGTTTACATGGAACAAAAGCCACTGGTATCATAAACTTCTGTTAGCACTTAAATGGTACTTTTAATGACTTGCTGGAGACTGCATGTTGATGAGAATGAGGGTGAGAAACTCCTGTAGACTTCAGTTTTGGGGTGACCCCAGCCCTGTTGTAGATTTTCTTTCCAAGAACCTCACCAGGTACTCATGAGGAAGATTCAAGAAAGATCCCATCACAGAGGGACGGAGAAATCACTGTTAAATACCCTTGAGGCTTCTCCTTAACAAAAAACTTTTGACCTGTGGAAAAGGCTTTGGTAGAGCCTTATCTGAGCTGGAGGAAGGGAATTCCTCCAACTTTTGCCTCCTGTGGGTTTTTTATCTCACTTAATAGGTGGCAGGGAGAAGACAGTCAAGAGCTATCAGAGATTCAAAGAAACAGATTAGGGATGCTACATTCAGGGAAGAGTATGGACAGATACGAAAAGGCTACACCACTGGAGAAACATTTGTGAATGTAACAAATGGGCTCTAATTGAAAGACTACACAATGTACCAGAAAATGGGTAATGTGAGCAGAGAGATAGTAACTCTAACAAATAATTAAAATGAAATGTCCTTTATAGATTTTGGATACTAAACCTTTATCAGATATATTATTTGCAAATATCTTCTCCCATTGCCGTTTAGTTGTGTTGATTGTTTCTTTCCCTGTGCAGAAAGTTTTTATCTTGATGAAGTCCCAATAGTGCATGTTTGCTTTTGTTTTCCTTCCCTCTAGAGAAATGTCTAGTGAAAAAAATTGTGGTGGTCAATTTAAAGAGGTTACTGCCTATGTTCTCCTCTAGAGTTTTGATGATTCCCTGTCTCACGTTTAGATCTTTTATCCATTTTGAATTTATTTTTTGTGTATGATGTAAGAAAGTGGTCCAGTTTCATTCTTCTGAATGTTGCTGTCCAGTTTTCCCAACACTGTTTGTTGAACAGACATTTTTCTATTAGATATTCTTTCCTACTTTGTTAAAGATTAGTTGCCATATAATTGTGGGTCCATTTCTGGGTTTTCTATTCTGTTCCATTGATCTATGTGTCTGTTTTTGTGCCAGTACCATACTGTCTTAAAAGATTATAGCTTTGTGATATAGGTTGAAGCCCAGAATCGTGATGCCTCCAGCTTGACTTTCCTTTTTCAAAATTGCTTTGGTTATTCAGGGTCTCTTGTGGCTCCATACAAATTTTGGGATTGTTTGTTCTAGCTCTGTGAAAAAATGCTGGTGGTATTTTCATAGGAATTACATTAAATGTGTAGATTGCTTTGGGTACTAAAGACATTTTAACTTAACACACAAAACCAAATAATCCAGGGCCGCCTGGGTGGCTTAGTTGGTTACGCAGTTGACTCTTGACTTTGGCTCAGGTCATGATCTCACAGTTTGTGAGTTCGAGCCCTGAATTGGGCTCTGTGCTGACAGTATGCAACCTGCTTGGGATTCTTTCTCTCTCTCCCTGCCTTTCCCCCACTCACTATCTCTCAAAATAAATAAATAAACTTAAAATAAAAATCCAGTTAAGAAATAGGCAGAAGACATGAATAGACATTTTTTTCAAAGAAGACATATAGGTGACTAGCGGACACATAAGAAGATGGTCAACATCACTCATCATCAGGAAAATAGAAATCAAAGCTATGATGAGATATCACCTCACACCTGTCAGACAGTCTAAAATGAACAACACAGGAAATAACAGATGTTGGCAAGGATTCAGAGAAAGGGAAACCCTCTTACAGTGTTGGTGGGAGTGCAAACCAATGCAGTCACTCTGGAAAACAGAATGGAGGTTCCTGAAAAAGTTAAAAATAGAACTACCCTTTGAGCCAGCAATTATACTACTAGGTTTTTATCCAAAGGATACAAAAATATTGATTTGAAGGAGCACATGTTGTAAACTGTAGGGAAGCCACTGTTATTTACAAAAAGGAGTATAATGTCAAATAGGAGATAAATACAATCATTTAAATACTCTTCAAGCTAAAAACAGCAGAAAAAGAGGGGGAAAGATGCAAAAAAAAAAAAAAAACAAAAAAAACAAACCTGAAATGGAAAAAAATCGAAAACAGTAACAAATATGGTATATATTAATTAAAAAATATATATCATCAATAATTTTAAATGTGAATAGTATAAATGTATGAATTGAAAGAGATTGTCAGACTAGACTAAGACCCAATTATATGTTGTCTATAAGGTACCCAATTTAAATAATAAAACAGAGATAAGTTAAAAGTAAATGGGTGATAAAAGATATAGCATGCTAACACTACTCGAAAGAAAGCTAGATTAGCTATATTAATTTCAAACAATATAGACTTAAGAACATGGAATATTATCAGGGATGATTGTAAAGGGATCAATTCCCAAAAAAAGGAATACAACCCTCGATATGCATGAATTTAATACCTATGCATCAAAATATATGAAGCAAAATTGACAGAACTGAAAGGAGAAATAGGCAAATTATAGTTGGAGATTCCAAAATTCTTGTCAGTAATTGATAGAACAGGCAGGAAGAAAATTAGTAAGGATATAGATGGCATTAACAGCACTATCAATTAATATGATCTAAATTACATTTATGGAATAGTCCATCAAATAAGAACACAATAAGCTTTCTTTTTAAGCTCACTTGAATGGTTCACTATGACTGACTACATGCTGGGCTATAATATCAGGGTACATTTAAAATAATAGAAATCATACTGGGGCACCTGGGTGGCTCAGTTGGTTGAGTGTCTGACTTTGGCTCAGGTCATGATCTTGTGGTTTGTGGGTTTGAGCCCCACATTGGGCTCTGTGCTGACAGCTCAGAGCCTGGAGCCTCTTTTGGATTCTGTGTCTCCCTGTCTCTCTGCCCCTCCCCTGCTCATGCTCTGTCTCTCTCTCTCTCTCAAAAGTAAACATTAAAAAAATTTAAAAAGCATAATATATTCTAACTACAAAACTAAAATTCAATAACAGTAAGATACCTGGAAAATCCTTAAATATGTTGAAATTAATAACACATTCAACCTGTGGGTCAAAGAAGGGGTTTCAAAGGAAATTAAAAAAATATTTTGGACTCTATCAACATAAAAATATAACTTATTAAAGCTTGTGGCATGCAACAAAGCAGTGCTTAGAGGGAAATTTATAGCATTAAATTAATATATTAGAGAGGTATATAAAATAAACTAACCTTTCTTAGGAAACTAGAAAAAGAAGAGAAATGGAAGCATATATCAAGCAGAGGTAGGAAATAATAGAAATTTGAACAAGAATCAAAATTTACAACAGAGACATAAGAACATCAACAAAACTAATACCAATAGTTAGTGTTTGAAAAGATCAATAAACTTGATAGACCTATAGCTAGACTAAGATAAAAAAAGGTGACACAAACTGTCAATATCATAAATGAAAGAGAAGTCATCACTAGTGATCCTATGGATATTAAGGGATAATAAAGGAATAGAATGGATACGTCTGTGTCCACAAATTGATAACTTAGATTTAATAGACAAATTCCTTGACAGAAACAAAGAATAAAAACTGACACAGAAGAAACAGATAACATAAATTGCCCAAGTATTTTTAAATAAATTGAATCAACAATTAATAACGTTCCAAAAAGGGAAGCTCTGGGTCTGAATGCTTTTACTTATGTATCTTTCCCAACATTTAAAGAAAAATATACTAATTCTCCACAATCTCTTTCAGAAAATAGAAGCTAGGGGACCACTTCCTAACTCATTCTATGAGGTCAGTGTTATGATGTCAAAACCAGGTAAAGGCATTGCAAGAAAGGAAAACTACAGGCCAGCATCACTCATAACCAGAGATGCAACAATCCTCAGCAAAATATTACCAAACTGAATCTAGCAATGATTTTTAAAAAATTATAGAGCACAAATAAGTGTGTAATTAAGGGTTTAATTTCATGTATGGATGTCTAGAATTTTTAAATTGAAAACGTAATTTACCATATACATAGACTAAAGAAGAAAACAATGTTGTTATATCAAGTGACAGTGAAAAATAATTTGATATAATCTAACACCTATTCATGATTTAAAAAACCTCTCAGCATACTAAGAAAAAGGAGAAATTCCTCATATTGAAAAAGAACATGCTAAAAAAAAAAACTACAGCTAATATCATATTCAATGATGAGAGGCTGGCTGCTTTCCCCCAAAGATCAAGAATAAGGCCAGCATGACCTCTCTGAAAGCCACAGCTAGTGCACGTAGATAAGAAATAAAACATGTGCAGATTGAAACGGGAGAAATAAAATTGTCTTTATTCATTGTCTATCTAGAAATATGAAAGTATGTACAAAAAACCCTTGGAACTATTAAGGATAGCAAGTTCGAAAGATACAAAGATAATAGAGGAGTCTGTTGTTTTCCTGCATACTAGCACCGGTTGATTACACTTTGAAATTACATTTAAAAAAGCAATACTACTTATGATAGCACAAAAATAAATAAATAAATAAAAGGGAAATACTAGGGTGTAAATCTAACAAAATATATGCAGGACCTGAATACCTAAATATGGAAACCTACAAAATACTGATGAAAGAAATCAAAGAATATTCAGATAAAAAATTCCAATGACTGAGAAGATTCAATATCAATATTGTTAATATTTCCTCCAATTTCATCTATAGATTCAGGAGGACTCTAATTAAAATCTTAGCAAACTATTTTGTAGATAATAAATACAAGCTGATTTTCAAGTTCTTATGGAAAGCAAGAGACATGAAATACTCAACATAGTACTGAAAAAAACAAAGTTGGAGGAATCACACCACCTGATTACAAGACTTCTTTTGAAGTTATAGTATTTAAAACAGTGTGATATTGGCAAAGTGATTAATGCATACATCAATGCCCTAGAATAGAGAGCTCAGAAACAGACATACACAAATATATTCAACTGGTCTGTAAAAAGTATAAATTCAATTCAAGGAAATTGGAATTTCTTTCAAAGTTAGAAAAATAAAATTCTTTTCAACAAATAGTATTGGGACAAATGAATATCCATTTGCAAAAATTGAACCTAGACACAGATCTTACACCTTTCATAAAATTTAACTCAAAATAGAGTATAGACCTAAGTATAAAATGCAAACAATAAAACTTCTAGAAGGAGACCTTGGGTGTGATGATGAGGTTTTAGATGAAATACCAAAAAACATGGGTCATGGGAAAAAAGAAAAGAAAAGGTTGGTAAATCAGACTCGACTTAAAACAAAGCAAAACAAAACAAAACACCTGTATGTTCTGAAAGACTCTGTGAAGAGAATGAGAAGACAAAACACAAACTTAGAGAAAAATACTTGCAAAACACATAACTGATAAAGGACATGTACCCAAAATATATTTTTAAAAATGTCTTGAAACTCAACAATAAGAAAACAAATAATCCAATTAAAAATGGACAAAAATCTGAGCAGACACCTCACCAAAGAAGATATACATATATCAAAGAAGCATATGAAAGGATGCACAACATCATTTGAAATTAAGATATTGCATATTAAAACAATGAGATAGAACTAAGCAACTATGAGAAAGGGTAAAACCCCTAAACAGACAAATTCGTTATTGGTGATGATACAGAGCAACAGAAATTCCTTCGTTGCTGGTAGGAACACAAAATGGTAAGCTACTTTGGAAGACTATTTGTCATTTTCTTACAGAGGTAAATTAAACATAGTTTTATCATACAATCCATCCATCATGCTCCTAGGAGTTTACACAACTGATTATAAAATGTATGTTTACACAAAAATCTACATGTTAATGTTTGTAGAAGCTTTTTTGACAGTAACCAAAAATTGGAAGCAAAAAATATGTCCTTTAATAGGTGAACAAATAACATTTGATGTATCTATACTATATCACACAATATGTATGTCACATAATAATGTAATAGTGATATTACATTATCACGAATGTAATTAGTATAATTACATATCACTAATTAGTGATAAAAAGAATGAGCTGTATTAAGCCATGTAAAACATGGATAAATTTCAATGCATATTTTTAGATAAGAAGCCTGTCTGAAAGGGCTAACTACTCTATAATTCTGTTCCTGAGATAGTCTGTTAAAGGCAAAGCTGTAGAGACATAAAAGGGATCATTGGTTGCCAGGAGTTCAGAGTGTGTGTGTATGATGGGGGGTGTGGGTGGAGAGGAAAGGTGGTTGAATATGTGAAGCAAAGGGCAGTAAAACCTGATAGTCAAAGAAAATAGCAGAAATATTAGAGATTAAATTTCTTAGCATTTTGGAAATCTCTACTCTTTAGAATTGGATAGTAATTTGATGTAAGAAGCAGATAAAATTAATATAGCATAAAATCTGAGTTTATTTGCTGCACACATATATCCAATGGTTTACTAAATATCTATTTCTAGATGTCCCAAGAATGCCCCCAAATCAACATTTTCAAAATTGGGCTTATAACCTTTCTCCTAATTTTTTTTTCTTCTTTAATATTCCCTATTCCAGGAAATATTTCCACAATTCATCCAATTTTTGAAGCCATATACGTCCTAGTCTGTTTTAACACCTTCTAATGCTATACTTTTCCAAAGTTGGGTCAATTTTGCCTCATAAATATATCTTGAATTGATCCTTTCTCTCCATTTCCATCAGCACCCTTCCATTATTTCCTGTGAGATCTGCTTAAAGTACTTTTTAAAAAGCAATCTGCAGTTTATCCATTTTAATCTCTACACTGTGGCCAAAGTGATCTTTGCAAATTCAAGTGTGTTTATATCACCTCTCTACATTAAGAGTGCTCAATTATTTCCTCTTCCTCTTAGTATAAAGTATTAGGGCCTATTAATGCTATGTCAGTAAGTTGACTACATGCCTCATTGTCCAACACAGTTCCATTCCTATCTGTGATCCTGGTAGTATAATTGTTTCATTCACATGCCTTTTCATTTATAGGGGTATCTGGTTTGGACAATAAATTATATGCTTACCCTAATTATAAGGCTCTGTATTATCTGACCTCTTTCTATGTCTTAAGCCTCATCCTGAAACTTGATCCTTCTTACTCTCATATCTCCAGATTTTTTTTCATTCCTTGATAAATACCATACTCTCTCCTACCACAGTGTATTTGCTTGTGCTGTTTACTATTTCTGAGACTCCATAACACTGAGCTCCGCTCCTCACTCTGTTGTTTTTGTTTGTTTGTTTTATAGTCAGTTTCTACTTATTTTTCAAACCACAACTTAATTTCCAAAAGTTTCCTGGACTTCCAAAATGTTTAAATTCTGCTATTATATTCTTTCATAGGAACACGCACATTTCCTTTGTAGTACTTATTACCATAGTAACTTTACCTTTTTTTTCTTTGATTATTTTATTAATACCTGCTTCTATTAGAAACTTACTAGCATATAAATACCTTGACAGCACCTGAATAAATAAAATTTGTTAAGCTTAACCTTTGATATAAAAGCCGAGCAGAAATTATCCCCATCCATGGTTTATCATTATAATCACTTCCTTCCACAATCATTGAAATTCCTTGCCCTTTTCCCCCCATTTTGTATGTATGTGGCAGAATCACCACCTTAGAGAAAACCAAATACTAATTACCAATGGGCTCTCAGTGGCACCAGTTGATATTGGTACCTTATTCTCTTGTCCTTTCAGAAAACTATTTCAGGGGCCCTTTGGGTGGCTCAGTTGGTTAAGCTTCTGACTGGCTCAGGTGATGATCTCAGGGCTTGTGGGTTTGAGCCCCCAAGCCCCGTGTTGGGCTCTGTGCTGACAACTCAGAGCCTGGAACCTGCTTGGGATTCTGTCTCTGTCTCTCTCAGCCTCTCCCTTGCTCTCTCTCTCAAATATAAATGAACATTAAAAATTTTAGAAAACTGTTTTATATCCTATCCTTTCTCTTTGAGTCTTTAACACATCCCCCATTGTTATCCCCAATTATTTTTCTTCCTGTTTCACTGAGAAGAGAACTTGTAACACCCCTCTCCAAGTATATTAACACATATTATCCATATTAACATATACTCTCCAAGTATATTAACACATATTATCCATATTAACACATATTATCCATTTGCTTATTCTTATGGTCTTAAACTCTGATTTTCCTATTAATATGGATGCTTCTGTCTTCCTATCTGATGCAACATTCTAGTTCTCGAGCCTCTAGCCCCATCTCACCTACCAAAAGACAGTCTTTTTCTTTACTCTCCACATCATCAATGTGTCCTCTCTACAAAAGCATTTTTATCTGCAACCAAACATGGTTCAGTTTTTTATGGGAAAATCCTTCTTAACATCCCACATTTCCCTTCAGTTATTGACTCCTTATTATCTACCACTTTACAGCAAAAACTCCTCCAAAGTGCTGCCGGCACTTTCTTTTTCACAAACGATTTAAATCAGGCTTTTAAAATTCACCATTCTATGGAAAATATGCTTCTCACAATCACCAATGATTTCCTTGTTGTTAAGTCTAATGGTGATGGTAATCTTTATCTTACTTGACCCATCAGAAGGAATTAACTGGTCACTCTTTCCTTTATGAAACAGGATCTTCACTTGTATTCTTGACTCCACGTTTTCCTCATATCTCATTGGCTGTCTCTTCTCAGTCTCCTTTGCTGGTTTTCCCCATTCCTCAACCACGAGGAATGAGTGACCCAGAACGCAGTCCTCCAAACTCTTCCATCTCTATACTAATTCTCTCACCAATTTCATTATGTCTATGGTCTCTAATACCATCTGTACTCTAAGGACTCTTGAATTTATATCTCCATATAGATGCTCTCATCTGAATTTGAGACTCTCATGTCCAAAAGCACATACAACAAATCTAGTGGATTTTTAATAGTTGTCTCAAAATTAACATGTCCAAAATGAAACTCTTCACCTTCCCCCCAAATCTGTCTCTCACACAATCTTTCTATTCTCAGTTATTGTCAAATCCATCCTTCCATTCGTTCATGTCAGCAACATCTTTGGTTTCTCTTCATTTTATATTTAATATCTATTCTAGTTGCAAGCCCTATTGACCCAGCTTTCAGGATTTATCCAAACTTTAAATACTTTACCTCATTTCTACCATTGCACATGATATAAGCCACTATCATCTCTCAACAGAAGTTTGCAATAGCTTTTTAGCTGGTTTTGTTCATTCCACCATTTTCTTTCTATAGGTACAGAATCTAGAGTGGTCCTTTAAAAAAACATATCATATTAAAAATATTATGTTTAAAATCCCCTTAACTTCTCATCTCACCCCCCAAAAAAGCCAATGGCTGCACAATGCCCTGCAAAGCCCTGCATAATCTATCCTATTTTCCTTTGATGATGCCTTTTATTATTCTCTCCATTGCTAAAACTGCTCTAGACTTATTAATCTTTATGATATTTCTGAGTAACTAAAGTGGTCAATCAAATCACCAGTGTTTGATTGACCAGGACATTTTCCCCCCATTTAATAACATCACTTGTGCTTTTCATATACCATTCAGGAGTAAGCACTCCTTACCCCTTCCTTTCTGTTTTATGTTTTTTCCAAAACAATTATAACAACTTGCATATTATATGTCTGACTTAGGCATGTGTATGTTATCTGTTTCCTTCCACCATAAAATTAGGGATTTTTCCCCCTCTCTTTATTTTCTGTTTCTTGTTCTATTCCTCAAATTTAGAAGTTTGGCAAATAATAGAACTCCACACACTTACTGAATGAGTGAATGAGTAATTAATTAAACTTATATAGAGGCTTAGATTCACTATTGATATGGCAAGCTTAATTGGTCTCAGCTCATGTTTTGTAGTTGCTATAAATTTCCCAAACATCGGGCATATGTTTTAACTCAGGCAATGAGAGAAGCAGGTGACTTTATTCCTGGAGGCGTAGGAATAGGCTTGTGCCATTTAAATCATGTAGCATTTGTCCCTAGGGGATTGGTGAGACCTAGGATAAATTTGGAAGCAAAGAAAAAAGGGAGATAATGTTGGGTGGTCCTGCATAGTGGGTCACCAAGAATACCTGTTCAAGCTCATTATATAATTGACAAATTGCTTATTTTGCATTGTAGACATAGAATAGAATGTTATCTCATGGCATTATTGGAGATACTTACCCAGATTTCAGTGTGTAATTTAGAACCCACCATTTTCTGAAAATGATGTGGAAATTCAGGAATGGGCTAACACAGATAAAGTTATATGCCAGGATCCTGGGGAAATGAAGGGGTGGCTGGTTTGATAAGTACCAGATTTAATGTGCGTAAAACTGGCCCTGTTACTGTGGACAGAATGCTGGGCAGGGATTTTTTTTTTTAAGTCTTTTACATTCATATTTGTTATATAATATCTTATTAGAAATACACAAGTCGGAAAGCATAGGATTTCTAAGAATAATCCAGAAAGATTAAATTTGGGGAATTTATAATGCTTGCTAGAAGAGTTTGCAGTGGTACTTTGGCTTTATAAATAAAGCATTCTACCACGAATGCTATGTAAGTTATATATAGAACTTACCATTGAATATGTAGCTGTATATCACTCGATCATTTAGGTAGTAGTTTAAAAGTTTAAATATTAGTGTGCAATTATTTTAGAGAGTTTCTAAATATCTGAGTTCTATAAGCCATATATTCTCCCTATAGTGGAAGCCAAACAAAACAACACAAAACATCAAACTGGCATACCATAAGTATGTTAACTAGAATTACATCTTGCTGTGGGTAGTTAATACTTAGGTTCACATTAAAAAAAATTTTTTTTTATTTTTGAGAGAGAGAGAGAGAGAGAGAGACAGAGCATGAGCGGGGAGGGGCAGAGGGAGAGGGAGACACAGAATCCAAAGCAGGCTCCAGGCTCTGAGCTGTCAGCACAGAGCCCCAAGCAGGACTCGAACTCACAAACCACGAGAGACCATGACCTGAGCTGAAGTCGAATGCTTAACTGACTGAGCCACCCAGGGACCCCACTCAGGTTCACATTTTGAAAAAAAATATGAGAAGATAGAGTAGTAGAAATTTCACTGGAGGTAGGGACCCCTAGGAATTAGGAGGTTATTATAAGAGTCTAGGAGTGCTTATAAGGAGATGGAGTTATAGGTACAATTAGATAGCTTTGAGAGATATTAAAAAGTAGAACTGCTTAGACTTTGTACTGGTTACCTTAGGCATGGTGAAAAGAGAGGGACTATTGTAAATGGCAGTTTTCTGATTCAAGCAATTGAATATTGGTGGTGATATTCACTAAGAGTGGGAACTGATGAGGTCAGCTTTGTGTGTATGTGTGGGATTATAAATTCAATTTTGAGTCTGAGTTTGAGACATTCCATTAAAAGTAGCAAATATGTAGCTAGATATCAAAATGTGAAATTCTAAGGTGTGTCTAGACAGAAGATATAAATTTCAAAGTCGTCCTGTGTTTAGATATGATTTGGAGGCAGGGGAGTCAATGTGATGTCTTATAAAAATGATTAGGAAAATACCAGAATATAATAACTAGGACTGGGGTAAGGTTTTTTTTTTTGTTGTTGTTGTTTTTTGTTTTTGTTTTTTGTTTTTTTCTGTGAACGGCTATGTATATAATAAATATTTTAGGCTTTGAAGGCTATATAAGCTCTGCCACAACTATACATCTTGACACTGTTATGCAAAATTGGCCACAGACGATACATAAATTAATTAACCTGGTTTTGTTCCAATAGCACTTTATTTACACACAAACACCTTATTTACAAAATCAGAATGTAAGTTGGATTTGATTCATAAGACATAGTTTGCTGACTCATGAACTGGGATCCTGAGTTGAAATACTGTATCAGGTAAACAAAAATGAATGGGTAAAGCCAAAAAAGCGAGAGGAGGTAGAAAAAAAAATTAATTGAGGGTTGTGTCAGAAAAGTAGATGGAAAAGAAAATTCTAAAGAAAGAAAATACTTATGAGTTAAAAGAAATCCCATTAGATTTAGCCACATGGTAATCATTGATCACCTTGCTAAATATATTTTAAAGGTATAATGGGAACAAAAAAATTGCAGTGAGTTGAGGAAAGAACAGAAAAAAGAGAGAAATGGACCCAGGTACAGATAATGCTTTTTATGAAAATTAGATGGGAAGTGGAGGAGAGAGGATAGTCTATACCTGGGAAGGGAAGGGAAGAGTTTTCTGAGAGTGGATATAAAGTGGATATGGCGAGAACAATCCGACACCTCATTTGTATTGAGATTCTATATGGTCACATGCTTGTATCCCCCAATTCAGGTTCCCTACTTCATTTTGTGCTCACTCGTTTAAGCATGAGGCGTTGGCGCTTGGTGGTGTAGCATCTGCAGATGCCAAGGTTCAACAAACCTCCCGTTTCAAGGCTCTCCCCATTTTCAGGGAGTTTAGGCCATTTAAGGAGTACACTTCTTTAGGACATGTGTGTATGGGGAAGTATTTCTTTCAGTGACTATATACACTTCCATTGGTGGTGTTGCATAACAAAATGAGTAAATGAATTTTACTAAATCTAAAAGTATCATGTTAATCTGTTATTAAACCAGTTGTAAGCTGTCACCCCTTAGTGATCCAGAAATTTAGTTAAACATGGATTGTGACGTTTGAGAATCTTAAGGTCTCCCTGTCATTTCTGGAAAATTGCATATAGTTAATATGCCTATGTAGTCGTCTGTCACCACAGTGGCGTATGGGAAATGAGCAGATACTTCACTATTTTCTATAACAAATTCCTTGCACCAAAAACCTTGTGATTGTAATAGTATTCTGGAAATAAGGCCTTCCACTATCTCTCTTTATTCAGCCTAAATATACTACCTTTTTTTCTTCATAAACTCCCTGACACTCTGGGGGGTAACAAGCCCACTTTTCCAATGGTCTCAAGACAAGCATGCTTTTTGAGAACTTTGTCCACAAATGTGGGTTTATTATCCCTAAGATAGAGGGTGTACAAACTACTAGGTATAACAACTTCTGTAGCTCATGTATGTGTACTCATTTCTAGAAAGGACTGGGCACAGGATTTATGATTAGGGCCATCTCACAGTAGGATTTTGTCTTTATATAAAAGGCAGTCCAAATTTTTACTTAAATTTATCTCTTTCAATTAAAAATATGCATTAAATAAAGACTTAAATACAAACTTGCAAACTTGATTGAGTTTTCTTCTTTCTTTTACAATCTAAATTATTTAAAGAATGAAGGCAGAAATTTAACATTTTTATGATACTTCCAAGTTGTAAATTTAGATAATCATTACTTTTACGTTATAGTATACATTGCAGTTTATTATTATTCAGTGACAACAGTTACCAAAAATGTACCTAGTTGTTTAATTCATAAGCTGTAAATTTATTCTAGCTTTAGAAACTGATGACTATTTAGATTTCTATTTTATTTTAAGATATTAAATCCGTATTTTAGACAAATTCATACTGATGAGCCCAAACTCAGAAAGCTTCTTTGTTCATTTGTGATATAAAGCCATTTTACTTTCCATTGATAATTTATTCAAAACTTTAACTATATAATAATTATTTTAGAATTTCATTTTTATATGATGATGTATTTGTTTCCAATCCTTTGTACTGTATGGCTGCATATCAGATATGTTATCCAAGTTAAGACTAACCAAAAGTATATTTCAATTTCAGAATCAGAAGTAGGAAAGTAAGATAACTATATGTTATTAGTAAAAGCAATGGACAGAGGAAAACAAAAAGTTGTAGTATGCTTTTTATTTTCTCAACTTCTTTGGAGATTAAAAAAACAAACAAACAAGGGCTCAAGGATCCTTTGACTAGCAATATTTTGGAAAACATCAGACTTCTAATGATTAATGATAAAAGAATAGTAGACTGCTTTAATGGTATCTTGTCTTCCTTAATCCTGAGCCAACCAGCTATATCTAAACTATAAATACCTTCCAGTCAGTTCTACTATATGTTTAGAAATCACATATTTTATCTGTACTTACAAGATAGAAATGGCAGTAAATGAAGGTGAGACATAGGGAGTGCCCAAGAGTGGCTCCCCAAAATGGATATATTCTTAAAGCTCTCAGATAATTCTGATATGAGACTCAGGTTATGATTTACAAATTTAGAGATTGAGGCAGAAAATGTTGTTATAGGCATCAGTGAGAAAGGAATTTGGTATTGTGCCTATTCATTTGAACAGTTTTTATGTTTTTTAATTTTTTAGATAGATTCAATCTTTAAAGACCCAATATGTGCAGATAAGATCAGTGACATGTATTAGAATTATTTGATTATAGCAAGAAAGAGTTGATATGTCATAATGACCAGCCAAATTCAAAATTGAGCAGAGGAGGTAACTTTTAGAATAAAATATAATTGATATATAAAAGTTAGAAGCCATTGTATCTACTTGTCCCTAGGTATTTATATTCCTTTAAATTTTGCTCTATTTTGAATATCAAATATATAAATCTAAGATGATTATGTTTAGCTATTATATTAAAAATTAAATAATTGAAAAACATGCAAATAACCTCTTTGCTAAATTAATAACATCAAGTCTTGTTCTTCCAATCAAAATGTAGCCAAGATCTTGGGTCAAATTTGCCTATTCCAGAGTTTTTTAGTATGGTTTATAGTTCACATGATTCAGAATAACATTATTAAAGGTGAACATTTATAACCCCTACCTCAGATACACAGAATTGTAATCTCTGGGTGATATAGGCTTTGTAATTTAAATTTTATTCACAAGCTCTCTGGAGATTTTGTTACATATTAAATTTTTAGAATAATTGTTTTATTGCTTCCTAATGTAAAACTCAGTATTATAAATGTCTGTATGCCATAGTAGGCCAGGAGAGGGCAGCAGAAAGCTGGAATTTATGGGAAAGAAATGAAGACTTGAGGTACCTGAGAAGTCACCTAGGATTTGGGAGAACATACATCTAGGTATTTGGATGAGAGTTTGTAACTCCAACTAAGAAGAAAATCTATTGGTCTATTCTGTTAGATACTTAAAAAGAGCTTGTAGAATTTGGATGAGTTAATTCAAAACCATATATCAAAATGGAGAGTAAGTCAACTGGAAAGCATTCAGCATTGATTCCCCAGAAACAGATTTTTAGGTCACCCCTCAGCCCAAAATAAAGAAGAAAGACGCCTTATAAAGAAGAGAGACAATAACACCTATAATGTTTTGTAACATCTTATTATAGAATATGTTTATGAAAGCTCTACTTACTAAAATATTTTCCCAGTAATAACAATTTAGTTGAAGTTGTTGGTGTTTCAGTAGACTTTTATTAGAAGAAAAAGAAGTTCCTATCCTACTCACCCCAAGCCTTCTACCAATTAAATGTTTCAGATGTTTGTTCTTGGCAAAGGACAATGACTAGCCAAGTTTGCTTTAGCGTATTGTCTCTTACAATTTATGCTGTCATATTTTTATCCACATATTTCATGTTAGATATCCTATAGAGACATTAGATATATATTACTTGTTATTCCATTTCACATACTTAATTCCTTTAAACTAGTGAGAAGTAGTTTAGCCTAGTATATTGCTAAATACAGAAACACAAGAGTAAATGGCTGTGTGAATTTAGAGAATTGAACCATATATAGATACTTTTGAATTATATATACAACAAAGGAAAATACCATTTCAGTATATGACCTGTATTTGTTATAATATAGTAATAACATATGGTCAAAAGAGAACATCTACTTTTGGAAATGGTTTAAGAGGAAAAGAATGTTGTTTCTGATGAAAAGATAGACTAATTTTTATAGAGTAGCTGACACCAAACTCTTAATTGTAAACCTTTAAAATTGTTAGAAACAATCTCTTGTGAGGGTACTTAGAAAGAAAACCAAAACTACTATATTTTTTTTCAGAAGGCATTAATAGCCAATTGATGGTTAGGTTGGAGAAAAAGTTACTTAAGTGCAATATTTATATATGATCTCAGAACAATAATATGTAAGAAAAAAGTAAGTACTGAAATGACATAGTATACAATGCAAATATAAGATAGTCTAGATATATAAAAGACTATTTCATGAAAGTGAAACAGTGAAACACTGCTACTAAAAAGAAAAAACAAGATGTAGGGTGGGGAGGATACCTAAAAAGAAAAAGGGAAAAATAAACATATTTTTAATTAAGAAAAATGAAGAATGTAGAAGAATGTAGGATGGTGTAAGTAAACTGTATCAAGCGAATAGTCACAATACCTGCCAAAAATATTCTCTAATTGCAGTTATGCATACACAGAGCCAAGAACACAGGGTAAGGAGAGAAGGATTGATGGGATAGTGGTGACTATCTTTTTAATGTGTTTTCATTACACTAAAAGATTAGGTAACCAAAAAAAAAAAATAGTGAAGAGAGTTAAACAGGATTAGCCATATTCTGTTCTTCAAAAAACTGTTAAAAATGGTTCTTCTTAAATGTAATAGTAATATTACATCAAAAGATGCTATCTGTAATTTTATGGGTCTTATTGTCATAAACATTACACTTTTAACAAGCAGATTCGTTAACATAAATTCATAATTGAGAAGTTGATCCACTTTTGAGTTATTTGAAAGGAGGAGGAGATGATATTGTAAAGCCCTAAAGGAACAAAAGGAGGTAAGAAAATGATAAATAGAATATATAGCAATCTTAAATTATCCATCAGTCTATCAATTACTTGATTCATCCATCTAGCCATCTACCCATCATCTATCCATTATGGAGTATCCACTATGGATGAGGCACTGGGCAAGGTAAAAAGCAGGCATGGCTCTTCTTTGGAGACATTTATGTAGAGAAGGCAGTGCAGTGTGAGTGATGGATCCTACACTACAAGACAGAGAAAAACACCTACAATAAAATATTTATTTGTATTTTCTACTATAAAATATCCAATCTGTTTGTTTAAGATGGCATATTACTCAAACAACAAAATAACAATAAAAACACCAAAAAATATTTTCATATGAGCATGCTGACAAAGATTTATAAAGAAATAAACAAGTAGAGTAAAATAATTTTTACAAGGCATTTGGTCAGTTGCTATTTAAATTTTATTGGTTTATTTTGATGACTAAAGCAGACATGAAATAATATCAAATATAGTAAGAAACCTAGAGTGAAAGTAGGAAAATTTATTTTCACTGCTTCCATTTCAGGTGTTATTTAAATTATTTTGGATTTCTTTTTTGTTTACATAATTCTAGCACATTGTATAAGGGGTAGTTGTGTCACGCTAGGCAGAAGCATGAAGCTGTTTTTTTCGTTGTTGTTGTTTGTTTTTTGTTTCTCCTATATTCATATGGTTAGAAGGGCTGTGTATGGATGTTGAGATTCCAACGACATGCACTAGGCTGAATTGTCTGTTGCCTATTTGGTATAACCACCACGTGAAAGACTGGAATTATTCATGAGCATACTCTTATATGGATCCAAGTTAGAGTCACTAATAAAAGGAAGTTTCTCATGATCTGGAAAGCAGGAACTAAGTGGAGGCCACCACTCTAAAGAGATCACGGTTGTCAGACGTGGACACTTTGACAGATGTAATGGCTTCATCTAGACATGATGACTTCACAGGCTGCTCCATGAGTTACATATCACGTTAATGGGGGGGGGGGGGGAGGGACTATGTAGATGTCTACTAGCTCTGACCTCATGATGTCTATTTTGTGGCTAAGCACATTTTTTCCCACAACCTGTGGTAGCTTTTTGAAGAATTTTAAGACTTTGTTTTTTACAGCAGTTTTAGGTACACAGCAATATTGAGCAGAAGGTACAGAATTTTTTCATATACTTTCTGTCCACACATGTCTAGCCTCCTCCATCAGAGTAATAATTTGTGGCAACTGATAAACCTACATTAACACATCATTATCATCTGAACTCCATAGTTTACATTAGGATTCACTCTTGGTATTGTATGTTCTATGAGTTTGGACAAATGTATAATGCCATATATTCACCATTATAGTGTCAGAGTATTTTCACTGCCTTTAAAATCCTCTGTACTGGGGCGCCTGGGTGGCGCAGTCGGTTAAGCGTCCGACTTCAGCCAGGTCACGATCTCGCGGTCCGTGAGTTCGAGCCCCGCGTCGGGCTCTGGGCTGATGGCTCAGAGCCTGGAGCCTGCTTCCGATTCTGTCTCCCTCTCTCTCTGCCCCTCCCCCGTTCATGCTCTGTCTCTCTCTGTCCCAAAAATAAATAAAAATGTTGAAAAGAAAATTAAAAAAAAAAAAATAAATAAATAAAATAAAATAAAATCCTCTGTACTTCATCTATTCATCTCTTGCCACAGGTCCCCTCTCCCAACCTCTGGCAACCACTGATCACTTTACCATCTCCATAGTTTTGTCATTTCCAGAATGTTATATGGTTGGAATCATATGGTATGTAGCTTTTTTAGATCGGTTTCTTTCATGTAGTAATATACATTTAAAATTCTTCTATGTATTTTCATGGCTTGATAGCTCATTTCCTTTTAGTATTGAATACTGTTCCATTGTCTGGATGTACCACAGTTCATTTATCCTTTCACCCACCTACTGAAGGCATCTTAGTTGCTTCCAAGCTTTGGTAATTATAAATAAAGTTAGTGTAAATGCCACATGCCGATTTTGTGTGGACATGTTAAACTCCTTTGGGTAAATACCATGGAGTACGATTGCTAGATCATATGATAAAACTATGTTTACTTTGTAAAAATGCACTAACCTGCCTTTCAGAGTGGGTAAACCAGTTTGGATTCCCACCAGTAATGAAAGAGATTTGCTGTTGCTCTTCAACTCTTGCAGCATTGGTTGTCAGTGTTGTGGATTTTGGCAACATGTTTTTACAAGTATTTTTATCAGGTACATGTTTTACAAGTATTTTTTCTCTGTCTCGGGCTTGTCTTCTCATTCACTCGACAGAATCTTTTCCAGAGCAGGAAGTTTTTATTTTATTTTTCATTTTTAAAAATATTTTTAATGTTTATTTATTTTTGAGATTGAAAACGAGAGAGAGGGAGAGAGAGAGAGAGAGAGAGAGAGAGCGCACAAACAGGGGAGAGGCAGAGAGAAAGGGAGACACAGAATCAAAGCAGGCTCCAGGCTTCAAGCTGTCAGCACAGAGCCCGATGCAGGGCTCGAACTCATGGACTGTGAGAACATGACCTGAACAGAAGTCGAATGCATAACTGACTGAGCCGCCCAGGCACCCCTATTTTATTTTTTAGAAAATTTTAATTTCAGTGAAATCCAGCTTATCAGTTCTTTCTTTCATGGATCATGCCTTTGGTGTTATATCTAAAAAGTCATTGCCAAACCCAAAGTCATTTAGATTTTCTCCTATGTGACTTTCATAGTTTTGCACACATGAATCTGTGATCCATTTTGGGTTACTTTTTATGAAGGATATAAAATCTGTGTTCAATTTTTTTTTCTTGCATATGGACATCCAATTGTTCTGGCACCATTTGTTGAGGAGACTATCTTTGCTCATTGTATTGTCTTTGCTTTTTTGTCAATGACCAGTTGTCTTTATTTATTGTGGTCTATTTCCAGGCTCTTTATTTTGTTGCATTAATCTATTTATTGATTTTTTTTCACTTTTACCACACTTTCTTCACTGCCACTTCTTCCTGTCGCTTTATAGTAAGTCTTGAAGTCAGGTAGTGTCAGTTCTCTGATATTGTTCTCAATATTGTGTTGGCTGTTCAGGATCTTTGGTCTGTTCCTATAAACTTTTTACAGGGAGAAGCAATTATAGTGGGTTTCCCCTAGCCAATCTTATCTTAATAGCTCTTAATTCATAGATCATGGAACCAGTAAGGGGATTCTTGTACTTTTGAATATGTATACTGCCTTCCAGAAGTGAGGATATAACCACAGATGTACTTAGAAATTCACTAACCCTATCATGAGATGGACCTAAGCCAAAACTTTATTAATAAATTCAATCCACTAGCTCTTCCTTGGAATGGCAAACCAAAATGGCATTTTGGGTTACAAAGGTTTAATGTCAGTTCCCAAGTCCAGTAATTTCTGAAAAGTCCAGGAATTTTCCTTTTCCTAATGAAGTCATCCTCCTATGACTCCCTCTTGTGGTGATTCAAGTCCTCACTTTGGAAAAACAAAATAAAACAAATGCCCCTATAAAGGGTTGTTGTTGTTGTTGTTGTTGTTGTTGTTTGGCATTTACAATTTAAGTAAAATGTTAGTTGATGTCCAGTTTACTATTGTATACCACTCTGCCCCTCCTGCTCGTTATAGTGCCTACAACCATCTTGTTTGATTTGTCTTCATGTATGAGCCAAAACTGGTAGGAATTCCATCTAATTTCACCAGGGCCTTTTCACATGGAAGATTCTAGACTGTAATCCTCATCTTAACCTGATGAGACTACTAAACTTTCTGCTTTGCTTTCCAGATGCTATTTAGTTGTTTAACTTCATACTCCATGTATCTCTACTTTTCAGCAAATATTGAAGGGAAAATAGGCTCAGCGATGGCTCAGTGCTCATTCCTTCCTTCTCATTAGACTAAATTCTCATCCCTTGCTTTGTCATCTCTCAAGACTTTTTAGCCTTAGGAATGACCACACTCTGTTCCATCTCTACTTGCCAACAGTGAGCAAAATGTTTTGCCCAGGCAAAATCCAGATTCTCAAACAGTTACCTTGTGGCCAGAGCCAGAAAATACCCCAAGGAAAAAGGCTACAGAATCTCAGTTCATCTTTCATAATTCTCTGTGGGGAATTTTGTCCTCTCTATTCCAGGCTGATTCATCAGATCTCCAATGCCTGTCAAGATTTGTATATTTTCTCATTATATTTGCTCTCAAAAGGAGCATTGGTATGCCACAAACTACTCCATCATACCTGGAAGCAAATATTACACTTATTATTTGAAAACAAATAAAATAGTTGTTATTGGTTGATCACATCTTAATTGTAGTGTTTTTAGATTAGCAACTCCTATGCCCCAAATTTCTTCCCCTATGGCCTTATAAAAAGTAATTTTACACACAAAAATAAGATGAATTTTCTAGTTAGATTCTTGCAGACTTTTCCATCTTTGTAATTCACAAGTTTTTAGTTTTTATTTCTTAACAGTCTTTAATATCATCTTTTAAAACAAACAAACAAAATTAATGCTAATTTTTGACAGAAAGAGAGAGACAGAGCATGAGTGAGGGAGGGGCAGAGAGAGAGGGAGACACAGAATCCAAAGCAGGCTCCAGGCTCTGAGCTCTGGGCTCCTAGCCCCTGGATCCTGGATCCTAGCTCCTATCTTCTAGCTCCGAGCTGTCAGCACAGAGCCCAACACGGGACTGGAACCCACAAGCTGTGAGTTCATGACCTGAGCCTAAGCCAGACACTCAACCAACTGAGGCACCCACGCGCCCCTAATCTAATATCATCTTAATACACAGATCCAGGTCTCTAATTTCCGATGTTTTAGAAGCTTTTGCTTTTACTTTTCTATCACTTTTATTTCTGGCTTCTTATTTTTTTAGACAGAATTGCTTAATTTTTCATTTCTGTTAGATGTCCCCTGTATCTATCTTCTACTTTTTAAAGAATCATTTTTCTGTTTGTTCATTTTGAATTTTGAAAAAAAAAATTTCAACTTTTCTTCTGTGCTAGTAACATACTTTACTAAAAAGTGAATTTTGCAGTTGGGATTTAATTTTCTTAAAACATTTTTCAATTTGAAATACTCATCTGCTGTATATATGCGTATTTAAATCCCAGCTGACCTTTTGCTATGATTTTGATTATCTTTCAAGAACCTCATGTTGTCTCCATGTTGAGAATTTCAAAGAGTTTCAAAAGTTGTTGTTGTTTTTTTTTTAGCTAATTGTTTTTTCTCAGTTAATATCTTCCTTTGAGACATTAGGAAACATTCCATTTTGTATTCCCTTTAGTAAGTTTTCAGTAATGAAATCTTTATTTTTTTTTCCTTTTGCTTAATTATTCTCTACTGAAAATAGATTTATCCAGAGCAGGAATTTGCCAATAGACACGTGATTTGCCTTGCTTATTTTCCATTTTTAAATGAGATAAAAATCCTTATCACAGCTAGAATTAGAGTGTAGAGTGGTATTTCAACATTCCGTCCGATGTCTCATACCTAGCAAGCGTTCACTGGTGTAGCTTACCTGAGCTGAAGTGGACTATTCCTTAACCTTCATTTTTTTTTTTCTTCTTAACCTTCATTCTTGATTCTAGGACACTAAACTGGAAGGACATACAAAAATGACAGTTGTTAGCATGAATGTTGCCAAGGTTCTTCCTGTTTTTGTCCTATATTGAGTGCTTAATTTATGTGAACTAAAAATGCCAGATATAATAAGCTAGTAATAGTAATTCTCCTTTTCTCCAGCTGCCCTCTACATCAGTCATCCCGCACCCCTTTACACTTCGTGTTCAGTTGTTTTCCAGCAATATCAGTCTAACAATGTCTATAGAAAGGGCAATATTGATGACTCACCTTACAAATCATTTTTATACAAAATTTACATTCTTAGGTTTACTTTCTAGCTTTTTGGTTGTTATGTAGCTTGTTCTCTGAACCGAGGTGCACACAGAGAAAGGAAGAAAAATGTATTTCATTTTTTTTCTGGCAGATTGCATTTTAGATTCAAGAGTATGTCAGCTATTAGATTGTACTTTTTCATTCTATTCTACCGTTCTTGCTCTTATGATTTCCTCCAGCTATGACTCTCAGTATATTTTTAAATTTCTTAATTTCTTCGTGTCTTTAAAACTATTTTATTGGAACTTGATACAGGAAATGCTAGATATGATTTTACATTGAGAAGATATTTCTCCAATTTTAAGGTAAAAAATTGTGTACACATTTTTATAATTACTATTATGGGTTTTTTTTTGAGAGAAAGTGCATGCAAGTGGGGGAGGGACAGAGAGAGAGGGAGAAAGAGAATCTTAAGCAGGCTTCACACCCAATGCACAGCCCGACATAGGGCTTGATCTCAGGACTGTGAGATCATGACCTGAGCAATCACACAATACTGTTTGATAGCATTTTACCTTCAGTAGAATTTCTTCCAAAATTGCAGTCATTCCTGCCAAACCCAGTCACTGCTTTGTTAACTAAGTTTATGGAATATTCTAAATCCTTTGTTGTCATTTCTACAATTTTCACAGCATCTTAAACAGGAGTAGTTTCCATTTCAAGAAATCACTTTCTTCACTCATTCATAAGAATCAAGTCTTCACCTGTTCAAGTTTTACCATGAGAATATAGCAATTTAGTTCCATCTTCAGGTTCTGCTTCTAATTCTCCTTATCTTGCTGTTTCTACCACATCTGTGGTTACTACTTTCACTGAAGTCTTGAACTCCTCAAAGTCATCCAGGAGGACTGAAATCAAGTTCTTCCAAACTCCTTTAATATTGACATGTTGACCTCTTCCTATTCAATACAAATGTTCTTAACGGCATTGGTGAATCCTTTCCAGAAGTTTTTTACCTTACTTTGCCCAGATCTTCCAGAAGAATCACTATCTATGACAGCTATAGCCTTACAAAATGTATTTTTTTTAAAGTCAAAATGACTCCTTGACCCATGGGCTGCAGAATATTGTGTTAATAGACTTGAAAATAACATTAATCTCATTGTACATCTGCAACAGAGCTCTTGAGTGACAGGGTGCATTGTCAATTAGCAATAATATTTTGTAAGAATGTTTTTTCAGATCAGTAGGTCTCAACATTAGGCTTAAAATATTCAATAAACCATGTTGTGAACAGATGTGCTGTCATCCAGGCTTTGTTATTCCATTGATGGAGCATAGGCAGAGTAGACTTAGCATAGTTTTTAAGGATTTTAGAACGATTTATGGAATGATCAATGAGCATTGGCTTCAACTTAAAGTCACCAGTTGCATTAGCCTCTAGCAAGAGAGTCAGCCTGTCCTTTGAAGCTGTGAAGCCAAGTATTTACTTCTCTTCTCAGCTCTGAAAGTCCTAGATGGCATCTTCTTCCAATAGAGAGGTGTTTGTCTAGATTTAAAATCTGTTGTTTAATGCAGCCACCTTCATTAATTTTCTTAGCTAGAGCTTCTGAAAAATTTGTTGTAGCTTCCACATCAGCACTTAATGCCTCACTTGAAGTTTTATATTATTGTGATGGCTTCCTTCCATAAGCCTCCAAAACCAACCTCTGCTAGCTTCGAACTTTTCTTCTATAGCTTCCTCAGGTCTCCCATGGCCTTTCTGGAGATAAGTCTTTGGCTTAAGGGAATGCTGTGGCTGGTTTGATCTGCCCAGACCTCTATAACTTTCTCCATATCAGTAACAAGGCTATTTCACTTTTTTAGCATTCATGTGTTTACTAGAGTAGCGTTTTTAATTTCCTTCGGGAACCTTTACTTTGTATTTACAACTTGGCTAAGTGTTTGGCTCAGGGGGCCTAGATTTCAGTCTATCTTGGCTTTGAACATCCTTTCCTCACTGAGCTTAATCATTTCTAGCTTTGGATTTAAAATGAGAGACATGTGACTCTTTCACTTGACCACTTAGGGGCCATTGTAGCATTATTAATTGGCCTCATTTCAATACTGCTATTTCTCAGGCATAGAGAAGTTCAAGGAGAGGGAAAGAGAGGGGAGAAATAGCCAGTCAGTGGAGATGTCAGAACATATATAACATTTTTGGATTCAGTGCATCATCTCATATGGGTGAGATTTGTGGCACACCAAAACAATTACAATAGTAACAACGATGATCACTAATCAGCACAACAAACGTAATAATGATGACGAAAAAGTTTGAAATATTGCAAGAATCACCAGTTTGAAATATTGCAAGTGACAAAGAGACACTAAGTCAGCAAATGCGATTGGAGAGATGGTACTGATAAATTTGTTTGATGCAAGTTTGCTGCAAACCTTCAGTTAAAGCAAGGTATAATAAAACAAGGATGCCTGTATATAAAATTAATTTTCTCTTCCAATTTTTTGTTGATTACCTTATTTAGTAGTGTTGCAGACTATGGAATAGTATCCTATCCATTATTTTGAATGTGTTTTGATCCTCCTATCCTCTTATTACCAAAACTTACAAAAAAAATGTGTTGCAGCATGATGTTCTCTATTATCTTAGTAATTTGGTTAATTTGGAAATTAAGTGTGTCTTTACTTTTGATCTTCTGTGTAATATTATATACTTGAGTTAGTCATTTCATCACATAAACTGTGAGCAAAAACCATTCCATTTACATATTTAAGATCATAGAACATAAAATCTGAGATTGGAACCTGTTTATGAGTTTTAGTGAGAGGTAAATGCTATGGATCACATTCACCCATGGCCTTAATGACTGAATCAATAGAAGTGAAGTCATGCCTCAAAGAATTGATCATATTTTGACCATATTATTATCATAGCATTTTGCAAAGGGAAATACTGTACCTCTTCTCTTCCCTAACCTGGTTTCATGCATAAACTCTAGAAAGCCAAATCATTTTACTCTTGATGCAGCCACAGTTATAACAACAGTTGAACGCAATAATGTAATTTTAACAGTTTCTTATCTAAGCCAATCTCTGCATGAGAGATAATCTCATGAGTGTCAAAATCTTTGGGGTATGAAAAGCACATGATTAAAATGATATGAAAGTATCTCTTAGCCATCTGGGAGTATGAAGATTGGTAGAGCCTCCACTGACATAAATGATGAAAGAAACTTCTTAAAGATACTTTGATTTGACAGAGAGGGCAGGAGGTAGTTCTGGATGCATTAGGAAAAGAGAAGGGTAAATGGGACAATGTACATGCCGACCAATGACAGGGATTGGGAGTCAAGTGAGAACCTCAGATTAAGAATGGCATAGGAAAAATTTAAATGAAAGAAATTTTAAATAAAAAAAATAAAAATTTTAAATTAAAAGAAGTCACACAGAAAATACAGGTGTCTGTTTTTGGTACAAGGAATCCACAACTTTTAATCATGGAATTAAGCTTATACCATAGGTTCACTAAATTTATTCCCAGAAACAGTAGCTAGCTGAGCTAAGAGAAGTCATTTTAAAGCAATCAAGATGATGATTCTGGTCCTGCTATTTCATTGACCGCTATTGGTCATAAAAATTGAAAAAAGCCAAGGGTAACTCTAATGGAAAAATAAGGCATTTGATACACAACCTCCTGTCAGAACCAAGATCATGAAATATTGAGTCAGGATTAATGGCTAGGGGTTTTTTTTTTTTTAAATCACTTATGGGGGGGGGGTGCTGGGTGGCTGATTTAGTTGAATATAGTTGAATATAGTTGAATATAGTTGAAGTCAGATGACTTCAGCACAGGTCATGATTTCGTGGTTCGTGAGTTCAGGCCCCAGGATGGGCTCTGTGTTGACAGCTCAGAACCTGGAGCCTGCTTCGGATTCTGCGTCTCCCTCTCTCTGCCACCCCCCTACTCACACTGTCTCTCTCTGTCTCTCAAAAATGAATAAATGTTAAAAAAAAAATAAAAATCACTTATGGTGAAAATCCAGACAAGAAAATGTTTAAAAGTGATTAATATGATTGAGATTTGGAGTTCACAACAATGGGATTGAGTAATATTTTCTACATTATTAGCTGTATGACCTTGTTTAAATTATTTGTTATCTGAAATTTGGCTCCCTCATATAAAGTGAGGATAATATATATGAGGGTTAAATGAGATAAGGCATCCAAAGTACTTGTCATGGTTACTGGCACATAATGGACACAGTACATTTTAGTTATTATTATATATTCAGTTATTAGTTATTTTATAATAATATAATATTTTATTTTATCAACATAAGAATTATGATGATATGGGGTGCCTGGATGGCTCAGTCAGTTAAGCATCTGACTCTTGATCTTGACTCAGGTCATGATCTCACAGTTTGTGGTATCGAGCCCTGCATCAGGCCCCGCACTGACAGTACAGAGCCTACTTGGGATTCTCTCTCTCTCTTCCCCCTCTACCCCTCAAAATAAATAAATAAACTTAAAAGTAATTATGGTGATATCTAGTGACAGGTGACAGCTTCCAGATATTAAAATAAAGAGACTGTAGTTTCAGAATCAAGCAAGAGCAATACACAGAAACCCAATATATCAATCAGCCTATGTCAGGAAATGTGGTTGTAGCTAAAAGTGAACAATAATGGAGATTGAAGTTTGAGACTAAGTAAAACATGACAAAACCATGGTCTTTAATAAGATATGATATCAATTATTCTCAGTTTGACATGGGTATGTTGAGGATGGAAAAAGGAAGGTAAAGTAAAATCCAGACAAAGGCTTTTCTGAATGCAGTATACCTCAGGGATGTGAAAAAAGAGAAAGAAAAGAAATGAAAAGAAAGAAAAAAGAAAATAAATTAAGCTGTTATAATGAAGGTAAAGTAGGATCAGAAATATTCTAATGCAGTTACCCAACTGTCATCCAGGACTTCTTAAGTGCCTCTTGACTAGGGATATGATTGACTAAAACCTTGATGCCTGCGATAGGTAATCACTAACTGTTGACAGTTTTTGAAATGGCAGGAAATGTTATCATAGGGAGCTATGCAGATTACTATATCGTGGGTCAGAATTTTGGAAGAATTTTATAATAGGTTTACTTATCTCTCCTAAAAATGCTGGTATTGGCTTTAACCTACTCCAAAAAGTGATCTTGTCTTTTGAAATGGTTTACCTACCACCTTACTGGCAGGATTTTTCTTTTTCTTTTTCTTTTTCTTTTTCTTTTTCTTTTTCTTTTTCTTTTTCTTCTTTTTCTTCTTTTTCTTTTTCTTTCTTTCTTTCTTTCTTTCTTTCTTTCTTTCTTTCTTTCTTTCTTTCTTTCTTTCTTTCTTTCTTTCTTTCCCTCTCTCTCTTTCTGTCTCTCTCTGTCTCTCCGCTAGTACAGGCAATGTCCCTGAGAACTGGTTTATATTTCAGTCTTCCTATTAACTGTTGAATCAGTGTCAAGAGACAATAATTCCTAATATGTGATACAATTTTAGATTCAGTTTTGAAATTCCAAAAGTAAGAAATTATACAACAAAGACAAGGGATAAACTTCTATTTTAAATGAATTTAAGTGTGGGGCTTTAGAAGAGGGAATGTCACAGAATGCACAAAGATTGGGAGACTATTAGTGCTACATACATAAATAAATATAGAAATGACATTCTGGAAGAAAATAGAGTCTAAGACCATGATTGTAAGAACATTTGGGTATATTAACTTTTATCAAGTTCTCCTATCTATTGTATTGCTATTTCTGTTTGTTTCCCTGTGAATAATTAATGCAAAAATTATTAAAATGAAAGGATTCATACGTTTGTGTTCAGTTATACCAAAGAAAAGATGAAGTTAAAAAGCCTGTGTCCCATTTTGTATCTAGTCTTTAAAAAAACATCTGTAAGGACTGGAGTAGGCAGTGGTAGCTACATAGTGGACAGCAGCCCAAATCATTTGTGCATACAATAGAACAAAGAGAATAATGAGAAGAAATGATTCTATCTCAAGGAGATTCCTGTGATCCCACCCTTTAATCTTTACATTTTCCCATTAAGAACAGAAGTTGAAAATTTATGGTATGGTAGAATAAGAATGTGACTGCTTGGCAAGACAGTATTCTAGGCCACCACAAAATGCTGAAATAATATTTTACACAATCTAGAAACATAATGGGTCATGGTTTCAGAGTTAAGCAATAGACAATATGCAGAAATCTGATCTATTAACCTTTGGAAGGAAATGTGGCTGTAGCTACAAAGTGAACAAAAGAAGAAAAAAAAATAAATCCTTATATGCACAAAAAGGGAGGGTTTTTTTTATATGCTTTATGCACAAATAAATACAGTGCTGGCTAAGGATGGCGTAGGGAGAAGATTAGTATATAAGATCCCAGAGCAGGAATCTAGAGTTTTAACGGTGAACAGTAAAATAAGATAGGACTTTGAACCTACTCAAAGTAGGGCTAGAATTAGAAATTTACATAAACCAAGAACCTTCAAAGTCTATTGAATTTATGAAAAGAAGTTGAAAATCCTCACCCACTTGTTCAGGTATATTATAATATAGGCTGTCTTCTTCCTTGAACTTTGGGTGGAAAGAAAACTAAAAATTGCTTGTAAAAAAACCAAAAAAACAACACAAAACAAACAAAAAAACTTAAGCCCCCATCATCTGCAGGTGTAGAGTCCCTAGTTACATTGTTCATGTGCTATAGGAATTTGAGAAGTTTCTTAAATGTTTATTTATTTTGAGAGAGAACACACATGCAGCCAGGGAGGAGTGTGTGTGTGTGTGTGTGTGTGTGTGTGTGTGTGGGAGAGAGAGAGAGAGAGAGAGAGAGAGAGAGAGAGAGAGAGAGAGAGAATCTCAAGCAGGCTCCATGCTATTAGTGTAGAGGTTGAGACTGGGCTTGATTTCACCAACGATGAGATAGTGACCTGAGCTAAAATCAAGAGTCAGACTGAATCACGCAGATGCCGCTCAACTGAGAAATTAAATAACAACTGGTCTAAGACCTTGTAGTCTGGTGCAATTCTGGAAAAATCTATTGCAGAACTTTTCAAGAAAGAGATTTTCACAGCTAAGAGTACATTTCTTAAAACACACACACACATATATAATATATAACATATATTATATATTATATAATTATATAATATATATTATATATTAAATAAATAAATAATTATATAATATATAATATATAATATATAATATATAATATATAATATATAATATATAATATATAATATAATATATATATTTATCCCATACTGAAGATAAACTTAAAAAGAGGATTATAATGTATAAAAAGAAATAAATCACTAAAATGCTGGAAAAAAAGTCACCTGTCACAGCAAACAAAATAATTAGGACTATAGATAACAGAACCTAAATCTAAAAGACACTTTAGTGAACCATTAAAAAAATAACATGTTTTTGGAATCCAATTTCAATTTCACAAGTTCAAAGTAACTCTGTACTTTAAAGCCATTTTTTTCCTGAGAAAGAAGGATTAAATTTATGACATCTAATGTGCTTCTAAGAATTTAAAAATGATGGACATTTTAGATATGGGTAGTCTGTGTGATGACTTTATAGATGTAAAAGGACCTGATTGGCAAACAGCGGTCCCGAAAAACAAGATTTGTAGGTACGAAGTGTGTGGACATTTTTGAAGAGCTATAAACTGATTTCGACAAGACTAAAAACTTACTATTTCTGGTAAGTAAAATCCTAAATGCCCCATGACCAAACACCTTTAAAGAAGGTATATTGGGGCCCCTGGGCGGCTCAGTTGGTTAAGTGTCCGACTTCGGCTCAGGTCATGATCTCATGGTTTGTGAGTTGGAGCCCCGCATTTGGCTCTGTGCTGACAGCTCAGAGCCTGCAGCTTGCTTCAGATTCTGTGTCTCACTCTCTCGGCCCCACTTGTGCTCTGTCTCTCTCTGTCTCACAAAAATAAATAAATATAAAAAAATTAAAAAAGAAAGTATATTAAGAGTAAAAGGTAAATGAGAAAAATGGCAGAATTTCTGGAGAAAATAGACATTAAGATGAATGTCAGAGTCCTAGACATTAAGAGAAAATTAGTTACTTAAAATAAAACAGAGATAAAGGGATGAAATATCCTCAAGAAAGATGAAGACATGTGGAAGATACAGTGAAGAGACAACATATGTCTGATTGGAAGGACTTGACTGCATTTTCCCTAAGAAATTAAACACAGAAGGACAGGGAAAGGGCCGAAGGGACAAAACTATGAACAGCATTATGTATTTAAGTTAAAACAAGAAAGATGGAATAAATATTTTTATTAGCATTTCTAAATTACCCTAAGTATTTCCAGAAGAACAAAGAAATTTTATAGATCTACAATAATTAAATTGTATCATTAGTAAAAAAAATGAACCTTCCAAAATGCTTACATATAAAGAATTCCAAAATCCTAGAGAACACAAAACCTCTTTTGTATAGGTATTATTCCAGAGAGCAGAAGAAAATGTGAAAGCCGAGGATGGACCATCTCACCCATATGAGGGAAATTATAGTCCTCGTGTGTCATATTTGAGATCTTTCAGGCCAGATATGTTTTAGGTTTTACCATTCGCTTTATTTTTTCAAGCGGAAATGAGTATATATTTACTTATTATATTCTCAATAATGTCTATGCACCACTCTATTGTATTAATAAACAACCTGTTTATATGGATAAACATTAGTATTTCCCCAGCAAAATGTATGACTATTAACATTATTAAAGTCTATTGTATGTCTTATATTCATTCATATTTTATATTTTGCTAAATTGATAAATAATGGGATAAATATAAACCTCAAATACTAGAACTCTTATTCTTAAGAGATATGTTCAGTAGAATTTTTAATATATCTGGATCCAAACCACATTGTACCTGTACATATTAATGCAGTATGCATTTATTACAATTGCTTAAAGATATTGAAGATGAAGCATTATTATTGCCATTGTCATCAAACTGGAGTTGGGCCTCTTGTGATAATGATGGAACAGGAGGATCCTTAGGGACAAAATAGCACTACAATAGTAATGTAAAAAGCATTTTTTTTTTTGCCCGTTAACATCGTTTTCCAAGAAATTCCTCTTTAGTTGAATAAATGGTCATGAGTATCTTACTGATAAATTCAAGCTGTTCTAAAAGAGCAACTAACAGTATACACATTTGTACTATATCACCAAGATATTTTATCACCTGCATTTATAACACTGTCATTACTATCTTCATTGGGACCTTATGCTTATGTGCATTTAACTACCGTAGAATAACTTCCCCATCATACAAAGAAATCACAATAGATATATTGTTATGAATGTTTATCATGTTTTTCTGTCAACTTCTGACTTATTTATACTTTTGTTTGACAAACATTTAGAATAAGTAACATGGTTTAATAGTCCTCATTAATGAGTTTTCATTTTCTGTTTCAATTTAAGACATTTTATAGGATACATTTTTCATGAAGCATTTGTTCATATTGGTTTATTATTAGCATTTATTTATTATAAATTTATTATTATGAGTATCCTTATACTAAATTGTTTTAGGAAATAATGTTTCCTCATGTTTATTAACTACAGGAAATATGCAGGGTAAAAAGTGTATTTACAATCCTATTTCATAGGGATTTTTGGCATTGATGTTGTCATATTTTATTTACACATATGTTATAAATTCCATTTGGTGTTATTTTTTAGTCAATTATATTTTTAAAAGACCTAATTCATAATAAGAATATCCTATACATTTACTCATATAGTTATCCTTTGTCCTTTTTTGTGCTTTTATTTCATTGTGCAGCTCTTATATTTCAATATATTCTCATTTTATTCTGCCTGAAAGACTAGCTTTTATTGTAATGCTGGTCTATAGGTGATGAACTCTTTGAACTTTTGTATGTCTGAAAAAGTCTATTTTGCCTCAAATTTTTGAAAGATATTTTCTCTGGATATGGAATCCCAAATTGAATTTCTTTGCAATACTTAAAGATGGGGTTCTGTGTCTTCTGACTTACATTCTTTCAAATGAGAAATCTGCTGTCATCCATATCTTTATTCCTTTGTAAATAATGTGCCTGTTTCTTGTTGCTTACAGATTTTCTTGTTCTAAATGGCTTGGGCAATTTCACTAGGATTCATGTGTCTCATGATTGGTTTTTGTTTAGCTTCTTGAGTTTATAGTTTTCATGAAATTTGGATACCTTTCTGCCTTAATTTCTCTAAATATTTTTCTCCCCCTTTCATTGATTTAGGATGCTTAAAATTGATCCACAATTCACCAATGCTTATCTAATTTTTTAAATTCTCTTGGCATTTAATTTTTGCTAGTTTGTTTTGGTGCTTTTAAAGTTACTAACCTTTTATTCATTAAGATCTAATTGTAATTAATCTCATCCAGTATATTCTTTAAACTACAGACACTGTAGTTTCAACTCTAAATTTTGATTTGAGTCTTGTATATGGCTTTACCTAACTTTTTGAACATATGGAATTTAGTTCCAATAACTTTTTTTTTTAATTTTTTTTTCAACGTTTATTTATTTTTGGGACAGAGAGAGACAGAGCATGAACGGGGGAAGGGCAGAGAGAGAGGGAGACACAGAATCGGAAACAGGCTCCAGGCTCTGAGCCATCAGCCCAGAGCCCGACACGGGGCTCGAACTCACGGACCGCAAGATCGTGACCTGGCTGAAGTCGGACGCTTAACCGACTGCGCCACCCAGGCGCCCCAGTTCCAATAACTTTTAAAATGTCCTTGTTTTATAAATTAGTATTTGTGTCAGTGCTCATCAATGTCATCAATAGACTTTCTCCTCACTTTGGGATATATTATCCTACTCTTTTGGATTCCTGGTAATCTGCTTTGATCCATACATTCTGAATCTTGCATTGTTTGTTGTATGCTGGGTACTTTTGTATTCCAGAAGCATTCTTGGGCTTTATTCTGTGACACAATTTAGTATTTAGAAACAGTATGATATTTTTGTTTAGTTATTTGTAAATAGCTGTGATGTTATTAAAATTTGTTAGGCAGTACCAAAACAGCATTTAGTCTAAGGTTAAACATTCACCACCACTGAGGTAACACCCTTCTAAGTACTCTACCCAACACTGTAAATTTTTAGATTTTCTACACTGGCTGAGGGTAATAGATACTAATTTTGTCCCTATTTGATCTCTGAGTATTGTTTCCACTGATCCTTTTGGACAGTGCCTTGGCCTCAAGTAATTTCTACACATTCATGTACGGATCAGTTCTCTCATCTCTAATACTCTGTCTTATAATTCTGGCTACCTTGGTCTATGAAGACTCTAACTTCATTCCTCTTAACTTAAAGGCTCCACTTTGCTTCCCCTTCTCTGTGTCAGGACCTGTAAACTTTTCAGGTCAGGAAGCTGGGGCATTCCTAGGGCTAATGCATTTGTTCCTTGTCTCAGTGATTACTGTCCTTTGTGGCCTGCTGTCCGATGTCTTGAAAACCATTGTTTAACATATTTACTTTTTTTTTGTTTGTTTTAGATGTGTGTCTGAAATTTCTATTTCGATAAAAGAATGTATTTTTATTAAATAAAAGATAACTGAGTTTAAAAGAATGCCACACTGAGATTATAAATTGATTTTAAGTAATTAGATGCTCAGAATTAACCAAACAACTGCATCAAATCTATGTTATGTATTTATACAGACAATGAAATACACAATAAGAGAAAGTTTGTAAGTTACTGATATAAGATGACTACATTTATTGCTGTAAATTGTCAACTCCCGAAACTATTAAAATTATCCCATCAACCCCATTATAATAAAAAATACCCATTTTGGGGCACCTGGGTGGCGCAGTCGGTTAAGCATCCGACTTCAGCCAGGTCACGATCTCGCGGTCCGTGAGTTCGAGCCCCGCGTGGGCTCTGGGCTGATGGCTCAGAGCCTGGAGCCTGTTTCTGATTCTGTGTCTCCCTCTCTCTCTGCCCCTCCCCCGTTCATGCTCTGTCTCTCTCTGTCCCAAAAATAAATAAACGTTGAAAAAAAAAAATTTAAAAAAAAAATACCCATTTTTACCTTTAGATGATATCAGTTTCTCACAGTATTACTGTAGCTTCAATTTTCAAACTAAGCCAGAAATTCCAAAGAATTCACTCAGAGAATTGGAATAACACAAAAATTTCTTTTCTATTATGGAGATCAGTTCAAATGCAGAGAGAGCGAAAGAGAGAAGGTCTTAGTTAAAAATCTGCCTTTTATCTGACCTCCATTTTTGGATATTTTAGATTTTATAAACTTTTAGTTTAAGTTTTTGAAATACCATTTTAATAGCATCAGATATACAACGTACATAGGAATGAAAGAAAATGTGTAAGAAAAAATAAATTATTGAGAAACATAAGAAGACCAAAAACAATGGAGAGATACTATATATATATATATATATATATATATATATATATATATGAATTTTTAATCTTCAAAAATTCCAATTCTCCATAATTTAATTCTAGATTTACTACAGCACTATTCAAAATCCCAGTGGAATTGACTAATGGATTCCAAAATTCATATGGAAATGCAATGGACAAAAAATGCCAAGTTAGTCATAAAGAAGAACAAAGAATACTTACATTATCAGATGCAGACACTAAGGAGATGTGGTCATGAAACCAACATATCTTTGTTTGCAAACAAATAGACTGATATAATATGATTTCTCATAAATAGGTCCACACATACACAGACAATTGAAATATGATGAGGCGGTAATGTAAAGCAGTGAACCCAATATAGCATTTTAACAATAAAAAAACAAAACCAGATCTAAGTGATATCTATATAGAAAAAAATGAAAGTCGACCCCTATCTCATGCAAAACAAGTCACTTCTAGCCAGATCAAAGACTTGAATGTGAAATCCCAAACTGTACATATTTCTAGCATGTACTATAGAAAATAATCTCCAATATTTTATGGTAAAGAGAGACTTGTGAAAGAAGGGGTAAAAAACACCAAATACAAATTAAAATAATAATAAAATTTAATAAAAGTGTGAAATGCCAAAAGATACTTTACAGAAAGAAAAGCCAAGATTGCAAGTGAAGAAGATATTTGTTACATACACAATAGACCATGAATTAACTAGTCCCTAGAATGGATAACGAATGCTTACATCAATGAGAGAAAGAGAAGGAATCAGTATTAGGATTAAGTACTTCACATGTGAGGAAATGCAAATGGCTGACAAAAACGTGAAAAGGTTTTCAACTCTTGATAATACGGAAAATGTTAATTAAAAAGACAATATGTTACCACTGCTCACCAATCATAAACATGTGATGATCATATTGGCAAGGTTACAGACACACAGTATCTTCATATTCTAGTTACTAAGAATGCATATTGCTTTAACCACCTTGGAACAGTTTGGCATTATTTAACCAATTTTAAGACACAGACACTCTGTCATTTAGCAATTTTTCTCCTAAGCATAAATGCAAATCTTCTATATACTTTTCTCAGCCATATATGAAGAAGAATTTTCTTTGCATATTTGTTTTTAATTAGATTTGATAATAGCACACATGTATTTCATTAGTAAAATGGATTAATACAATAAATATATAAATAAATAAAAAATACAATGAATAAATATATTCATTCAATGCAAAGTAAAGCGCAAAAAATTAATAAGCAATGTAAAGTATAGGCTAAAGTACAGTTGAATTTCAGAAACTTAATTCTTGAAGAAAAAAAGACCCAGAAGAATTCATATTATATTCATCTAAAAGTACAACTAGGGAAGAATGACTGCAGAAGATAAAAGAATGTGCATAATCTGATAAACTTCTTGATTCCTATTATATCAATCTTTCTTCACATTAACAGATAGGGCAGATGGGAATCCAAGTTTAAGGAGGGTTTGAAAAATCAGGCTACAGGAAACTCTAGAAAACAATCAACTTGATTAAACTGTTGGAAACAAAATATGGATTATAGAAGCAAGGTCAGAATTATTAAAAATAATTTACGCAATTCATCATTCACTGTGAGCAGTCAAAATAAATAGGCAAGGTATTTATTTTAAAATTTCAATTAGATGGGACACCTGGGTGGCTCAGTAAGTTAAGCGCCTGACTTTGGTTTAGGTCATGATCTCAGGGTTTGTGAGTTCTAGAGCCCTGCATTGGTCTTTCTGTTGTCAGTTCACAGCCAGCTTTGGATCCTTTTTCCCCCCACTCTCCCTCTGTCCCTCCCCACAAAATAAAAGATTAAAGAAAACCCCAAAATTTCAACTAGAAACAAGTGAAATTGTTTATTTAAATCAATGAGAAATAATTCTACTTACTGAAATATAGATATTAATATTCCCTTGATTTAAACCAATTAGAATATAAATATAATTTATCTTATAATCAAATTTTAAATTTTTAGAAGAAATTCAAATTATAAATTCCAACAAACGTCTGGTAACATGTGCTATACTTACTTTAGCAAAGCATGTTCTATACACATTTAAAAAGATTGCACAGTTGTAATTATTTTTCTCTTTTTTCCTTTGTTTTATTATTCTTTTCTCCATATATTATTTTTTCACACTGTTATACTCTTTTCCATCCTTGGAATAAAGCCAACAATAAATAACCTGTCAGGATCAATTCCAAGTTGTATAATATATGGGCTATTAACAAAGAGAGCACAGCTGGTTTGTGTGCATCTTTAGTTTTATTTCATGGAAACAGTAGATAATTATGGGGAAATAGGAAGAAATACATGATTTTAATATTAATTATTGACAATCAGTTTAGGGGAGGATACTCATATTAAAATACATGATTTTAATATTAATTATTGATAATCAGGTTAGAGGAGGATACTCATAATAGAGGAGGCATCTATTTTTAAGAATGTTATGAAATAAGTTTATTTTCTTGTACCTATGTATTTTTTTTAACATACAGTAGAGGGATAAAGGCAAGATCTTGTTGAGCAGCTTTTCAAAATTCAAGGTCTCTTTTTTTTTCCCCCTTTAATCATCTTGTAAAGCCTAAAGCTAACATTTTCTTTCCCTGATACCCTTTTTGCTTTCTAATTCATATATGTCCTTAGTGAGGAGATAATGTTCATTTTTCTTTTTTCTTCTTTCCTTCCTTTTCCCTCTCACCAAATTACTTCCTCGAATAACATATAGCATTTTATGTTATAGTTATATAAACTTGGAATGCAGTTTCAGTTAACTTAAATATGAGCAGAAATTCATTACTAGATCTTAACTGTTTTTTTTTGTTTGTTTTTTAATTTTTTTTTTCAACGTTTATTTATTTTTGGGACAGAGAGAGACAGAGCATGAACGGGGGAGGGGCAGAGAGACAGGGAGACACAGAATGGGAAACAGGCTCCAGGCTCTGAGCCATCAGCCCAGAGCCCGACGCGGGGCTCGAACTCCCGGACCGCGAGATCGTGACTTGGCTGAAGTCGGACGCTTAACCGACTGCGCCACCCAGGCGCCCCAGATTTTAACTGTTTAAAAACTTGAATATACAAAACATGTTTAAAAAATATACCCCATTGTGCAATGTACTAAATTATAACTTTGGCCCCTTGGACGCATGTCTTCTTGTGACTAAGCGTTGTTTTTTTATGAGAATGAATGGGACGGCTACCGTATTCTGTCAGTAGGTTGGAAAAACTTTCATATGCCTGTGTCTTTCAGGCAATCATTCTTCCAAATATGTTCAAATTCAGAATGATGGTTGTGAAAATTAAGACCTCTGTCTATTTAGAATTTTTTTGTATGGCCCTTTCCCTACACAAGTTTTATTTTAATTTTTGTTGCAATCATTTTGACCATTTAAAAAAGTTACTTTTTAAAACAAATTAAGAATTCTAACGTTTGCTTTTATCATCACATTGGTGATATCATAAGAACTTCAGTGGTTTTTCTTCTACATGCACACTGAAAAGCTTTGAAAACTTTGGTCTTAAGCATTACTTACCGTAGAATGGAAAATTCCTAGATTCTACTTGACTGTGCATTCACTGAGGTAGACGATAGGAATTAAGAAAAAACACACCGAAAAAATTGCCCTAAGTCACTACAGATTTGTATGTGTATTTGTATGTTGTCATATAAATCATTTTCCAGCATGGTTGACTTCTGCATTAGACCAAGCTATGGAAAATTGTATTCAAGTTAGTCAAGAAACTAGAACATTCTGGTTGTAAGAAAAGTGTCTGTAAAAGCAGAATGTGACAGCTCTGCTCAAATAGAAAGTGTCTCCTAACATTCCGCAGTGCCTATCTCTCAGGCTATTGACAACTCTAAAAAGTCTGATCATTAATTGCTACAAAATTTCCTTGAAAAAGGAAAAACAAATATATATAATTCAAACTTATTTTTCAAGTATTCTCTCCCCATGAATTTCTTCAGGATTCTATGAAGAAAAATATTCTACATTTCTTTGATGACAAGGGTAAAGCAAAACTAATTCTGGTACAAATGGCTCAAATTTTGGATTGAATTGTTTCCTGATACCCATTACAGGTTTGAATATTAATGACTTCTCTTACTGAGAAACTGCATATTTCCATCTGCCCTGAGCTCCAAGAGCTCTCTGACTGCAGCTCTCAGTTCCTGACAAATATGACAAAGAGGTTGCTCTGAGCTGCTCATATGTTCATATTCAATATGTGGGTTTTTTTTTAACATTAGCCATCAAAATGGCTGTTTTTTTTTTTTTCCTAAAAGTAGTGTCAGTATAAGCTACTGAAATGGATAAAACTGTCTTTAGCACAATGTAGTTATGATGCTATGGGGTAAATTATGTTATACACATGAACAGATGAGAACTGGAGGAAGTATATTTAAAATCCTGTTTCAAAAATAATGTACAGATGATGGCAATGTTCGTTATTTCTTTTTTTTTTAATTTTTTTTTCAACGTTTATTTATTTTTGGGACAGAGAGAGACAGAGCATGAACGGGGGAGGGACAGAGAGAGAGGGAGACACAGAATCAGAAACAAGCTCCAGGCTCTGAGCCATCAGCCCAGAGCCCGACGCAGGGCTCGAACTCACGGACCGCGAGATCGTGACCTGGCTGAAGTCGGACGCTTAACCGACTGCGCCACCCAGGCGCCCCAATGTTTGTTATTTCTTACAGGATCTCTTTAATATATTGGTGACTGTCATTTGCAGCAATGTAGGGAGACCTGAAGGTGGGCTGTTCACTGCCACACCTTATCTAGCATTAGATAAATGAAGTGTGGAGGAATCTGTTCTTAGATGCTTTTTGTTAGCAACGTGATAGCATCAGTCTTTAATTTATTAAAATAATAGCCTTTTTAATATTACTTGCAGTTAGCATTTTACATCTCCCATCACATTTGGACATTTCAATTTGCATAGATTTGAGTGATTGTTTAATTTTGAGAAATTAAGCTATCGCTTTTAACTTTCAACTCACATAAATCACTTTTATGGCTAAATGTTGAAAAGGACAAATGTAATAAATGCTTGAAGAAAAGGCAGGAGTATCTTACTTCTGTTCTTGTGAGGTGGTATTTGACAAAATATCAGTAATGGAGCAGGTGTTTTAAGAATAAAGAAATCACGGTTTCAGTAATTTCTAAAATTACATACATAATACAAAATTTTCAAGCTCATATTTAAAAAGAAAAGCTTCCGTATGTTTCAGATTGGTAGCTGAAATTAGGTGAATTAACAGGTGAATTCTAAAGGGATATGAAGAATTACAATAATTTAGCTACAATTTATTGAACATTTACTAGATGTCAAGATCCGTGCTAGGTACTTGATATGGATTATTTCTAATACCACCAGTAATCATGCAAGATGATGCGGTTAGCTTCATTTAAGTTGTGGGAATTTAAACTTGGAATTTAAGTAATTTACCCAAGGGACACAGAAAAACTGAATTTCAACTGAAGTCCTCATTCTTAAAAGCCCATGTCTTTACCATTGCATAATCTCAGATGACCTTAAAACTGAGTTACACACAATAGTCACTCCTTTCTCTTCCTTTCTCCCATATTTTCCTCATCTACATCACCTTAGGAAAATGACCTCTGAAACTAGGATGTATCAAATGTTTCCCAGCATGAGTATCTGGGTTTTAGTCAGAAATTAGGGCACAATTGTCAGGGCAATATTTTAAGATGTTGTATGTCCAGAAGGTATTCTAAACTCCCTAAGTTATACTAAATTGTAACCTCTATCCTTGATGAGATCTCTTTCAAGGAAAATTAAAGGTGCAAGTTACAGAGGTGAGGAGTTGAAGGTGATAGCGATAGTAGTGACAAGGTTCCCAGAAGGATTTACCTGGACTTACATAATAGGACTTTACATGGGAACCTAAGTATGGAGTATTGGTTGCTATTTTAATTCAACCAAAAACCAAGGCAAGAAAAGTTGATCTTTTCAACGTTTATTTTTTTGGGACAGAGAGAGACAGAGCATGAATGGGGGAGGGGCAGAGAGAGAGGGAGACACAGAATCAGAAACAGGCTCCAGGCTCTGAGCCATCAGCCCAGAGCCTGACGCGGGGCTCGAACTCACGGACCGCGAGATCGTGACCTGGCTGAAGTCGGACGCTTAACCGACTGCGCCACCCAGGCGCCCCGAAAAGTTGATCTTTTATTTAACTCATTAGATTACTTGTTAGTTTCAGGAAACAAATCATGATTTTAAGGTCTGCAAGATGCTAAGATAAGCCACAAAATGAAATGATGGGTGTGCCTTAATTTGTTTCATATTTTTTAGAACAAAAGTGGGCAGCTATCTTTTCCCTCAATAAGTTTTGAGTGCAGTCCTATTTCAAAACAAAGGTACATATTAGCAACTCCTTTAGCCTTATTGTTAAAATTTTGTGCTGTGTTTTTCCTTTTATCTCTTGATGAATAAAACATGATAAATAAAACATGAAAAGGTGAGAAGATGTTGTGCATAGTGATGGGAATTTGCAAATATAGAAGCTCCCTCTTTGATTTCCCATCAAGTTACTTATTTAATTAATTCTGATTTAATTTCTGATGAAAGTTTAGAGATATAATATGCAGTAAATATGTATTTTATATACTGAGCTTAATACAAAATATATTCTGATTAAGCCTGTACAAATTACAATCTTATTTTATTATTGTAGAATGATGTGATTAGGGAGTGTGAACCAGTGTGGAAACACTCACCAACAAATCATACATCCTGCTGAACAAATTGCAAATGGAGCCCAGTCAACATAAACACCTATATCTTGCTTTAGTTCTATGGGTAAGACATTAGAAAAAAAGCAGTCTAAGGCTATATTAGTCATGAACATGACTCTTATGATTCAAGCATGTCTTTTCACTTTGTTTTCAGCTGACACCATCGCTGCTGACAGCCTTCCTGTCATTCCTCAGTCACCAATTTCATAAGCCAGTCAGTTGAAAAGATCAGTGTGGATCCCTGAGAAGTCCCCAGTTGTGCTTCTCAATAAAACTTTAGAGCTAAAGCTTATAGAGCCCAGGAGGGGAAATAAGGAAACCGGAGACTGCAGCATTGCACAAATGAAAAAAAAAAAATCCCTTTCAAAAAATAATCCCGTGGCTTCCACAAATTCTCAGCTCCTCACTCCTCTGGGGTGTTGGTGAGGCCCAGTTATCTGGTTGCTTTCATTATTTATTGAAAAGCACCATGGGGAGCAACACATTGCTCCCCACAGTGTTATTCAATGGATAATGAATTAATGAACAGAAGCGCGAAGAGATTTGTGCTTCAGAAGGAAAGAAAAGATATTTGTGTGCAGCAAAGAGGCTAGAGGAATAAATAGAAAAAAGTTTCTGCTGAATGTAAAAAGGGGTAGTCCTGTAAAAAGGGTATTGTCCCAATACGTTGCCTCCTTCTCTTATAAAACTGAAATAAGAGAAAATAAAATATAATTGAATAATCCCAATATCAAAGAGGCCAGCAATGTAACCTTTGGGTTTGAACACTGATATAATAAATGTATGTCAAAAATTAAAAAAAAAAACAATCTACACAATAGTTTTGGTTTTAAAAAAGTGAAAATAAATGGTTCATGAACATGTGTGGCCATTAATGTGAAAGCCAATATTGTTGTTCCATGATAAGCAGAGAAGGTAAATACAGAGACCCAATGGCATTCAGAAACTACACATTTTCATTTTTTCATCTCTGGACTCTGTATTAGTTTTACTCTTCTCATGTGAGGATGTCTCCTCTGATTCACTGGATTTATTTTCTTCTAGGAGCCATGAGATGTTAAGATTGCTGGATTGTTGGATATGGTCTTTCACAAAATTTTCTTGTGGTTTACTTGGATACAAACAGATCTACGGAACTGTTACTAAATAATCATATATCTGGGGGCGCCTGGGTGGCTCAGTCGGTTAAGTGTCCGACCTCAGCTCAGGTCATGATCTCATAGTCTGTGGGTTCGAGCCCCGCGTCGGGCTCTGGGCTGACAGCCGGAGCCTGGAGCCTGCTTCGAATTCTGTGTTTCCCTCTCTCTCTGCCCCTCCCCTGCTCATGCTCTGTCTCTCTTTGTCTCAAAAATAAATAAAAACATTAAAAAACTTAAAAAAAAAAGAAAAAAATAATCATATATCTGATATTTCTACTATGGGATAATTGGCAAAACTCCTTCACTTGGGATCCAAAACAAATCCATCCATGGTGAAAAGTGCCATGTCATATTTCAAATATATTGCCACCACTGTAATTAATATAACAACTCTCTTTAAAACTTGTCTAATAAATATTTCCTAAATATTCCTTATTGTAAAGCCATATGTAAGAGTAGTGCTCTCTGATGCTACGTTTTTCTTCCTCAGAACAGGGAGAGTTCTTTCTCCTCACCAATTAATTTGAAACAGTTTTAGAAATATGGGCGCAGATGGATTCAATGGCTGCCTTATGCACATGCATAAATCTGAATAGGGGCCCTCATACACACATAGACACACATGTGAAGAAAATATGAAACTTGGAGTCAGCTAACAGGGTGAAATAAGCCTCAAGTTCACTGTCAGATGAGTAAGAAATATGAATAAAGCAAAATTGTTAAAAACGTTAAGAGTTTGCAATTGAAATGAGGTGTGTTAAGTAAGAATGGACTAAGAATCCAGAGGGCCAATTAAGAATCTCATGAAGAAAGTAGGGCATTAAGAGTGTCTGCAATGATAATGTCTTTGTTCATGCAGTGAAATTTAAAATACTACAAATTAAAGAAAGTTGATTTACATGAAACTTTTTAATAAACTTAAGCCCATTCAAATAGCTAATCACCAATGCCATCCTAATGTACATACAGTGCTTGATATGAATTATCAGTATTTCCTTTATAGCCAAGCCCTCCCTTATTTTTCTTTATTATCTTTATTATGCTTGGGTGGAAATAGTCCATGTTCTAGAGGAAGAGAGATTAAACTCTACCTAAGAGTATTCACTTTTGACCTTAGGTAACAGTCTAGGAGTCTACTGGTAAATGTAAAATATATAGGTAAAAGTTCTAATATCATTAGATTTTGTTAGCCAGGAGCTATAAAATACATCTGACACTAAATGAGCAAACAATTAATGTTAGCTCATACTATTTATTTTATGGTACTTAAAAAATTCTTTCTCATTAGTTTATAAGGTCACATGATTTTCAGTTTGCAATATTTTTTCCTAGCACTTGTCCAAAGTTTATAAACTATTATACTTTTCCTTATTCTTCATTCATTTCAAAAATCATTTAACAATATTTCTAGTTTTAATTTTTTTAGTTTTAATTCTTAATATTTTAGTCAAGTTTCTTTACTTTTTCTTCTATTTCTTCTATAACATTAACATTTAATTTTTCTCATTTCCTCTAAAAATTCTTATGATTTTGTGTTAAAACTTAATTCTTCCTGGGGTGCCTGGGTGGCTAAGTTGGTTGAGCATCCAGCTTCAGCCCAAGTCATGATCTCATGGTTGATGGGTTTGGCCCAGTGTTGGGCTCTGTGCTGACAGCTCAGAGCCTGGAGCCTGCTTCAGATTCTATGTCTCCCTATTTCTCTGCCTACCCCCCACCTCCCTCCTTGCACTCTCTCTTAAAAATAAACATTAAAAAATTTTTTTAAAAAAGTGAATTCTTTCTATTTTGAGTACCACTGTATTTTTTTTTAACTTTTCACTTTTAGCTTTTAGTTTTTGTCCATCGATTTTGTTTTTGTTAGTATTTTATTTTACTGTATTTATTTTTTACTATAAATACTTTTGAACTTAATGATATTTCTTATAAAATTTACATAAATCTTGTCAGCAGAGATTTAGGAGCTACAGGTTTAAGGATGGTCAATTTAATTTAATTTAATTTATCTTAATGTTTCTTTATTTTGAGAGACAAAGAGGGGAGGGGCAGAGACAGAAGGAGAGAGAGAATTTTAGAGAATCCTGTGCTGTCAGTGCAGAGCCCTACCCAGGCTTCATCTCACCAACCATGAGATCATGACCTGAGCCAAAATCATGAGTAAGATGCTGAACCTACTAAGCCACCCAGGTGCCCCAAGAGATGGAAAATTTCATTAAAAAAATTTTTTTAAACGTTTATTCATTTTTGAGAGAGAGAGAGAGAGAGAGAGAGAGAGCGAGCATGAGTGGGAGAGGGGCAGAGAGAGAGGGAGACACAGAATCTGAAGCAGGCTCCAGGCTCTGAGCTGTCAGCACAGACCCCAGCGTGGGGCTTGAACCCACGAACCGTGAGATCATGACCTGAGCTGAAGCCGGACACTCAGCCAACTGAGCCCCCCAGGCACCCCAGGGATGGAAAATTTTAAAGGCCTATTTACCCCATCACATCTAATTTCCTGCAGCTCTATGTCTAGGACTCTTCAATAAACCTCAAATGCAAGCAAACAGGAAGGAAGGAAGGAAGGAAGGAAGGAAGGAAGGAAGGAAGAAATATGTCCCTAGGTTGCATAAAAAATCTGCTAGTTATTTCAAGATCTTTTCTGTAGATTCATGATAAACTCAGCATAGATAGTTTACTTGAGTGGTTACAGTGTTTTGACATCATCTACCATCCAATGTACTTTTGGGTAGCTCTTTGCTTTGAAATCCATCCAATATAAAAAGGCCGTGGATTTTGAGCATGCTATGAACGTGATCTCTGTGATCTCTGTGATTACTCTCTGTGATTACTGTGATCTCTGGTACCCTGAGAGAAAGCTCTGATATATTGTTTTATAAATACATGAATTAAATTTTTTTTAATGTTTATTTATTTTTTGAGAGAGAGAGTGAGCAGGGGAGGTGCAGAGAAAGAGAGAGAGAGAGAGAGAGAGAGAGAGAGAGAGAGAGAGAGAATCTGAAGCAGACTCCAGGTTCTGGGCTGTCAGCTCAGAGGCCTGACACTGGGCTTGAACTCACAAGGCATGAGATAATAACCTGAGCTGAAGTCAGAGGCTTAATCGATTGAGCCAGCCAGGTGCCCTTATATGAATGACTCTAATTCAGTTATGCTGAATGTTAAGTTCTGCCTTAGTATTTATGAGATGTCTTTTGTGATATGACATAACATTTAGTTTATATAATTCACTCTATTTAAAATAAAAAACTCCCAAGTTCCTGAAAGGTTTGCTTTTTGTCTCTAAGTGTTTGGTTTCAGAGTTTGGAAGCACTTAATATCATTTCAGAACATTTTCTCTCTCTTTTAAAACATATACAATCAGAATCAAAATGGAAAAAACTAAGCAACTTAAAAGTTTAAGAATCTTAGAAATGAGGCTAGGAAAAATAATAAATACAGATAAGAAAAATAATTACATGCATAGACCAAACACTACATGTGTGAATTCTGAATGATTGGTGTATATAATTTCAGATTAATTTTCATGTATTGCAAAAATATTACTTTAAAGACACTAGTTCATTAATATAGAAGTTTCATGTTTTATACAGATGACTAAGGTTCTTATACTGGGAATCTTTTATCTTTGCCTTTGTTCTGGATATTCTTTTGGTCATGTTGCTGTAGTTGCTTTTAATCTAATTTAATTTTAATTCTAATTGTGGGATGTTTAAATTCTCTTTAAAAATGTCTAATATTTTCTCTATTAAAAATATATTCCATTATGTCTACTATGTATATAATTAATACTTCAGTTTATAACTCCTGTTGCCCAAACTTTTACAATGAGGAAAATCAGAGGTAACTCTGTGCATTATGATTTACTTCAAGCTTCTGTATGATATACAAGGCTTGCTAATGTGTCTGTAGATATTTGTGGATTTTTTAAAGGAAACTGGCGATAATTTATACTTTTTAGGTGCCTTCAAAACACTTCAGTAGTACAAAGATCACAAATGCCAGACTTGTTTCCATTTTTCTAAGAGAAATTAAATCTACTTACAACATTCAAAAATTAGAAGACTTAACAGAAGTATGGATTTCTGGATTTTCCCTCAGAATTTAGAGTTTTTACAATACTAGCAATATTTTTAAAAAATTTTTTAACGTTTATTTATTTTTGAGAGACAGAGTGCAAGTGGAGGAGGGGCAGTGAGAGAGGGAGACATAGAATCTGAAGCATGGTCCAGGCTCTGAGCTATCAGCACAGAACCCGACGCAGCACTTGAACTCATGAACCCTGAAATCATGACCTGAGCTGAAGTCGGATGCTTAACTGACTGAGCCACCCAGGCACCCCAATACTAGCAATATTAATCATGAGCTGTGACTGTCACACTAAGGAGGGCATGAGCTCCTCAGTTCACCACAGTCTCCACTTCTCTCTGTTGTGGACCTAAACCACCTGGCTTTGGTTTTTTTATGATCGATAGCCACTTGGTCTCTGTATGCATTTAAAATGGAAATCCCAGCTTTATTGCTCTTTCCTATTTTTCATTATCAACATCCTTCCTATAGGGCAATCATATTAATTCCCCGAGGCTTATCATATTTTGTCACACTTGGTTAAACTGGCTGCTTAACTGTAACATGTTCAATATACCAGGGTTACAAATGCATTAACAAATCTGATTTTCTTTGTAAAGATGCTGGAGCATCCTTTATTTCCTAATTAGAAGCAACTGGTGAACTATGATTGTGATTATCATGGTATAGATACCTGCAATATATTAGTTTATTGATTTCATTAAATTATCCTCCTTCTCTGGTTTAGAATGGTAAGATAATAGTGAATGCCTAGCTTTGGTCTATATTCATAGATGTTCCATCAAATGCAAAAAGCAAGGACAAACCTTAGCGATCACTGCATACATGGCTTAACCTTGAAGCTAGTTTTGTGATAAACAGCAGGGGCTAATGAGAAATGGCAGCTTTCTGCTTGCATGAGGATCACCCTGGCCATCAGAGCTCAACAATGCCTAAAATAAAGCCAACAGTGAAAAGGGTTGAACTGATTCCAGAAAAAGTCTGGAGGAATTAATAATTCAGGAAAAGCTAGAATGAGAAAAATATGTAGGAAAGAGCAATTTTTTGTGAATACTGTAAGAAGTAAAATGCTAGGTAAAATATTAAATATAGAAGTAGTAGTGACTTTGGGGCAGTAAAATATGGGTTTAAATCTTGGCACTTTTGATATTTAGCTGTTTAATCGGTGGCTATTGGCCTAGGGAAACTAGTTAACCTCTGACAGTTTCCTCATCTTTATAGTGTCAGCTATATATGCTTAGAGAAAAATGTTTGAGATACACATATATTTGTGTGTGTGTTTGTATATTTATACATATATATACATAGCAGTCATCCAATAAATAGCATCAGGAGTTGCTGCAGCTGCAGCTGAGGCTACTATTTCCATTACATTACTCCTACTAATTCTATCATCGTATACTATAGTCTTGCACCTGTCACTTTCTATCACACTAAACAGAGTTTGTGAAGAGCACCGAACTCTTCCATGTGCTATAAGGAGACTATCTTCCACACTCTGGAACTGCTGACCCATTATGATCTGTTATATTTAATTACCACCTCTAGAAGAGTCTGCACTCTATAAACAAAGAAGGATGCTGTCTTCTAATTCTTGCTGAAATTTTGGGAATTACACCCCAGACTTTATATTAGATTTATACTCCCTTACTCACCACTTGACCATGTGAGCTAATTTTTTTTTCAGTATGCCAGTATGAACAAAAAATAATTCCAATCGTTTGCAAATCCAGTAAGACATTTGTTGAAAAAGGAATGCTATATTTGACAAAAAAGAAACAAAACCTCTATTTCTATAGACTTCAAAGAGTCTCAAACACCTCTCTTCATAGCTTCTCTAACATCAAAGATTCTATTTCCTGGCTCTTGAGTTTCAGGAAGGAAATGGAATGGAGAAGCTGGTGTTCGGTTAGTCAATTACAATGCAGATCTGTAACCCTTGACCACGGACTTTTTAGCCTTTCTTTTTTGACTCAGGCTCAGAAATATATCTCCCAAAATGGCCCTTGTCAGGTATTCATTGTTTATTTCAAGGAACAATCAGGAAGGAAATGAAATATTGGCTGCCTTCCAGACCTGAGAAAAATTATTTAGTTGTTCTTTTTGTCCTATAGTTGATGTTAAAAATAGGAATAAGAATGGCTAGAACTTGGATTAAAGTAGCACTTGTCTTATGTAAGTAGTATATATTTACTTTTTAGAAATCATCTCTGCACTAACATAATTGTGGGGACTGAAAGCTATCTTTTCTCTAGTTACGAATACCAACTTAGGAGCAAGAGGACAGACATTCAAGAAAGATTCTAATGTTGAAGATTTATATTTATATGAGTGTATTTATAATAAATAACTAAATACCTTTTTGAGTTATTACAAATAAATGTCATTACAATCAAAATTAATATAACTTCTATTGAAAATTATAGTTTTATACATAAATATTTTTTCCTACTTCTTTTAGTAGTGACAGGCAAGCTTTGTGCAGAAAATCCTTCCTATAAAGGCCTTCATGAAAATCTCAACCAAAGAAATAGTTTTAAGACATCAGAGAATTTCTAAGGCAATGAGATGTTACAAGGCAATGGTCTTTTAGAGAAGGGAAGTAAATGCTTCTCTCAAGAGATATGAGCTAAATATAGAGCTTTCCCCTCTTTGAGATATTTGTTGGTTTAAAAATTGCAAAGAGAGGATGAGAAGAATTGGGGGCTAAAACAAAATAGATCTGCTGGCAATTTTACAGGATCAGGAGGCAATAATATGGAATTCTTGGGATCTACGAAAGAGAGGATCTGTGTGATAATACCCCAGGGTTTTATTAGGGACCTCCAACAAAGGTGTAGGCCTACATCCTAGAAATAAGATGAAGAGAAAATAAACAATCTTCTAAAAAGGACTGGAACAGAGATAATTTCCCATTCTTTGAGTAAATTAAGTTTTGCTTGCTTATTTTTGTTTGTGTTTTTGTTTTGTGAACAAAAGTAAATCTTATTTGGAGGAATGTAATACCAAACAGAGGCACAAATTGTCTCTATAACTTTTCATTCAAAATGCGTGGCAATCAGTCAAAATTTGCAGAACTGCCATGAGATAAGATGTCATGACATAAGCCATAGGAAAAATAGATAATAAAAGAGACATGCAGGATATATAGGTTTGAATTTATCAAACAACAATTTACACACGAGAGTAATAAGTTCAAGAACTTAGATAACAACAGGGACAATTGCAGTTGGAAAATATAAAAAAGTATCCAGTGGCAATTCTAGGACTTGAACCATACCATGACCATGAATGAAATTAAGAATTGAAACTTTATTTTGTAACAGGGTAGAAAAATCTAAAGAAAAAGAAGTTAGCTAGGACATGAAACAGAAGAAAATCCCAACTATAATACTGAGAGAAAAAAGAGTGAAAAGTACAGATAGAGTATAAGAAAGTCCCTAGCATATATCTGTACATATATGGTGGAAATGCGAAGAGAGACAATTTGATGGAAGTAATATCTGAAGAGATAATTGATAAAAATTTTTCTAAATTATATTAAGCCATAGCTCCAGAATAAATTAAAATAAAAAACAAAACTTCATCAAGCAAATGAAAATATAACTTGTGAAAAGCAAAAGCAATAAAAACCTTAAAGGCAGACAGAGGAAAAAACAAGTTCAGAGAAACTCTAAAACTGACTCAGCCTTTTCAACGGACAATAAAAGACTGAAAGAATGATATGGCTGTCTTCAAAGGTGTGAAACAAAATAACCACAGATCTAGAATTCTATTTCCAGCAAAATTCTGCTATAAAAATTAGTCTTAAACTAGGAAATTTTGATATAAAAATGAGATAATCAGCAACATATAAGTAATAAGAAAATACTAAACTCTTCTGTCATCAAAAGGAAAATAATCCCAGATGGACGCAAGAATATGAAGAAAGGAATGAAAAGGGTAAATGTGATAAATAAAGAATAATTATTTATGACATGTTGAGGGTATGGTAATGTATTTTTTTATAAAAATAGAAGATTACTACATGGTAAAATTGCATAAAAATTGGGAGAATATGAATGAATTAAAACATTTTAAAGTCTTTATATTGACTGGGATTGGTAAAGTAAAATTTTCACTGTACTTTAAGAAATCAGTAATATATGTTGTAATAGTTGTGGAACTGTTTGTTTGTTTATTTATATATATTCAAATTTGCTATAAATACAGAACAGTATAAAAATCAGAAACATAGTTTAATTATCACAAGGTTAACACAACTGTGTTAACAACTTAGAGAAAATTTCATATATATATGTAATTACATATTTATGTATATGTTTAAAATACACATGCTGTTTTCCTCTGAATGTTGTTTTGTGTTTACTGGGTTTATATATATATGTATATATATGAATATATATATATATATATATACACACACATATATATACACATACACATATATATTTATGTGTTTATATATTTATATTATATAGTATGTGATATATATAAATATATATATTATGTTTATATTATATATAAATATAATGGGATATCTCTCAAAAAAGATTCATTCGTGTTCTCCCACTTTTTATGTGATTTTAGCATGTAGTAACTCTTTCTTCATTTTATACCTCAAAATAATTATTATACCTGTAGTGTGTCATAAATAATTATCTTTATCATATTTACTCTTTTTTATTTCATCCTTCATATTTGTGTTTCTATCTGGGATTATCTGGGATTATTTATTCTTGGTTGCATAACTGTTTAGTACTATATATATGTATGCGTATGTTTGAGAGAAACACTAAAACCGACTTTGGCCTTCTCAGTAAACAATAAAAGACAAAAGGAAATGAATGTGCTATTTATATCCATGTATCAATGTTCTCCAAAAACATGGCGAAGATAGTCAAGTTATTCATAGTAGTACTAGTCACAGCAGCCTCAAACTTTAAACAGTTCAAATGTCTTTTAATAGTAGAATGAAAATAAATTGTGTTAGGTATATAAAATGGGATATTATATATCAGCTAAAATCAGTAAATAAAGCTACTTGCAGTAGCATGGATTAGCCTCACCATCATAATGCAAATTATATGAAGGTTTTGTGTTTTCTTTTGTAAAGAAAATATATTATTATTCCATTTAAATATAGTTCAAAATCAGGTCACAACTAATCTGTAGTGTTACAACTTAGCAGAGTGTTTTCCTTTGGAAACAGGTTAGGGGTAATACAGGAAGTGATTTGAAAGGAGCTACTGATATGCTGATAATTTTCTATATCTTGATATGGTAGTAACACAGTGGTATACATTTTGTGATAATTTAAGCCACGTGCTTATGAATTTTATACTTTAAGTGTATTAAACTTGAATAAGAGTTAAATTTAAAAAGTATACACGCTGTTTTCCTGGGCATCTTACATAAAAAATAAAATGTGATATCCCAATAAAAATTAATGACACGGGAAGTACAGACAAAATCAGCAACAGGGTTGTACAATAGAGAGGCTTCTAAATTGAAAAGGTAGTGTTTTGTTTCATAATCTTCTATCACTAATTAACAGGAAGACTTGTCATGTCACAGATACATGAAACAGCAAGTTCTATATGTCTAAAGGGAAGTGGGGTAGAGGTTGAAGGGAAGTGGAAGGTAAAGTAAAGAGTTCTGAGTTATGGGGCTATGCACCAGATAATGGCACCAGATCATGTCATACTTTACAAGAAATGTTTAGAACTTTGTAATTTATCCAAAAACTCTTAAGAAGTACTAAAGACACACACAAACACACACACAAACACACATATTGGTTTTTTTTTTTTTAAATTTTTTTTTCAACATTTATTTATTTTTTGGGACAGAGAGAGACAGAGCATGAATGGCGGGGGGGCAGAGAGAGAGGGAGACACAGAATCGGAAGCAGGTTCCAGGCTCTGAGCCATCAGCCCAGAGCCCGACGCGGGGCTCAAACTCACAGACCGCGAGATCGTGACCTGGCTGAAGTCAGACGCTCAACCGACTGCGCCACCCAGGCGCCCCCATATTGGTTTTTTTGAGTATAACAATGAACATATTTTAAATTTGATGTTATCAGTAACATTATTTAAAGGTTAGCTGGCCAGACTGTCAAAGATAGTTTAGATTCTAAGGGAAGACAAAATACTCAGTGCACCACGGCATAAAGCCAAGCAAGAAATAGATTAAGTCAGTAGTAGTGGAAACAACATGGGAAATGGTAGAGATTTGAGGAATATTGAGATTTAAACGACTAGATTTGCTGGTTAAATGTGGGAAGACAAGGCATGGGCAAAACGAGATCAGATAAATATAATTTTTCTTTTTGTGGGCTGAATGATTTTGTGATTCACAGAGATGGAAAATACAAGAGGAAAAGCAATGACTCAAAAACAGAACATTTTCCTTAATTACTAACAAACCAGTACTCCAGTTTGATGCCTTATATTTTTTTCTGAAATGTTCCGATATTTATTACACAGATCCAATAGAGCCAATCAATTTATATCTGTAAGGGACTTGTAATGCATTGCTTTATAGAAATCTCCATGAATGAAGGAGAGAGCCTCTTAGGAGAATTGAGTGGTGGAAACTAAATACACTAATTTCACAGCTGATGAGTTGAATAATCTAACCAGGTTCTGTATGACAGCCTCTTGTTTAACATTTCAAGGGGATCCTATAACTAAAATAAATTTTCTAGACACAAGCCGTCAATCTTTCATTTTTGCTTGGCTCTAATCTGAGGAGGGAATCTGAGAACCAGAAACACAGGATTGAAAATGATGCATGAAATAAAAATTTTGAAATATATTGAAAAGTGAAAAGGATGACAAGATTGGATGTGTTTCCTAGTTACCAATTTGTTTCCCTTTCTAAAGAATCACACTGTAATAGAGGTCTTGCAGTGTTTCTTCCAGATGTACTTACACTGTTCACCCTAAACCATATTCACACCCACCCAATATAAAAGCAATTTGATTTTTCCAACTCTACTTATGGAAAAAAAAAGTTCCATCTTAACTAATTCTTAATTTTCTTGGTGCCCCTTGATCCATATGTTCCATGTATACCTGGATGTGAGGGGACTCTAATGGAGTGAATGGCTGTTAAGGAAGTGTGACGTTAATTGAGGGAAGCAGTGCATCATGATGGAGAGAGTATGGAATCAGACACATCTGGGTTCATATCTACACTCTGGATCTTTGTGGCTGTACGATGATTATCATGTATGAACTTTAGTTTCCTCGTGTAAAATGGAACTAACATTCAACAACTCTCAGAATTAGTGGGTCGTCAAAGTTAAACACATACCTTAAATTTAATGATATTAAAATGAAAATAATCTAATCAGAACATTTATAAAATGGTCTAACACAAATGCTAAGTCAATGTTTTGAAAATTACATTATCAAAGTGTTAATACCATTAAGTACTTAATTCATACCTTTTTATATAAAGTATAAGCTTATTACTTTAGAATCTTACCTAACTGCCATATTTGAAATAATTATAGAGTAAAAAATTTTCATTTTAAAAATAATTTTCTAGATTTAATACATAAGTGAATTTTTATGTGCACTTTGATTAGAAGTATAGAATATATAAAAAATTACTTAAAATTGAAGAGTTATACTCAAGTCTCTTTTGCTAATCTCTCTCAAATATGCTATCCATACTATTCACTTTCTAAAAAATGATTTGAATTTGTGTATATTTATCTGTGCTCATGTCTATATGTAGGGGGAAAATTTCTTTTTCCCCCAAAATATATATGTATTTTTCCATTTCCATTTGAAAAATACAAAAATTTGAAAACATACTAGTAATATACTTTAAATTGGGAGTGTTTCCTGCTGCTGTAATAAATTGTTTTTGAATATTATTTTGATGCCATTATCGTCTGTTTTTCAGTATTGCTGCCCAATAAATAGATATTAAAGAAAATATAACAGGAAAAACAGTTAAAAAGTAATACAATCACAAAAAAGTCTGGAAACTGGATGTATATAAATCCCCAGAATCAGATGGAATTTCCCTAAGAGTTTTAAAAGAACTGAAGGGTGAAATTGTGAAATTGTTAGCCAAAATGAATTACCTGTTGGAGCAAAGACTGCAGTGTTAGAGTACAAAAAGCCTGCCAATGTGACTGACATCTAGAAGACAATCTGCAAACACAGTTGTTGAAATTTGATTTTCTAGTGCCCAAGCCAGTAGAAGATATAAAAAACAGTGGATCACAGATCTTTCTACATTTTGAAAAACAACTTGAATTCTATAAGCAAAAATAAACCTTACTAAAATTGTATTTTATTTTATTTATTTTTAAAGAGTAGGTTTGGGATGTCTGAGTGGCTCAGTTGGTTAAGCTTCTGACTCTTGATTTTGGCTCAGGTCATGATCTCAGGGCCATGGGATTGAGTCCCGCATGGGGCTCCATGCTGGGCATGGAGTCTGCTTAAGGTTCTTTCTCTCCCTCTCTCTCTGCCCCTCCCTCACTCACATGTGTGAGTAGTCTCTCTCTCTCTCTCTCTCTCTCTCTCTCTCAAAAAAAAAAAAAGACTGAGTGAGTAGCTTTATTCAAGGTCATATACCTAGTTAATAAAACAGGTGACATTAAGATCAAGGACAGAGGTCTTCTGAATGAACTCCTGGCCTTTACCATTAGCACAGGCTTTTCTTGGAGATCATGTGCCCTTTCCTAGACATACCTTTTAAAAAAAATAAAGCATTTTTTGGTTTGGTTTTGGTGATATTTCTTTGATTATTTTTAATTCTTTTATTAAAAAAATTAATGTATTTAATGTTTTTATTTATTTTGAGAGAGAGCAAGAGAGAGAGAGCAGGGGAGGGGCAGAGAGAGAGGGGGACACAGAATCTGAAGCAGGCTCCAGGCTCTGAGCTGTCAGCACAGAGCCTGAGGCGGGGCTTGAACCCTTGAGCCTTGAGATCATGACCTGAGCTGAAGTAGGACGCTTGACTGACTGAGCCACCCAGGTACCCCTTATTTTTAATTCTTAATTTTCTTATTTGAGTACATTAAGTATATCACACAATATTTGTGGTGAGAATAACATAATGTATAGAGCTGTTGTATATGTTGTGTACCTGAAACTAAAATTCTATTGTAAATTTAATTATCTAGGATTTCAGAACATCTTTTTGACATGTTCTTTTGCCAAAAATAATGAAACACTTCTATTTAGATACTAGGAGGAGATTTTTTTTTAAGTTTTTGATTTTTTATCATGTGTACTCCTTAGAAACAGGAATGAAAAGAGTTAATGTCTGGATGTCAAAGTGTCAGTAGTGATGCTTCACTGCAAACTATGTTTTCTTATCTATATTTTAAACATTAATAGGAAAATAGACTACAAGTAGTAAAATCACACATATAAAATAATTTATATTTGGAGGTTAGATTTTCCATTTAAAGTCATAAAAATCATTTTCAAATTAATGAACACAGTGCAGAATACTAGAACTAAAAGCTCACAATGAAATAAGTAGTTATTAGCTAAATAAGACTACAGCAGGTAGCAAACAATACTGTCATTATCCAAAGTGCTACTGAAGGCTAAAATATAAATGAAAACCAGTGAAGTTATTTCATGAGTTAGCCAGTTTTTACACAAAGTTGAGGATGCTTGAAAATTATTAAACCTTATAAATTTCCTAGGTGAAATCGGTCATTGATGGAAAATAGGATACCATTAACTCATGTATTTATTTGGTCAGACAGATACATTTGTCTAATAACTAAGTTTATCACCTCATCACAAATGTAAGTACACCTCTGAGATACTGCAGATTTGGTTCCAGACTTCTGCAATAAAGTGAATATTTCAATAAAGTATATCAAATGAATTTTTTGGTTTCCCAATACGTATAAAAGTTATGTTCACACTCTACTGTAATCTATTAAGTGTGCAATAGCATTATTTGTAAAAAAAAAAAAAAGTGCATATCTTAAAAATATTGTTAAAAATGCTAATCATCTGAACTTTCTTTGAGTCTTTTTTTTTTTTTTTTGGACTGTGGAAGGTCTCACCTTGATGACTGACTGAACAGGGTGTGGTTGCTAAAGGTTGGGGTGGCTGTGGCAATTTCATAAAATAAGACAGCCTCATCTGTTGACTCTTACTCTCACAATTTCTGTGTAGCATGCCATACTGTTTGATAGCATTTTACCCACAGTAGAACTTCTTCCAAAATTGAAGTCAGTCCTTTCAAATTCTGCTGCTGCTTTATCAACTAAGTCTATGTCATATTCTTAATCCTTTATTGTCAGATTCCACAATCTTCACAAACATCTTCACCAGGAGTAGATTCCATCAAGCAAAGAAACTGCTTTATTTTCTCATTCCTAAGGAGCAACTTCTCATCTCTTCAACTTTCATCAGGCATTTACAGCAATTCAGTTGATGCCTTCAGACTCCATTTCTAATTCTCTTGCTGTTTCCATCACGTCTGCAGTTATGTCCTCTACTGAAGCTTTGAACCCCTCAAAGTCAATCATGAGGGTTGGAAAACTTCTTTTTTTTTAGGTTTTTATTTATTTATTTTGAGAGAGAGAGAGAGAGGGAGTATGAGTGGGGTAGGGGCAGAGAGGGAGAAAGAATTCCAAACAGGCGCTGCACTGCCAGCACAGAGCCCAACATGGGATTGAACTCACGGACTGTGAGATCATGACCTGAGCCAAGATCAAGAGTCAGGCGTTTAATCAACTGAGCCACTTAGGTGCCCCAAGAGTTGGAAAAACTTCTAAGCTCTTGTTATTGTTGATATTTTTACCTTTCCTCCTGAATCACAAATGTTCTCAATGGCATCTAGGATGGTAACTCATTCCAGAAGGTTTTCAATTTACTTTGCCCAGATCAGCTTCTATGGCAACCATAGTCTTACAAAAATGTATTTATTAAATAATAAAACTTGAAAGTCAAAATGACTCTTGATCCATGGGCTGCAGAGTAGATAGTGTATTAGCAGGCATGAAAACAACATAGTTCCCATTGTTCATCTCCATCAGAGCTCTTGATTGACATGGTGCATTGCCAATGAGCAGTCACGTTTCAATGGAGTCTTTTTTTCCTGAACAGTAGATCTCAGCAGTGGGCTTCAAATATTTAGTAAACCATGTTCTAAACAGATGTGCTGTCATCCAGGCTTTGTTGTTCCATTTATAGAGTACAGCGAAAGTAGAGTTAGCACAATTCTTCAGAGTCCTAGGATTTTCCGAATGGTCACTGAATATTGGTTTCAACTTCAAGTCATCAACTGCATTGGACCCTAACAAGAGAGTTGGCCTGCTCTTCGCAGTTTGAAGTCAGACATTGACTTCTCTTCTCTAGCTGTGAAGGTCCTGGATGGCATCTTTTTTTCTTTTTTAATTTTTTAAAAATAAAAGTCTGTTGGTCTACATTGAAAATCTCTTGTTTAGACTGGCTACCTTTGTTAACAATCTGAGCTAGATCTCCTGGAAAAATTGCTGCAGCTTCTACAGCACCGCTTGCTGCTTCCCCTTTCACATTTATGTTATAGAGATGGCTTCCTTCCTAAACCCTTGTGGACTGACCTCTCCTAACTTCAGTATTTTTTTCTGTAGGCTCCCCACATGTCTCAGCCTCCATAGAATTCAAGAGAGTTAGGGCTTTGTTCTGGATTAGGCTTTTGTTTAAGATAATGTTGTGGCTGGTTTGATCTTCTCTCTAGACCACCAAAAACTTCCTCTGTATCAGCAACAAGTCTGCTTCCCTTTCTCATCATTTGCATATTCACTCTTGCAGCATTTTTAATTTCCTTCAAGAACGTTTCCTTTGCATTCACAACTTGGATATCTGTTTGCCACGAGAGGCCTAGATTTTGGCCTATCTTGGCTTTTGGCATGGCTTCCTCAATAAACTTAATCATTTCTAGCTTTTGACTGAAAGTGAGAGATGTGACTTTTCCTATCACTTGAGCACTTAGAGGCAATGATGGGTTATTAGTTGGTCTAATTTCAATATTGCATCTCATGGAATAGGGAGGCCTGAGAAAAAAGAGAAAGATGGGGGAAAGGGCTAGGAAGTGGAGCAGTCAGGACACACACATTTAACAATTAATATGCCAACTTATATGGTTGCAATTTGTGGCACTCCAAAACAATTACAATAACATCAAAGATCACTGATAACAGATCACCCTAACAAATGTAATAATAACAGAAAAGTGTGAAGTTTTCTGAGAATTACCAAAATGTAACTTAGAGATACAAAAGTGAGCAGATTCCACTGAAAAATGATGCCGATAGTCTTGTTTGATGCAGGGTTGCCAGAAACCTTCAATTTGTAAAAAAGTGCAGTTATCTGTGAAATGCAATGAAGCAAGATATCGCTGTATTGTGGAAAGGGAAATCAATCTTAAGGTTTGGCATAATACTGACTATTTAAGCAATAGTGTGTTTAATAATAATTTAATGTGTTAGTCACTCAAGATAGAAAAGAAATAAATATCCCTGGTTCTCAAGAGTCACACAGTTAGACATTAAATGGGGCAGATGTGCACATATATATTCTTTCCCTTTATTCATGGTTTCAGAATTGACCAGGGCCTACAGATACTAATGTGAACAGAAGCTCCAAATTCCCTTTCCCTTGTGTTGCCTGGAAGAGAAGAGTGGTCTGAGGCACTAGCAATCTGGCTCCATTGAAGGGACAGACTTGGGTCTGATTCTATCTAAGGCTCATCCAATTCTTGATCCTATACCTTGATTTCTCTTTAATCTCAAGGGAAAACACAAGCAAAGAGGGGAGAAATGAATTTTGCTGATATAAATGATGAGATAATGGCATGTAAGAGCTGTCCTCTCTTCTGAATATAATTTTCTCAGACAATCAAGTAAGGAAACATATTTCAGAGAAATGGGAGAATAGACATACGGAATGAACTTTGGATAAACCTGAGATAGGTACCTGTGATGAAATGTAGCCAGACAGAAAAAAAATGGCTTTGCCAGGAGATAATATAGAAAATGATAAGGAAAGAAAATGGAGAGAGAAGCTGATTCATTTCTTTGATATTTTTGGAGAGAAGCTAAATTTCAGCAAGTTGTTTTGTTTTCAAAACATCTGCCTGATTTTGTTCTCCTGTGATTCTTACAATCATTTTGGTAGTTAGCAAAGCTTCTCGCTTGCGTATATGGAACTGATTATTTGTCACAGTAGGAGTAGGTACATTTAAATTTCTTCTTGGCTCTGGAGAAAAAAATGTGTTGCTTTATGACAGTACAAAGAGGGGTCAAAGAGATCCAGATATTAGAAAGAATCATTTCCAAACACATACCGCTTGCTATTTCTTAAATAGCAGGGTGACATTTATTTTAATGCTATTTAAATGCATCTAGATTCTATTACACTGTTCTGCATGCATGTATTCATAAGAAAGTCTACATTCTGTGCATAATGCATGGAATTTTGAGCTAATCATGTCCCATTTTTACATAGTTATTAAATATAAAAATATGTTTTAATTAATCAGCTGGCATTTAATTAATGTAAAATATCCATTTGATTAAACCTCAATTAGATGCCTATTCAAAACAGTGACATTTCATGTGTTATTGGACAACCTTACTGCCCACACAGATGGCATGCAATAAAAACATTAGCCAAATATTTTACCATGACTGGTTGAACAAACTAAAGCACATCCATCTTAATAAAATACATTATAGACCAGGCCTCTGCAATACAGCCAACAATGAAATTATCACCATAACAGATTGGTGTTCATTCTAACATATGCTGCCAATCGAACATATTTTGCAATTGTGTGTGTAAACAAGCAGTTGCAGATGTGTAATGTTCTGACTTTGATCTTGAGCACATTTACTTAGTATTAAGTAATAAACACCATAACAGATGGGTCATGGAGTTATGAGTTTGAGCATATCTGATGACCACTTGGGTCATCAGAATAGCACCTTATAGCATCAGAGGTATGCTATTAGAATTATTAAAATGAGTTATTAATCATAATGTGGACATTCGTCAATAGAAAGATGATATCTTTACTTTTTTATTAATAGATATTTGGACAAAAATATATCCAAAACAGAACACAATAGTATTTATTAATAATTAGACTAAACATTACTTATTAGAATATATTGGGTATTATTCTAAGAGTTTTACCTAGATTATGTAGTTAAATACTTCAGGGGCACCTGGGTGGCTCAGTTGAGCATGGGGCTCTTGGTTTTGGCTCAGGTCAGGATATCAGGGTTTCATGAGTTCAAACCCCACCTCGGGCTCTGTGTTTCTAGCGGGGAGACTGCTTGCGATTCTCTCTCCTTCTCTCTCTGCCTCTTCCCCACTTGTGCTATTTCTCTCTCAAATAAATAAATAAACTTTAAAAATATATAAATCCTTCAAAGATGCTGAAGAAATATTAATGTTACACCCATATTTTACTAACAGAAAAAAGTAAGTGTAAAGATATGAATTAATCTCCCTCAATGTTCAACTAAAGTTAGTTGATCATGCGACTGGGATTCAAATCCAGTGTTCTGACTTTAAAACCCATAATTTTAAACAATCTGCTATTTTGTCTTCAACTACATTCACTCAAAGCCAGACATCACTATGGTTCACTGAACTTTGGTGCCACTGGGAACTACTTTATAGAATAGACTGTAAGATCATTAAGTAAAGGGATAATTCTTGTTGATTTCTGTAATCCACAAACCTAACATAGTGCTTAAAATAAAAGTAAACATTGAATATGCTTAAATGGTCAAATGATTAAACAAATGATCTATTGATTGCTGAGTAGCTGATATATGTGGTGATGTATTCAATGATGTGTGTTTTCCTAGAAATATTGACATTTTTTTCTATTTCATGTTTTTAAATTAGGATTTTTTTAGAGCACTTTACGGTTTATAGCAAAATGGAAGAGAAGGCACAGAGATTTCCCATATACACTTTGACCCCACACGTGCATAGCCTTCCCCACTATCACCATCCCCCACCAGACCACATTTGTTACATTGATGAACCTATACTCACATATCATAATCACCCAAAGTCCATAGTTCACATTTATGATTCACTCGTGGTGTTGTAAACATTGATTCTTTAAGACACATTTGTTGATCATATGCTCATACAAATGTGTTGATTAGTTGGGTCGAGACTTATGATTAGAAGACTTCTGAGAATCACACGTATAAAAATGTATACACCTACACAAATATTCATGTACATATGTATGTGTAAATATAGATGAAAACATTTGCTTAAAGACGTTTTACACATTGTTGCAAACATCAAAAAGCTAAATTATACTGTCTACCTTTTGCAAAGAACTCCTGTTTCTTTGGTGAAAGGAAAAAGTCTGCTTTAGAATATAAATTGAGTCTGAGTGCACTTTGGTGAATGAGTGAAGGCAGTAATTGCTGACTTATCACCCTTTTCATGACAGGAATCTCTTTCAGCCATTAGCTGGCATGACAGTATTTGTTTCTCATTTTTCCTCTAATGATGCAGCTTGATTTACCTTTTTTCGATACTAAGGGTGAGTTGGTTAGCATTCATGTAATCATATCATTGTTTTGACAATGAAAAATTACACAGTACACTGGGAGATCATATACTAACACTCCATGCACTGTTTTTAAATACTCAAAATTATCACAAACCTTAAAATGGATTTCCATTTTATTTCCACATTTTTTAAAGTTTATTTATTGCTTTTGAAAGAAAGGAGTGGGGAGGGGCAGGGAGAGAGATAGAAGGAGAGAATCCCAAGCAGGATCTGTGCCATCAGCTCATGTCCTGAAGTGGGGCTCGAACCCACAAACCATGAAATCATGACCTGAGCTGAAATTGAATCAGATGCTTAATTGACTGAGCCACCCAGATGCCCCTCCACAATTTTTTAATTAGTGGAAATATTATAGTGGAATATACAATGTGTCTGTTTTCAAAGCAATGGCTATGTAATCCACTGAAACATATTATTCACCATAGCATTTCTCTTACAAAATGATTTGGAAAAGTTACAGTTTCCCTGATTCTTTGTTAATCATAGAGTGAGTTGTTAAGTTGAATAGTCCCTTCATAAGGAGAGGCATTTATTTGGTAGGTATTAGTCTTTGATATTCCATTTTCCTCCATTCCTCTCTATTAATTCATTTTCCACATCACCTCTAGATTGACTTGGTTTATTAAATGTCTCATTAGGTAACTCCATCTTTCAAAACACTCATTATTTCATTGCTATCAGAATTATTTATCAAGGAAAGAAATATTCATCAAAGGTGGATTCCCTTTCCCACCACTCTTCTTCCTGACTACTAATCTCTGGCTGCAATGTTCTTCCCTATTTAAGATTTGTGTCTGAGACAAAAAGATCAGTTGAACGGGCCTCACAGTCATGTGTGACTTGGAGGTTAACAGGGGATAAAGTCAGATTTGGAGTAGCATCCCAAAATAAAATCAAGGGTGCATTTCTGTATTTCTGTAACAAAGACACAAGGCTATATTCAAGAGAATATCTGTGTTCAGAATCAGATGACAGTTCAGTTGGAAGAGGGCAAGCAGAGTAAGCAGTGAGTTCCGTGCTTTGGAAATATAAGAACATAGGAACAAGGGCAAGGTGTGAATTCCATTGAACAATTTGAGTCATTCATCCAACAGAGATAAATCATAGGATAGCTTTTTATATGGTGTCCATGCACTGCATTTCAGTATAGACAGGTTAATACAACTATTTAAACTTTGGGTTGGAGTGAGCCATGGAAGGCTATAGCATATTTAAAAATCCTTTAAGAATGGAATGTGAGCTTGCCATGATGCTAGAACTGAACTGATATCTGTGGTAACATGAGGCAAAAACCACCTATATGGGGCACTCTAGATCTTTCTTATTTTTAATATTCATTGTCAGATGAGATTCTCAAAGCAAGGAATTTTAAAATCTGGGTTCAGAAGAAAATAGTGAAATGCAAGACTAATGTACTTGAGGGTAACTATGTGTTCCAAAATTGGGATTGTTAGTATAAGATACTTGGACCAAAGTGTCATAGTTCAATTCTGGAATGGGCTCCTTAGCAAATGACTTTTTCACAAAAAGTTCTGGTAGCAGGTTTGGGGCACAGAAAGGGACTTTTAGAATTTTATAAACCTAGAGTTGCTGGCTGTCAGAAAGTTTTGCCATCATTTAACAATTTAGGAAAAAGTCAATGACTGTCAGGATCATCATTTCCATACAGGTGTTTTGAAATTTAGGAAGGGATTTTCACAGGAGACTTGATCAACGGGAGGGGTATAATTATCTTGATGGGGGAAGACATAACACTTAAGTACCTTGTTCAAAATCTTAATAGTGTCTTCTGTCTGGATTTTGCTTTGGAAGAAACAAATATTGGAAACAAGTTTTAGAGGGACTTGAAAAAGGCTATTAATTGAGAAAAATGTCCAAGAATACAAGAATACTACAAGAATATTTTTGAAAATTTCTTTGCTCATTTAAAAAAATTTAAATAGACATATTAATCCTATATTCAATAATTAGTAAATTGATATAATTTCTAATGAATTCCATAAATCCCTTGAAGTTTTCTCCTTAGAAAATGAGATAATCTGTGAGTAGTGGCAGTTTTGTTACTTCTGTTCAACCCTTTAGTTTTTTCATTTAACTTATATTATTACTTGGCTAGGTCCACCAATACAAATTCAATAGAAACTATGTCAGAGACTGACTTTTTTCTGATTTTAAAGAAAAATTTCCAATATTCTTCATTTAGGGTAATAATTATTATAGGTTTTAGTAGCTACTCTTTAGCAAATTAAGAATGTGAACTTCTAATACTATATTTGAAATTTTTCATTTGTTTATTTTCAAGAATGAATTGTAAAATTATCAAATATCTTTTCTAAATCTATTAAAATAATGGTTTTCCATTTAAGCTTGTCATATTAATTAGTTACAAATCTTTTTAATGGTTTTGTTGTTTTTTGAAAGCAATCATAGACTGGGTGGGCTAATATTTGTTAAAAGTTTTCCATTTTCATTAGGTGAGATTAGTTTATAATTTTGCTTGCTTTTGTAATCAAGATTATTGTAGCCTAGAAATAGCTGAGATAGAGTTTCTGTTTTTCTTTCTTATCTATAAGAGTTTGTATAAGACAAAATTATCTCTCCTTTGATATATTGGCAGAATTCACCTCCAAACACACCTGAGTTTATGTTCTTAACTGTTTTCCAATTCATCAATATCCCTGTAATTATTTATGGTATCTAAATTTTTATATTTTCAAAATTACATTTTTCTAGAAATTTTTCTTAGGTTTTAAAATTTCTCAGAGCAAAGATTTTTGTATTATTGTCCTCACTTGGTTTATTTGTGTCTTCAGTCATTCAGCAATAACACAAGATATTGGACAAGTCTTTAAGAAAACAATCTATATATGTATTTTGATCATCTCTATTGTAACATTGTCTTTTATCCATTACTTTCTGCTCCATTGTTTACTTTTTTTTCTACTCATAATGATAATTAACACTTCTTTGAGCATATAATGATTCAATTGTTTTCTTATTTCTTTATATACTGATTATTAGGATTTTTCTTTTGTAATGTAAGAATGGAAGGATATAATTTCTCCTCAAAGTATATCTTACTCAGAATTTGTACTTCTGTTGTATAATGTTTTAATTTTTATTCAGCTCAAATATTTAACCTATTAGCTATTAAATCATTATTATTTAAGTTTCTAGACTATGGTTAACTTTTTTTTTTTTGCCTTCCAAAACTATTGTTAACTTTTTTTTGCCTTTCAATCATTGATATTTAAATTTAATGTCATTGTAGTCACAGAACAGTGTATGACGCATATTTTTAAAATTTTGTTGAGGGTTTTTTATGATTCTTTTTTTTTGGTTATTGTTTTTGTAGCTTCAAGGTTTATGTAAATTCCAGTTAGTGAACATAGAGTGTAATATCTGTTTCAAGAGTAGAATTTAGTGATTCATCACTTACATACAACATCCAGTGCTCATCATAAGTGCCCTCCCTAATACTTGTAATGCCCGAAGTTCCGAAACCTCCCACAAAAGTCCACCAGAGTCGTAAGTCAAAGCCAAGCGGCAAGGGTCGTTTATTGCAGGTTCAAACCTGGTCCTCTGCGCACTCGTCGCCGGTGACGCAAGAGGCCTCGATCAGGGTTGGTACAGCGTTTTTATAGACAGAGACAAATAGCACAGGGGAGGTTTCAAATTATGAGGGGCCTGATTAGTTGATTTTAAAGTAAGGACATTTGTTGTTCTCTGATTGGGCGTCCTTTGTCTGTCCTTTGGCGGGAAGGCTTTGTCCGTTACTTGTGGCGGGAGGAAAAAGGGGGAAGGGGGAAGGGGGTAGGGTAGGTGAGGAATGTGTTAAGCAAGCAGGTTTACAGAAGCGAGAAATGCCCGTTAGTTTATGTACAATCACTCTTTCCATCACATATCAGACTACATTTAGGAAGGTTTACAACCCATTCTACTACACAGCGGGTTACATTCAGGAAAGGCCTCACAATGCTCGTAGCAAACAGCAAGCAAAACAGACTTCTCAGCAATTGTATTTCTTATCAAAGATCCATAATAAGCAGAAAAGAGAACTTTAGCTTTAAACTAAGGCAGGGCTGTCATTTGGATTTAAAGCTATTCTTTTCATACTCATCGCCTAGTTAGCCCATTGCCCTGCCCACCTGTTCCATGTGCTTTTGGCAAATTGACATAATCTAATTTTTGAATGCAAGGCTTTATAAATGCTCATTAAAGGAGTTGTCATTTATTTCATAAATTCAACTTTATAGTTGTTATACTGACCTAATGAATCATGCTTTTTAATCATTTTGTATGTATAACATGATTCCGAATAAGTTTAAATAAATAAGAGAATATGCATATAAGATTCAATGTTGTATATTTTTAAAAAATACATACATATTCAAAGACCTTAACAGTTAGAGTGGGTATAAATGGGAAGAGTAGGAATTAACAGTGAAAACATTTTAACTATAAAAAAATAAGTAAAGTAGGAATGGTACCTCAACCAAACTCTTAAATTACCATAAACTGAGAGGGAAGATTGTCTCTCAGAACTATGTGACTCAAGAGATAGAGAGAGAGAGAGAGTGAGAGAGAGTTATTTTTAGAGAGAATGGTTAAAGCCTGTGACCCTTTAGCAAAGTTAAATGCTTGAGGAAATTCTTAAACATTCTGAGCATTTGTTTCAAAATTTGAAAAGGAAATGAAGTGCCAAACCAAACACAAATGATAACGTAAGAAAATATTTTAGGGGCACCTGGGTGGCTCAGTCGGTTGAGCGTCCAACTTCGGCTCAGGTCATGATCTTGCAGTCTGTGGGTTCAAGCCCCACGTCCGGCTCTGTGCTGACAGCTCAGACCCTGGAGTCTGCTTCAGATTCTGTGACTCTCTCTCTCTTTGCCCCTCCCCCGCTCATGCTCTCTCTGTCTCTCTCTCTCTCTCTCTCTCTCTGTCAAAAATAAATAAACATTAAAAAAAATTAAAAAAAGAAAATATTTTATTCAGATATTAGAAAAAGCAAGTAGCCAAAAATAAAAGGAAAGTAGGAAATTCCTTTGTTTAAAATTTTGGGAAGCAAAGCACACATCACTTCTCCCCACTGAAAGGAAAGGTAATATAGAAAATAACTTTACCCTAAGCTTACTTTCCAGTCTTGTAAATAATTACTTGTGCAGTCAATTATCAATTTATTGATAAATATGTTCATCAACATAAACAAAACATTGAAATTATATAACATTATGCCTACATCTAAGAGGAAGATGGTAGTCTTTACCACCATCAAAATTATTGATTATTTTTGGTATAGTTAAGACTAGCTTTCTCATCATAAAAATAATACATTCTCATTTTATAAAAAAATTACCAGACACATGTAGATAACTTGAAACAGTGTAAAAGACTTTTAATTCCCAGAGCAGAGATAGCCACCGTTGGTATATGTATAGTTATAGATTATTCTTGTATGTGTATGGAGAGGCAGGTCATGTCTTTCCATGTCACTGAAAATTGAAGACCAAAAAAATTTTTATTGGGTACAAAGTATCCCACAGTAAGATGATTTATTTAATTCGGTCATTTCTGTTGTTTCTTAATTGTCATATGATTACTGTTACCATCCTACATTTTTTTTTTTTTTTGGTGGGGGGAACTCATTTTCAGAAATGGTATCACTAGAATGAAGGAAATGAATACTCTTAAGGATTTAAAAAAAATTTAAATGTTTATTTTTGAGAGAGAGAGAGAGAGAGAGGGAGAGAGAAAGAGCACGAGCAGGGGAGGAGCAGAGAGAGAGGGAGACACAGAATCTGAAACAGGCTCCAGGCTCTGAGCTGTCAGCACAGAGCCCGACGTGGGGCTTGAACCCACGGATCGCGAGATCATGACCTGAGCCGAAGTCAGACGCTTAACCGACTGAGCCACACAGGCGCCCCACTCTTAAGGATTTTTGAAACGATTTGCTATCATTGGACTAAATCTGTGCTCTTATCAACACTGAATTTTTTTTTTTTGAAATTGAAACTGTAAGAATTATGTGTAAATACGTGGATAGATGTGGTAGATTTCTTTTTTTAATATTGCACAATTACCTATTTGAATTGAAATTTTTGTTATTAAAATAAATATCTTTATATTGCACTTTAATAAATTATTAATCATAGATGACAAAAAAATAGTTATCTCTCTGAAATATATTTTTCCTTCTGAAATTATTTTACATGTATCTGATCACAAGCATGTGTGTTTTTTTGAATCTATGAAATAGTTCTTCATATGATTTTTTCTTTGATAAGTAATTTTCATTTTTTTATGAATGTAAGAATTATTTGTTTCCCTATATGAATAAATTAGAGCCTATTGAATGATGGTTAAAAAAAAGAAATTTATTGTAAGCAAGATAATTGAAAATGCTTTGTATTTTTTAGCATTTGAATTAAGGCAAATCAAATAACATTTCATTTAATTTAAAGAAAAAATCGGTTTTTGTCTATGAATATTATTATAAGATGGGGTAAACTTTAGAATTTTATCCAAATTTCAAAATATTTTTATTAGTATATTATTAGAATTCAAACATAAAAATAACTAAAAATTAGCTTTTAGATATCAAATTTGACAGGTTGTTATTAATCATATTGTCTGTGACATTACATTTGAGATTCTTAGAAAATGTCCCATTTAATATGGAAATTAGTAATGTTTCATATTTCTGATTTCAAACCCTTTAATTTTCTGAGGATAGAGATTAAGGGACTTGTTTGAACTACAGTTTGGTGCTTGCTCTGTTTAATCTTTGAAAAATTTTATCTTCATGATATTACTGAATAATTTTATTAATCTTGATATTCTCTATTCCTTGGGGCAATCATCACTTCTGAATCACCCCAGGTAAATGAAGTGAAGTGACATACCTCCTGTTATATTTCATCACAGCACGTGTTTTTGTTTGTTTCTTTGTTTATCTTAAAAAAAAATTTTTTTTAATGTTTATTAGAGAGAGAGAGGGCATGCGTGGAAATGAGTAGGGAAGGGGCAGAGAGAAAGGGAGACAAATCCAAAGCAGGCTCCAGACTCTGAGCTGTCAGCACAGAGCCTGACGTGGAGCTTGAACTCATAAACCACGAGATCATGACTTGAGCAAAGTCAGATGCTCAAAGGGTGCCTGAGCCACCCAGGCACCCCTCTTTGTTTATCTTTGTAAGAACTATCACTATTGTAATCACTGCTTTCTTTCTATTTTTTATTTTTTTTATAATTATAGAGACAGAATGAGAGAAAGTACACAAGCAGGGGAGAGGGGCAGAGGGAGAATCTTAGGCAGGCTTCAGGCCCATGACCCATGACCCATGACCCTGGGATCATGACCTTAACCAGAATCAAGAGTCAAATAAATCCTCATCTGATTGAGCCACCCAGGCACCTTTTATCTTTAAAAAAGTTAAACGAAGAAACAAACAAAAATAGGTGAATAAGGCACTAAACTCTCTGAAGCCGAAGACATATCTATTTTATTCACTCTAGAATTTAGTATGAACAACATACTCCTGTTGTTTAGACTTAGAAACAGTTAGGAAATCTTGACTTCTCTTTGGATATGGAGAAAGGAAAAGGCAAAAAGCAGAATTCCACAAAGAAGTCAGGGAAGATTATCTGGCTTGCAAATTGCAACCTGTATCATGAGAATCCGGAGAGAAACAGCAGGCTTCTGGCGACCCAAAGTTACAGCGAACATCAGTGAACAGGAGCTAATGAAAAAGATCTATGAAAGAAGACAAAGTTTCCTGTCCAGAAAAGGTGACACAAGGCACTGGAAGAGTTTAAGACTTAGGAAGAAAATCCCAATTACCTTCTAAAAATGCCACCAGTCAACCTGCTCCACCAAGACATCCTGCGGGCCTGGTGCCAACAACTAAAGCTGAGCACCAAAAGCCGGAAATTAGACACATATAAATGACTCTGTGAATATGCTTACTTACCCTGATCATAGGAAGAACATTCCTGTCACCGCAAAGGAGGCCAAGATTCTCACACAGTCACAAAGAAGATCAAAGATGGACAAGGGAGAAACATCTCTGGAAAGGTCTAAAAAAAGACATTTTTTGATGGAACCTACTTTCCTCAAGTGGCTGCTCCCCCTGAGGGTGGGATGCCTGCCTTGTTGGGTCTGATGCTCTGCTGGAGAGAGCCAATGCCATTGTTGTGACAACTTCAGCCCCAGAAGCTGTGTTTGCCTCCCGGTCCAGGATGGCAGCCAGGGCTGGGAAGATAGAGACAGTGGAATCGCCACGGGAGGCCTGTGGTGTTTAGTGGTGTCTGATCCATGGGGGAAGTCTGCCTGTGGACACAGAGGGATGGGTTCGCCTTCAATTTCACGCAGGACAAGCCTGGATGCCTAAAACGCAGGGATGAATGTGTGCACTCTTCTTGCTACCTGCTTGTGGTTTTCCACCCCCACACCTGGAGGCCAACAGGCTGTGCCCAGATGTGTTCGGAGGAATAAGATTTTAATGAAAAGCCTCCAATGAGATTACGATCCCAGGAAAAGGGGTCTAGTTGTGATTATAATTAATGGTAGACAGGGAACTACAATCAACTCCTTGGTGCCACTGACAGCTGGAAGGAATGCAGGCGCTCCACACCCTCCATTCTTCCTGCTTACAGGGCACACAGGCTGGTGGGTTGTGGATGTTACCCTCAGACCCCCCAACAAGGCCCGTGGCTTTGTGGGTTGGGATACAGAGGCTCTTGTGTTTTAAACTGGAAAAGCATTTCAGAAATTACCATTCATTCCAGTTAATAAGATGAAAAAGTCATTCATACTACCAAATGTTTACTTTTCTGAAATAGAAGTGAACTTAAACTGTTCTTTTCTTCTTTCTTTCTTTTTTCTTTCTTTCTTTCTTTCTTCCTCTCTCTCTCTCTCTCTCTTCCTTCCTTCCTTCCTTCCTTCCTCCTTCCTTCCTTCTTCCTTCCTCCTTCCTTCCTTCCTTCCTTCCTTCCTTCCTTCCTTCCTTCCTTCCTTTTTCTTAAGTTTATTTTGAGAGAGAGAGAGTGCGATTTGGGGAGGGGCAGAGAGAGGCAGAGAATCCCCAGCTGTCAGCACAGAGCTGGATGTAGGATTTGAACTCACAGAATAATGATATTATGACCGGAGCAGACATCAGGAGTCTGATGCTTCACTGAGGTACCTGGACACCCCAACAGTTCTCTTCAAGTGAGAGACGGAGCTGACCATCATGGAGGAGTAGAATGGAAAGCAGGTGTGTTTTCATGCTGGATGCCCCTTCTCGGGATTCATGACTTTAAAACTGTTGAATATTTTAAACCAAAGGGAAAGCTATTATCTTTCCCCATTCCCAAAAACATATTCTTAATATACAAAACAACATTTTTTGACATTTTCTTAATAACCTGAGACCTCTATGGTATGTCTCAGGGTTATAACACAGAATATTTTGCCAGTATTATTTCCACTTGTAACTGTTATGCAAGTTCTACTGCTTGAAAATACTTAAGGTTACTTATGAATCATAAATTCATAATGTATTGGATTTTATTTATATATATAAATATATTTATTTTAAAGTTTATTTATTTTGAGAGAGAGAGAGACAGAGCCCAGAGTGGGGGAGGGGCATATTGAGAGGGGGAGAGAGAGAGAGAAACTCAAGCCATTTCCACACTGCCAGTGTAAAGCCCAATATGGGCTTGAACACATGAACCATGAGATCATGACCTGAGCTGAAATAAAGAGCCAGATGCTTAACCGACTGAGCTACCCAGGTGCCTCCATGATGTATTGGATTTTAAATGTGTGTATAAACTCATCTATGGTATATAGGAGACCATATGCATTATGAGCAAATTATTGTTAATATTCTTAATTCAGGATTAAGCCAAAAATTATGATTTTATTTGGCATGATTCTTTTTTTAAAACCACTCAACTGAAGTATAATTGGACATAAAAAAAGGTTTACATTTAATGTATATAATTTGATGAGTTTGATTCATTTTAAATTTTTTGTACTTCCTGAATTTATAGTCCTGTGACTTAGAAAAGATGTATTTTTTCACTTGTGTTTTCATGGCAGCTTCCAACATTGTTTTATTGTTATGAATTTTTGAATTATGAGATTTTCCCCCTCTAAAATGTACTGGAAAGAGTAGTAGAGTTGGAAAGTTTGTAACCATCATGATATGGAGAGATTTGGGCAAGAAACCTCAATAAATGTTAAAAACTAGAGAGGAATGTTTGTTGATGAGCAAGGTATTTCCATGATCTTTCAGTGTCTCCCCACTGACTACTCATTAATAGTCAGAATCTTTCAGTGTAAGTAAATAATATTCACATTTAAAAAAAGAAACTATTAGAATCATGCTTACCTTTATTAAAATCATTTCCAACTTCTGCAAAAATGAGACAAGAAGCAAAGCTTTCTTTTAAAAATAGTACTGGAATATTCTATCGTTTTGATACCTGGAACAAAGAACCTAGTGTTTTTGTAGGGAAAAACAAACAAAGAAACAAACAAACACATTCTTGAAAGTTTATTTTCATCACATCTAACGTCATCAGCTATATAGGTGATTGCCCAGGGAGGAATCAGCCAATTATTCTTGACTAAATGTTTTCAAAGTAATTATTTTAAATTGTGGAAGTAGAAAAAAGGGTGGGAAGGCAAATTTCTTTTCATATCTCCCCATGTTGGCACTGCTGAAAGCAGTTGGGGTAGGTATAATACACTTTCAAAACCCTGGAATATAGCACTCATATTAAGAGGTATAAATGTGGCAATAAAATGTATCTTTAAGATCTCTCTGACTGCTTTCATACTTTTATCTTTATAGCTCTTTTGCCCTTGCAGTATTTTTTTCTTAATGCTTATGTTGGAGTTATTGTTTAAAGATTTTCTGCTTTAAAATTAATACCTATAATACACCTTGAAAAAAAATTAGATATTGTCTTGTGTATTCGTTTATTTAGATCCCATTTCATGTATCATCAGTATCACAAATAACTACTGAGGTCCTAGTTTTTTCAATGATGTGATTTGATTAATATTTTTCTTAACAAACCCTAATTATACATGTTAGTTTTCTTTAGTAATTATGAAACACAGATGTACTGTAATATTGCATTTAGGATTACTATTTTTTGTAATTTATTTAATATTATATACACAATTAACAATTTAAATATATGAAAGCCTATGACAGATAGGAGATCATAACAGGTAAGACTGTTAAAGCAGTCTTTTTTCTTTTGTCTTTCTCTCTCTCTTTCTATTTGCCTTTCACCTGCATCAAGTGACTCATGTTACTAATCTAGTATGTGCCCTAATGTGTTTTTCTCCTTGCTCATATAATCCTATTAAGCATTTTATAAATGAAGTGGATTTGGGGTACTTGACAAAAATGAATTAATTCTATTAGTTGTTCTACATTTTGTTTCTTTCACTCAAAACTTATCAAGCCTTATAAAACCCATTTATTTTTCATATAGTCTATTGTCATCCAAAGATTGTTTTATTAATATTGCTGTTATTTTTGTGCATCATGTGAGAGATGGACCCAACTTCCCCCCTCTGCCACCCACAGATGAGTAGTCAGTAATATTAACACCACTTATTGAGGTCAGGTCTGGCTGATGACTAGAAATGAAGGGAATCCATGGCAGGCTTCTATGCCTCCATGAAGGCACCAGGAGGAAATCATACTGCTCCCCAGTCTTCTAGGACTTTTCCAGACTTCTTTGGGTTCTTGGTGGCCCTTCCTTGTGTTCTTGGTGTCCCATGAGACCAGACCTACTCATGTTAAGCAGCACTAACGTTACCCCCAAAGGGTGACAGGTTTATAGACCAAACTCTTTCCCAAATCCCCAGCATTTTGATCTTTACCTCAGGTTTCATTAAACATGGAATGTTTTCTAATCAAGTATTTGCTAACCCAGAGGGAAGAAAATGCTATAGTATTTTTTCCTGCTGGGATTTCTGTAGAGTCCTGATTATCAACCAAGAGTCAGCAGTCAGGCATGATAGTTTCTGTGCCGTGGAGAGGAACACAGATTAAGGAGGGAAGGGAGGGAGAAAAACTCAAGTTTGCCATTGTCTCAAGGATTCTCACCCATATTGCACTAATTAGGAACAAAATATATGAGACAGGAAAAATGATACGTTATAATCAAATAATATTTAAAAATAGCATTTTACTTAAACTCAGGATGTGTGACCTTTTCCTTTTTGTGGACTGTATAAATAAGATGGTGTTATTTCAAAGTATACATATGTATATGTATACACAAACAAACATAATTCTATAATAATACAGCATTATACATATGGAATATAGAATATATTACATATGGGATACAGATTTCCATATAGAATATAAAATATATTCTATATTCCATATAGAATATAGAATTCTATATAGAATTATGTGTGTATATATGTGTGTATATATATGTAACATACACCCTAGTGCACATCTTATTTTGGTTGCAATGGTTACCATACCTCTTATAGCCATCAGTCCCAGTGTACTGATGGAATGTAACAAAAAACCCTGTACTTGTGTCTGAAAATTATTGCACCATAAACAGTTGTATGTTCTCTCGAAAGAAACCTTCCTTTATTGATTCTTTCAGATGTTTTCTGCTGCAAGTTATCAGCAACATTTTTACTGGGCATCTGCATCAAAATTCATGTGCAACTAGTCTGCCTAGTGAAGCATTGTATTCTTTACTTTATATTCAAGACAGTTGAATGATTCTACTTAGTTTGAGTGGCACTCTGCCACACATATAATACAGAGCCAGGAGAAGTCGGAGGAATCACTGAAGCTCACCGTACATTACATGCACGGTGCACACCAGATGTCTCTCCTTACATTGTTATGGTTTCTTAAGCTACGCTGACATTGTCATTAAGTTCAGAAATTTGATTCTGCTTACTTTGCCAACCTTAAAATAGATGACGCTGAAGGTTGTTGCTTTAACAAATCGAATTTGCACACAGAGAGAGTTCTTTCACAAACATATAAATAATTATGTTATTCCATTTATTTGTAGGAAGTAATGAAACAGTCAATTTAGAACGAAGAAATCATACCAACCACGAGCCTGAAGAAACTCTAAAAATTCTGTCACTAAGTTTTCTTCCCTACGGTATTCTAATATAAAATAACCACATCCCTATCTCTCTTTTACTCACTTTTGGAGGCATTTGTTTTTTTATGGTGTGAACTAACATATATGACTGAGTCTATAAAGTACCATGGATTGGATAAGACTGAAACATTGCCCTCATTAAAGGTTATGTAGCTTAGTTATATAGCTAAATTTGACTTTGTGGTGTAACGCTGAAAATGCCGATCTTCCCTTAATTATGCCATCGATGACTTTCTGACTTGTGGACCTAATGTCTGAGCCTGACCATATGATGTTTGCAGCAAAGGAAAATGCTCGTTTGCTCAGAACATTGCTTTTCCATCAGGCTATAAAATGCTGCAGATGTCTCAATGAGTGGCATTTTCCAGTAATCAAAAATTCCCCTGTGATTAAAACCTTGCTGTTTTAGAAATAGGCATTATATGGAAGGATTGTGTGTTGGGATGATGAAAGGGTTCATATATATTTTTTTCATTTATTTTGGTGTTTCCAAATAAATTCACTGTTGACTTAAATTACTTAATGGTTTCTTTATTCTTAATGCTCTGATAACTTTTTTCAAGTAAATTGTGAATTAAAACATACAAATATTATTTAAGTATGTTTCACTCTAATTGAGTTACTACTAGTATTGCTTATTTAATTTTATTCTCCTGTTCACATTTTTAGAAATAAACATCCCAGAGAGTGGTTCCTTATTGCGAGACACTAATACTTCTCTTTCCCCTTCAATACATATTTCTTTTTAATTGGGGGGGCATTTGAATAATGATTTATCTTCATGACCAGATTAATGCTTGAGTCCCATAGAGGGCAGATAGGTTTTTTTTTTCTATTAAATATGCTTTGGTAAATTGCAAATTCTAATTTTTATAGAGAATAATTTTATATGATCAAAATTTGGTTTCAATCACTTCTATTTCTTTTCTGTATTATCTTGCTTCAGTTTACTTTTCCTGCTCCTTTCTAAGCTTTAGAAGTTACAGACATTTAAAAATGTTCAAAGTAGGTTGACTAATGCATTTACCACTTAATTTATTTTAATTTTGAGTATCTTTTGAGAATGCTAAAATAGAAAACCTCTTATTCTTTATCAGGATTTACTACTGTAGTATTTCAACTGTACTCACCATTACCAAATAATAGTATTATGTATAAAAAAGGATATCTTTAAAACTTGAGAAATGATCAGAATTTCAAATCCTCTGTAGATGGCCAAATTGGTATATTCACATGATGAGGTGTGAATTTAAAAACTTTTTCTTCTATACAAGATTGAATAATTTTCTCCCATATAAGTAACCTGCAAGATAAAATAATGTAGTCATTTTATTTTGTGGTCTCTGACTTCCTTTTATTTTGTTTTGAATAAATAGTTCTTTCTCTGCCTGAAATCCATGATGACTTAATCACTCTTCAGTAATAAAATGTTGCACTTCATTTTCAATCAGAAAACAAACATTCAATTCAATAATTAAAATGTCTACCCACATGTATTGATCAAAAGTTCCTTCTTGGAGCACCTGGGTGGCTCAGTCGGTTGAGCGTCTGGCTTTGCCTCAGGTCATGATCTCACAGTTTGTGAGTTCGAGTCCCGCGTCAGGCTCTGTGCTGACATCTTGGAGCCTGGAGCCTGGTTCAGATTCTCTCTCTCTCTCTCTCTCTCTCTCTCTCTCTCTCTACCTCTCCCCAACTTGTGCTCTGTGTCTCTCTCAAAAATAAATAAAACATTAAAAAAATAAAAAAAGTTCCATCTTGATTTAAAACGGAGGCCTCTCTCATCCCTCAGTATAGAATGTTATATGTCAGAAGACTAGTTGAAAACAGGACATGATTGAATTTTGCTTATCTAGTGTTTAGATTTGTGACTACTTGAAGAAGGAAGCATTGTAGGGGAGGGAGTATGGGAGCAGAATAGTTCTTTCCTGATGAATGTCAAGGTGAACTGGCATTAGTGTCCTCTGAACTTAGCACATGCTTAAAGATGACAGTGTAGGTACTACCTGTTGTCTTCTGATTGCCAAGCCCTCTTTTTTCATCCCTTCTAAACCAGTGTTTGGGTAAAAGTGGGAGGTCAGCCAAAGATTAACAACCTGTCTTTTCTATACCTTCTTTTTCAAATATATATATGGGGATCTAATGTCTCTTTTTGTAACCTGGCATCCATTATGTTAATGCCTCAGCAGGAATTGGAGCGGAAAGCATCCACTTTTGACATCCTGTTCCATAAATATTTGACTACACCTCTAACTTGTTAGAGTTGTTGCATTTGTTTTATTTCTCCCCTTGTGGATAGACTGAGAAAAAGTGTCCCTGCCCTAGACGACAAGGAATATTTCAAAACTCACAAGATAAATTGGAAGGTGATTTTTCAGAAAAGTTGAACCAATTTATAATCCACTAACCATGCTCATAAAAGCACCTATTAGTAAATTCTAGCCTCCAACATTTCATTATTATTCTTTTGATGATTCCATGAGTTAAAAATGGATTGTCTGGATATTTTAATTTACATGAGTTTAATTATTCTCGAGATTTATCCTCTGTGCATATGTTTACCAGATGTCAGTCTTAGATTTTATCTAACCATGTCACTTGTCCAGTTGTTGAGATAGCAATTTTGCTCAATTCTTTAAATACATATGCGGAATAATGTATAGTACAGTATAACTAATAAGCCTAACATATAATATAATTAGTAACTAATTTAGCCATCACTTAACAACAATAGCATGGCCTACACATTTGGAGCCCATATGGCGTGAACCTTCTGCTCTAACAAGACAGTTTTTATCAACAATAGTTGTACAAGTATTTTAAGGAGTTGCTTTTAAAAATTTATTTTTATTTACTTATTTTTAGAGAGAGAGTGTGAGAGTAGGCAGAGGAAGAGAGAGAAAGAGGGAGTCTTAAGCAGACTCCTTGCTCAGCATGGAGCCCAACATGGAGTTCAATCCCATCACCCTGGGATCATGACCTGAGCCGAAATCAAGAGTTGGATGCTAAGCTGACTGAGCCATGCAGACACCCCAGTTGTTGCTTTTATTAAGCATTTTTATGTATAACTTTTAAATTAAGTTGAAAAAATTAATAAATATTGAGCATGTTGTGTGTAAATTAATTGGCAATAGATTTTATGTCTGTGTAATTTCTTTTTTTTTTTTAAATGTTTATTTATTTATGAGACAGAGAGAGACAGAGCATGAATGGGGGAGGGTCAGAGAGAGGGAGACACAGAATCGGAAACAGGCTCCAGGCTCTGAGCTGTCAGCCCAGAGCCCGACGCGGGGCTCGAACTCACGGACCACGAGATCATGACCTGAGCCGAAGCTGGACGCCTAACCGACTGAGCCACCCAGGCGCCCCTGTGTAATTTCAATCTTACCATCCAGAATATCTTTGCATTTACTTAAATCTAAAATATACTTCTGTAGTTTTACTTTTTTCATTCAGGTACTTGATTTTACTTAAATTTGTATATATAGAATGCATCATTTATTGTTATACTAACTAAGAGTTTTATTATATTTTTTAAACTATTTTGTTCTGGTATATTTGAAAGCAATTGATCTTTCCAAATATACTTAGTGACTGGCCAGCTAATTGAACTTTTATTTCATTTCCCAGTGATTCTCTTCTGTAGTACTGGAAGGCAAATATATATTTTATTAGGATGACTTTGTCTTTTATTTTCCAATAGCTATTAATTTTATTATTGTGTCTTGTCATATCATAATGGGTATGCTTTCTTGTAATAATATGATCTTATGTCCATAAAGTGAATGAGATATTTCATATCTCAATTGATATTGTTGATATTTATTGAGGTGTATTATTTCAAAAAGTATCTTTCTTCGTTTCTCACTAATTTTGTTTTTTATCAGAAATGATGTTTTGGTTTTTTTTTAATGAAAATATTTTACATCTTTGAGCCAGTCATTTATCTGTCATTCAATCCAAAATGGTTCTACTGTATAGACATTGTGACTTACTTTCTGGACAGATTGACTTCCTAAGGAATTACAAAAAAAAAAAAAAATTGACAAGTCTTATTTTGTTTCCAGATTCTGGCTCACACAAACTTGGACCCAGGGTAGAGGACTACTCGTCCATTTTCTGGAAGCTAGACCTTCAGTATCTACTCTGACAGACACTAGAGCAGGTAAGCACTTTTATTTTTGTTTATTTTCAAGCATGTTATTTCATATTTTATAGCACATATGGATCTATAATTCCATTTTTTCTTCCACCACCACTGGCTTTGGGGTTAGTAAAAATTACTTCAGATTATGGAAAAGGACCAAAGTTTATCTGAGTATACACATATATTTTTTCCCCCCATGGGACTTGAGTACTCTCACAGAATAATTTTGATTATTGTTTTCTTTTGGGATTAATTTTCATATTATCAAATTATATTTTAATCAGAGTAGAGTGGGAACAATGACGGTATTTCAGTTTTAATTTTTTATGAGTTCATACTATTTCTCAATAAGTATATTTATGAGAAAATGAATCATTGTGATCAGTATATAATACTCCGGAGGGACAAAAATAATCACAATATAATACTAGAAATAAACCAATGATTTTTATCCATTAGGATGTTTCTGACTGTGAGTAAGAAAACTCAAAATTGCTTAAACAATAATATAATGTATTGTTTCATACAACATGTAGAACAGGCTTCTTGATTGGTCTAGTGACTCAACGATAGTATTAAGGTCTCACACTGTCAATCTCTCTGTCTGTTGTCCATATTGTAAATTTCCTCACCTTATATCTATAGCTGGTTGTAGAAAGGCTGTCACTTGCCAGGGATTACAGGTTACCTAGTTCACATCTGGCAAGAAAGAATTGAGAACACCTCTTTCCCATCCCTTTCCTTTAGTCTAATTATGCCAGCCTAGCACACATGCCCTACCAAAGCATTAATCAGTACTAGGGGAAATCCTTGCGATGATTCTGTGTACTCGGCCAGCCCTGGATTCCTGGACTAGCAGTGAATTTGGGATTACTAGTGATGATTTTCACTAATCAAGACCCACATCAAAACCCATTGCTACCAGAAAAAAGGGAGGAACACAGTGTATGTTGGGATATTGCATGTTGTGTGCTTCCCTAAACTTTATCATTCACTATCTTATATTGAAAGTATCTTTTTGTGTGCATCTATGCTCTCTTCCAGTGGAAACAAAGCTTTTTAAAGGTAGGAACTGTTTCTTCTTATGTGGTAGTATCCTTTTAGGACTTAACAGTGTTTTATAATAGCTATCTCATGAAGATTTGCTAAGTGAAGGGAATAGGTTTCTACTTCCCATTTTAATTTATTATTTTTTTAATATTTGGGACATAGACTAAATATTGCATGTGCTCTTTTGTCATAATCATAGTTTCATTAGTTTTTGCTTTGAAATCTGCTTATTGGGGGTGCCAGTTTGGCTCAGTTGGTTAAGTGTCCAACTCTTGATTTCAGCTCAGGTCATGATCTCATGGTTTCTGGGATCAAGCCGGGCATCAGACTCCACAATGATAGTGCAGAGCCTGCTTGAGATCCTCTCTTTCCCTCTCCCTCTGCCTCTCTCCTCTCTTTCTCTCAAAATAAATAAATAAATTTTAAAAATCTGCTTATTGAAATATCACCTTATTCTATATGATTTTCCTAAATATGGTTCTACAGGTAAGTACCCTACTTATATATTTATTCTGTGGTTATAATAGGAATATATAGTGTCTTTCACTATATAAACTTGCCCTGATGTGTTCTGTTACTTTCAAATGCCTTGCTACCACTGTAAATACGATGTTTCTATTTTCGAGAATATTTGGTGTTTATGAGATTCTATATTGCTCATGTAAAATCCTTAAAACAGAGTTTGTGTTTTCTTTGGAATTGAAAGCATTTCCTCCTGTTGAAAAAAACTTCCATGTGATGTTAAACTGATTTGTAATACTATAGGCACTTCACTAAAATTATATTTGTGGGGTGCCTGGGTTGTTCAGTCGGCTAAGCATCTATCTCTTGATTTCAGCTCAGGTCATGATCTCATGGGTTTGTGAATTCAAGCCCCACTTTGGTCTCTGTACTGATAGTGTGGAGCCTGGTTGGGATTCTCTCTCTATCTGCCCCTCTCCAACTCATGCTCGCTTGTGCTCTCTCATGCTCTCTCTCTCCCCCTTACTCTTTAAATATTTAAATAAACTTAAAATAAAACTATACTTGTGAAGAAATATACATTTTACTTTGTGTATCTACTATAGGAAATGGTGATCTACTTGTTAAGGCTAGTTTATAGGATTAAATTAGAAATGGCTTATACTTTTTGGCATGTTGGTACATGTACATCCTATGAGATAAAGTATGGCAGAATTAATTAGGCGTATACATTGATATATAATTTATAAATCATCATGTTTAATTTTATTATTATAAAAAAATTAACATCACCTCATAAATTCTCTTCAGTGTAATTCTTATTAATTTATTTTTAATAGGAATATATGAACTATAAGAAATTCTTTATCCATTATGTCTATTTTCTCGACATTAAGCATTAGCAAAAAATACCCTATATACCAAGCACCATTCAAGCACTTGGAATAAAAGATGAATAAAACAGTCTCCATATTAAAGGAGCTCAAAGTCTACTAATGCAAATGACAATAATGAGATAATATACTACACTAGAGTCATTACAAAGTTGCCATGATGTGGAAAACCTTTCTGAAATACAGAAAATCTTTGTGCAATTCTGGGGGAGTCAGGAAATATTTCCAGATGATAAAACCTAAGTTGAAACTGAAATATGTCTATTTTTTCTTTATATTTTTTCACTTAAACTAAAAGGAGTTTAAAAACATATGGCTATTCTGCAGGAAAAGAGATGTAGAGTGTGTTGGTGAAATCTTGTCACAATTAGACTACAGAGCAGGAAATGGGTTAATAGATTTTCATTTTGTGCAAGAATTCAGTAGCAAAGTTATTTCCTCATTCTCAAATTTGTTTGATATTTAGATAACAAGTGAATCAGACAAATTAATAAATATATATGAAATTTTTACAATCAGCCAGAAACAGAAAAGGTATGGAAGCTCACAAATTTAAGGTGAAAAAACCCAAAGTATTGCTAAAACAAAAACGAACAAAAAACAAAAAGCAAAAACTTTGAGAGTAGAAGAATATTTCCTTTAAGGAGGGAAGAACCCCTAAAAAGAAGATAGAGCTGAACAAGAAGAGGCCAATAAATATGAAATAAGTAACTTTTAAATCCCATTTGTTCAAGAAATACATAATCTAAGCTGTAGAAATCATTCATATGTTACAAACACTGCATGCCAACTTTGTTTCCTGGTCTCGTTAACTATTACATACATCCTTAATCCAGAATTGTTTGTCTTGTTATTTCTACCTTTTTGTTTGTTTATTTATTTTGAGAGAGAGACAGAGCGTGTGCATGAGCAGGGGAGGGGTAGAGAGAGAGGGAGAGATCCCAAGCAGGTTCCATACATGCAGAGCAAACCCTACGCATGGCTCCCTTGAGATCATGACCTAACCAGAAATATAGAGTCAGGTACATAACCGACTGAGCCATCCAGGTGCCCTTATTATTTCTATCTTTTGAGGTCAATTCCCCTGCGCTACATTACTATTCAGGTAAATGTTACTTTGCATCTGTTTTCTTCAAGTCTGCTCAACTTTAAAGGTAGCAGGTTTGGAGACCCTGGGCAGCTCAGTCTGGTTAAGCGACAACTCTTGATTTCGGCTCAGGTTATAATCCCACCATTCATGACACCAAGCTCTGCTGGGACTTGTGCTAAACACGGAGCCTCTTTGGGATTCTCTCTCTCTGTTTCTCTGCCACCCTGCCCTTAGTTTGCATGTGCATGTGTGCACGTTCTCTCTCTCTCTCTCTCCCTCTCTCTCTCTCAAAATAAATAAATAAACACTAAAAAAAAATAAAAATAAAAATAAAAAATAAAGGTTAGCAGTTTTGTTGACATCCTGTAAAATATTTCATGTAGTGACATCATGGCTCTCAACAGGTACTCCCATGCTTAAGTACCAGCTTTGTACTGCAGTTATCTTTGCTAATTATTGTCTTTTATAATTTGTAGAATACTTTGACTTATGTTTTCTAATTTTACCCCTAAAACGTAGTCAGAAGTTATTAGGACAATTTCAGATAAATGCAGTGATTCATTCACTACGTTACACTGCCTCCTATATAGACTGCACAAGCAATTTTTCACTTCTGGAACTTTACCTATATTACTCATTATTTACCACCATGTTATCAACTAGCCACACTCATCCCATAACTGCTGTATGTTTATTAACTTTCTTCAACCATGTAGTTCATATAACTCCACAATATAACCTCTTTTGGGGCTGAGACTGCAAAGACCTGAGAAAATGGGATGTGTGGAATCAAGCTGAACTAAATACTGGTAGGAAAGAAGGAGAAAATGAAAAGAGCAGTGGAAGTTGTATTCTTATTTTAAAGTATAAGATTCATTTTTATTTCTTGTTAATTAGTTTAATTAATTTGTTAGCTCTAGTGACAATTCCAAAAGAGCACTTCTGAATGTTTGAAAATTCAGCGACATTGTTTGCATACAGGATTTCCACTTTTTTCACTAATTCTGTGAAGGATAGCTTGAATTGGATGGATACGTTGTGATATTATTATTAAAAGACAAACTGATTTAATATTTAAAATTCTTATTACAAAGAAAAAATAATGTCATAGAAATGATTGGGTTACTTTATTAAAACTATCAACATATAAATATTCTTAATATATTTTAAATGCACTTCTGGTTGAGATGGAAAGATCTGATTTATTTTTTTGTCAAAATGGCAATTTATAATTTTAAGCTTTTAGCCAGCATTAGAAACAATATGAGATGTTTTGACAGTAAAATAATTTTACACAAGATCAGATAAACTGACCTTTAGGGGAAGGAAAGATTTCCATGGATTTTAACAGCAGGTGAACTCTTATCCTTTATCATTATAAAATTCCAAGAAAGAATAATATGTTCTATTCTGTGCCAGTCATTACAGTAGTCAATAAATTAAATTCTATTGCCTGTACTATCATAGGAGATAGTGCATAGGAGAAATCAAAAAATAAAATCATAGGAGAGATTCACAAAATAAAAAAAAAGAAATCAACAGAAATCCATGAAAGTGTTTCATTAAAGTAGCTATTCATTGACCCAACTTGTTTGTTTTTAAATATCCTTGAAGAGAACTGTTAGATCCTTTATTTGTAATATGGGACAAATATAGCCCCTATAGCATGCAGTTTGTGAAGATTAAGTGGGATAATCCTCTTTATCTCAAAGCTTAGCATATTTCCTGGCAAATGGCTAGGTATTAGTATTATTATTTCAAAATACGATATGTGTATATATGTGTGAATGTGTGTATTTATAAACCTAGAGATAATGCTACTGCTTTGACATGTATATTTTTACACCTATTTAAATGGAAAAAACTTAAATTTGGCATGCATATTGCTGGCTGTAAAACTCTTCAGCTTGATTAAAGCAAACACTCACTTAGTGTCATCAGGGTATATTGAAAGAATAATAGGCTAAGGTATCTGAAATAAGTGCCATGTTTACAAAGCTAATTGGGGCCAATGCATGCAATAGGATGTTTTGCAATGAACAATGATAAAATACATTTTAATTTTGTAATGAAAAACAGTTATTGATAACACAGTGGTTTTACAACACTTAGGTGATAGTAATCTCAAAATAATTAGATTTGAAATCAAAAGTTGGAGATGAAAAATGTTATTAGTAAGATAAAAATGCAAATAGTACAAAGTGCAGTGTTTTTGTATTAAGGAAACTATAAAGGTTAATTGGGAGCAAGAACTGAAGAAAAACTATTAACAAGAATTTGGAAATATTCAGAGCTTTATTGGAAAACAGAATTTGAGTCTAATGCCTCAATCTACTAAATTTCACATGCGGATCTCTCCTTTGTTAATAAGCTTTGCAAATATTCACAAGCATTTATAATATGCATGTTTTGTAGAGAAAGAGTTTAATAATGGACACTTGAAAATTTAAAGCACAAAAAAAAGCATTTTGAATGAGTAAATGGTAAGAATTGACTATAGATATCTATCTTTGGTAAGATTAGATTACATTCCCAATATATATTTTTCCAAAGCTGTACAAAGAATTAAAATTCCTTGCTTTTCCTTTTATAGAAATGTTTATAAACAAGGGACTCTCACATATCCATAGGAGAGGAAAAAGCACTGTCAGGCCTTAGCTCTTCCAGAGCAATGAATCTGATATTAGCTTTCTAGCTCTCCAGAAAAAATGACATAAAGAGTAAGAGCTACAATATACCTTTTACATGTTTTTCTCAGATTTTTAAATTCAATCTTGCTTGAAAAACCAAAAATTATATAAATGAAATAGTAAACTTTGATAAAAAAAATCTGTATTTCACTGATTCACCTACCTAAAGTCTGACTCTATTTCTCTATGGTATATTATTATTTAACAAATCAGTCACAAGTAAAATATTCTTATTTTTTCCCTGTAATTTTATCAACTTTATGGCTTTAAGTAGAAAATGTCAAATATGAACCAGCTGTTGTGATCCTCTATTATCCTTATTTTTCTATAGTGGTAAGTGATGGGAATTGCATTTTACCATATAAAATTCACTGTTTTGTTGTTCTAATATGCTACCAACAGGTAAATATGACTATAAAGATAAAGGAACTAATCTGATAGTTAAGTGCTAATTTTCCAAAACAATGTACATCCATATTTAGGTTCAAAAAAACGATTTAAATGAATTATATCTGGCTCAGTAACCACTCTAAATTTATAGGTAAATTTTAATTTTCTTTGTATCCTAATGGTGTTTTAATTCATTTGAGTAATTTATTGATTAAAGAGGAATTGAACTCAATTTTACTATTGCACTTGCTATTAAAAGTCCCAAGGCCTATCTTTGACAGTTGCTGGTCATGTGACTTAGAAGGCCACTTTCTAAATCGCTATTAAAATTTTCAACACACTGACATCCTGACATAAATTTCTGGATCTGTTTTGAAATTATAAAAGCTTATTTTTCTTTAATTTTCCTTTTAAACATTTTTTATTTATGGTATTTTGTATAAAGTTAAAAATATGAATACCCTAAAACCCACTGCGTTCATTCTTAGTATTATTGTATAGCAGGTTACAAGTACAAGAGTGTTGATATCAATGCTACTTGTAATTGATCCACATTGGAAACTATTCATATACAATCAACAGTAGAACAGATAAAGGTATTGATGCATTGTTCTTTAATTCTATACAAGAAGAATAACCAAACCAGAGATACGTAGGATAACATGTATAAATCTCTAACAATATCTTAATTCAGTTATCCATGTCTAAAACAAATAATAATATTGCACAAATACAATAATTTATGACACTTTCATTTTCTGACACTTTTAAAAACCATAGAGTACTTGATTAGAAAAAAGCAAAGTGATTTCCAGTGAGATCAATATGTGTATTTAGAAAGACCAAATGCCTAAGATATGTCCATTAAAAGTCCTATTATAAAGACTTTAGTACTATTAGAAATAATTTAAAATCCTATGGTTATACAAAAGGAAATGGAAAGTTCTTATTTGCAGTTAGAAAAATTGGAACATGTCTTCTTTCTTGTCTTTGAACAGGTATTGCCTGTACCTGGTATGCTCTGAATTCTGATTTAGTTCAAGTGCTATCACTTTCATGGAGTTCTCTATTAAAAGTCAATTGCTGGGGTGCCTGGGTGGCTCAGTCGGTTGAGCATCTGGCTCTTGACACTGGCGTAGGTCCTGATCTCATGGTCGTGAAATTGAGATCCACCCAGGGCTCCAAGGAGGCTGCTTAAGATTCTCTCTCTACCCCCCCCTCTGCCTACCTCCTTGCCCTGCTTGTGCTCTCTCTCAAAAAAAAAAAAAAAAGTCAGTTGCCCATCACAATAGTGTTCTGTCAAAATGAGGCTTACCCTGGGTGTGTTAGATAAACCTGCATCCGTAGGAGTTAATGTAATACCCTATTTTGAAGTTTCTGCATTGAATCCTATCACATTTCGAGTAGCAGAACCACAGTTCTCTTAAGATATTGACTATGAATTGATCATCAGACTAATAGAGAATTCTTAAAATATAAAATTCATAATTGTTGCATATTTTTAAAATGTTTATTTTATTTCTGAGAGAGAGAGAGAGAGAGAGAGAGAGAGAGAGAGAGAGTGAGCATAAGTGGGAGGGGGGCAAACAGAGGGGGATAGAGGATCCAAAGCCAGCTCTGTGCTGACAGAAGAGAGGCCAATGCGGGGCTAGAACTCACCAATCAGGAGATCATGACCTGAGCCGAAGTTGATTGCTTAACCGACTAAGCCTCCCAAGGCACCCCTCTTGCATATTTTCAGTGTGTGAAAGATAGAATTAAAAAAATCTTAATTTTATTTAGTTCAGGAATTTTCTGAGTGGGTGTAAAGATGTAGCTCTAAAAAAAAAAAGGGACTTGTTTTGCAGAAAGCAATTTCTCTCCCCCAATAATAATTTATGAAGAGGTAGACAGTAGTTTTCCAGTGTTTACAAGTATCCTGAGGTTTAAATTGTAGATCTCTCCTATGGAAAAGATCTACTCGTGAGGTCTCATGAGATCAACTCATGAGATGACGAGGCAGTCAGCAGTCTGTCTTAAATTACAGACAGGGTCAAACCACATTTACATGTGCATTACCTGCCCTGATACATTATTTTACTTTAATTTTTAAATTTTCATTTATTTTTGAGAGAGAGAGAGAGTGAGCATGAGCAGAGAAGGGGCAGAGAGAGAGATGGAGACACAGAATCCAAAGCAGGCTCCAGGCTCTGGGCTATCAGCACAGAGCCTGATGTGGGACTCGAACTCATGAGCTGTGAGATCATGACCTGAGCTGAAGTTGGATGCTTAACAGACTGAGCCAACCAGGCGCCGCTGCCCTGATACATTATTTTAGAGCAACCCATAATATTCCCCGCTAATCTTGACATTTCTTGGGCCATAGACAAGCTTTCTTCTATCTTCATGATGGAGCATTGTGTTAGAACAATTCTAAACTGGATAGCGTTTGGTTTTAGTCCATCTTCAGGGTACTTATCTCTTCCTTTTAAGCTCATTCCTCTAGCGATCTCCAACAATAGAACTGGAAAGTCCATCAAACGCTTTAGAAAACACAAACGTATAACCTATCCAGGCAGTGAGAAGGGACACAGTCATTACAAACTCAAGGACAGATTTTCCATTCCTGCAAAGATGTGGAAATCACTATATAACTTCCTTTTGATTCAGTCCTCTATCATCTACCTTCCATTGCCTACTTACTACACATCTCTCTTCTAGATTAGTTGTCAATAATTTCAACAAAGAGTAGACAAAAATTCACAGTGCCCTTGCTGCTAATTAAGCTTTGAAGGGGTGACTTTCAGTATTATTAAGTGATTCATTGCAATATCATTTAAAAGTTATTTACCTTTGCACGACTACTTCATAATTCAAACAAATGTCTCATTCTTACATTTTAAGGTTGGGTCTATGTGGTTGGAATGATTAAAAATATAAATAATGAAATAGATAATAAAATCCAAAGGACTTTTAACATCATTAATTTTTAATTTAAAAAAATTTTAAGTTCTAGAATTTTGGTAATAGATAAGCTACAAATAAATAGATGAGTCTGAAATAAATTTATGTACTCAAACATGATTAACAAACAGTAACAGTTTTCCAGTTTTCTTTATAATTATTTTTTTAATTTTTTTTTTATGTGAAAGAAATGAAACATCACAGGTAAAGTCGAGGAGCTAATTTTTACCTGCCCTCCCTCCCCAAGAATTCACTTACCTTTTTCTGAACGGGAAATTGCTATTATATATTTGCTATATTTTTTCAGTCCTTTCTAAATTTAACTTCATATAAACGAGTCCATGAAAATATAATAGCTGTGTGTGTTTATTTCATTTACTTAAAAGCCATTGTACCGTGAATTGTATGAAACTTCTTGTTTTTTTTTTAAAGACACATTTATTCAGCGTCATGATCTATTACATTTAGCAATCAATAGCATGGGTGCCAAAAAAAAAAAAAATCTACATTAAAACTCTTTGTTGGAATGCTTTACACTTTCCACAGAACAGAAACTAAAATAACCCGTTATACAAGTAGTCACAAATACAGTCCTTGAGTTTTTTGCCTGTACACATGAGTATTGTCTAAAACATGTCTGCTTTGTAGCAGCCAGGCCCTGTCCCACTGTGCTTGGCTGAATTCACAAATCTGTTGTAACCTATAGCTTCCCTGTCACTTCTCTGGCTCTCCTCTCTTGCTAAGCTTTGTTTCCTGGCAGTAATTAAAACCTTCTGCCACTGCCATAGCTACTGCTGTTGCTGGAACCACCATAGCCACCTTGGTTTCTGGTTGGGCAAAGTATTGGCCTCTACCACCATAGGGGCCAGAGCTTCTGCCTCCAAAACTTCCTCCTTTCATAGGTCCAGAATTTGAAGATTGATTGTTGTAACTGCCAAAATAATTATAGCTTCTACCACCTCCAGAGTTGCTTCCATCATTACCAAATCCGTTATAGCCATCCCCACTGCCACCAAATTCACCACCACCTTTACTGCCACCAAAGTCACCTCACCCACTGAAGCCAAAGTTGTCATTCCCACCAAAACCACCTCCACGACCGCCACTGAAGTTCCCAGAACCACTTCAACCTGTTTGGCTGGAAGAAGCACTAGCCATCTTTTGTTTAGGTAAAGCTTTCCTTACTTCACAGTACAATATTTCTGAATGACAATCTTGTCTACAGAGTCATGGTTATCAAATGTTACAAAAGCAAAGTCTCTCTTTTTGCCACTTCCTTGGTCAGTCATGATTTCAATCACTTCAATTTTCCCATACTGTTCAAAATAATCTCTTAGGTGATGTTCTTCAGTGTCTTCTTCTTTTTTTTTTTTTCTTCAGTGTCTTCTTTAATGCCACCAACAAAAATCTTTTTCACGGTTAAGTGGGCACCAGGTCTTTGAGAATCTTCTTGAATCTTCTTTCAAGACAGCCCTCTTTGGTTCTAGAACCCTTCCATCCACCTTGTGTGGCTTTGCATTCATGGCTGCATCCACCTCTTCCACAGTGGCCCAGGTGACAAACCCAAAGCCTCTGGAGAGCTTGGTGTTTGGATCTCTCATTACCATACAGTCCGTAAGTCTTCCCCACTGCTCAAAATGGCTCCTCAGACTCTCATCAATTGTTTCAAAGCTCAAACCTCCGATTAAAACTTCTGCAGCTGTTCAGGCTCTTTGGGAGACTCTGACTTAGACATGATGGCGGTGGGAGGGGAGACTTTCATGAAGCTTACTCGGTGGCACCCACGGACAGAAAGGAAATATTTTCTATATTTTATTTAGCAGAATATTTTTAAGATCCATCCAAGTTGATAAATCTACATCTAACTTCTATATATTATTTTGTTGTTTAACTCAATAATAATTTATTAATTGATTTTTCTAATGTAAACCTTTGACTTTTTCTCATTTTTCTCTATTATAAACAATTCTGCATTGACCTCAATTGTATTTGTGTTGTCATGAGGATGTATCATCTTAAAGGACCCCAGGTTCCTTTCAGATTTATACCTAAGAGCAGTATTACTCAGCCTTTTGCTATTTCAAATCTATTAGATGATGTCAAGTTATTATTCAAAGTGGAGATCCCAATTTGCTTTCTACAAGGTGGTTTAAGAAAATTGTTGTTTCCCATATTCTAGCAGATGTTTTCTGTTAAGAGAATTTTGACTTTTTGTCTACAAATGTGGTTTATTTGATAATTATTTGTCTTCATTGAAACCTATTTCTTTTAAATATATTTGCTCTAATTTAATATTTTATAAAAATAGGTCATTTTAACTTTCTGATGCTGTTGACGTGAAATTTGCCTGTCCCATGGTATACATCAAGAACAGGGACTGTTCATAGCCCTGTTTGCAAATACTTCCCTAGGAGTGTTTTCGATGGCTCTTTTCTTGGCCTCAGGTACTTTCTTCACAAGCATGCACTGATCACAGTATTCAGCAAAGTAGTTTATTATCAGAAAATTAATAAACTACAGCTACACTTAAAAACAGTTTAATTTCACAAACATTATGTTAAGTAAAATAAACCATATAGAAAAGAATATATGACACAAATTTATTAATTCCTGAACCAGATCTAAGTAATATTTGAGGTTAAAAATTATAATACCATTTACATAAGAGTAGTTAGTGATTAGAAGGGGGCACAATCAAGACTTCTGGGTTGGGAAATATATTCTAGTCACTGGCCAGAGTGATAGTTTCCAGGTGTATTTATTTTGTGAAAATCAATTAACATGTACCCTTATGATTTATGAATTATTTCTTATTTTGATGTATTTTACATTGTGATTATATTTTATATTGGTTAATAAACCAATAGAAACATTGGAGCATGAAGGTGAGAAAACCCATGAAAAGTTTTTTTTTTTTTTTTTTAATGGATGAAACAGAAAAGAAGAAAGGGAAGAGATTCAAGGAATCAGTCCAGGAGGTGAAATATCAGAGTAATTGAAATTCTAAAAAGAGTACAGGAAAACTTGAGAAAATAGAATTGTTGAAGACATTACAAAAAGAGAAATGCCTGGATCTGAAAGAAGTGTCTTCAAATCAACAGTGAACTCAGAGCCTTGTGTAATGAATGTGCATCTTGTGATATTAAAATTAAACAGACATTAAAGAGAACACCTGAAGGGGTCTATAATGAAATTTAAAGTACTAAAAGTAAGTAAACTAAATCATGAACAAAAAAAAAACTAAACACAAATGGACTGGAGTAAGAATAGCATCAGACGTGTCATCAATAGCTCTGGACATTAGAGATCAGGGATTGATGCCTTTAACTATCAGTAAGAAAACAATTTTCTACCTACAACTCCAAACTGAAACAATTAAATGTAAAGAAAGAATAAAGGCACTTTCAGTCATGTAATATTCACTAAGTTTACCTTATAGGCACCTTTACTTAGGATTTGACTGGAGGATTTATTCCCAGCAAAATAAGACACTAAACCAAGAACAGTCTTTGGATCCAACCTAGAACACAATAAGAGAAGATCTAAAACCATATATAAACAGCAGCTTTTAAAATGTAATTGCAGGATGAGAATTTAGAACAGCCTAGACTTATGATAAAGATAATTAATAGATGGTGAAAATGGAAATTCACTTGAACTTGATGCAATGCATATTCTCTGTTGAATAATATGGGAGTTTAGAATTAGGGTCACACCAAACGCAATATGTTTATATTTTAACTTGGCACTACCTTAAAAAATCTTATTTATGGGGTCAAAATTATCTATATAATGTTATTAGTTTTAATCTTTTACAATCAGTCTCAGAAAACCGTGTTTAGTAGAAGAAGATATGAAAATAAAGGTATTGGTGACAATACAGGAGATGAAGAAAATGTGAGAAGTGCAGGAAATGAGGAATATGCTAATGTTCTTATCTAATACTGTAGAGTCAAAAGATAGCCTTTGTGGTTTATAGAACAAAGAAATGTTTGAACTTACTTGAACTAGTAGAGGTAATTAGAAGAAGGAATATGGGTATCAGTATAACTATTAGGGGAGGTAGTAGTAGAGAGAGAGAGAATTCAATCTAAGTCCTGTCTTCTGTCATCAACATCTGCATCACAACTCCTATGCCCAGAAAAATATGTATCTTAATGTCTTCTTAAACTATTGCTTTTATTATAGTTTTATAAAACCTTTTTTTTAAACAAAAACTATTGTTTTTATTCCTGAGCCTCCACCTAGCTTCTGATGGTTGTTCTGCTATTGGCAGGATTCCATGGCTGATTCAATGTAGAGTCAGCTTTGTTCAGAGTTCTTCTTGGTTGATATGACCTCAGTTTGGGTCCCTCTGGCTGAAGTCTCTGAAACACAGCTATATCATGTAAGCTTCCAGTTAACTTGGCATACTCTGCCTAGGCTGTCATGTGTATTATTTGATTCTGGAGTCCTTATGGCAGGTTCATTACCTGCCCCTATTTAGCAGGGGGCTTGGAAAGCCAAACTTCAGACTCCATCTGCCTAAACAAGATTGTGCAATGTTAAGGTAGTATGGTGGGAGAGTGGCCTGCAGTCACTTGCCAGGGTTCTGGAGAGATCTGTGTTGGTATCCTGTTGCTGCTGTAACAAATTGCTGCATACTTAGTGGTTTAAAACAACACAGTTATTATCTTAAAATTCTAGTGGTCAGATGTCTGAAATATGTTCCACTTCACTAAAATCAGGGTGTCAGCTGGTTTAGATTTGTTCTGGAGGCTCTAAGGAGAATCTGTTTTGTTATCTTTTTTTGCATTCTCTGCATTATTTAGCTCTTGGATCCTTAATCCATCTTCAAAACCAACAGAATAACATTTTTACATTTCTTGCTCTCTTCTTTCTGCCTCCACTTGTAAGGACCCTTATCATTACATTGGATTTACAAAGATAATCCAGGATAACCTCCCCATCTCAAAATTTAGTCACATCTACAAAGTACCTTTTACCTTGTAAGGTAACATTTTTGCAGATTCCGGGGATTAGGGTAGGGACATCTTTGGGAGACCATTCTCCTTACTAAGGAACCAAGGCAAAAAGTCCATTCTGTCCTAAGTATCTCTATATTTCTAATGTAACTCCTTCCCAGGAAGCATAGTTGTCTGACAGCCTTGCTGTCTTGCCAACTCCTCAATGTCCCCTTCAGGGAGATTTCCCAAATGTCATTTGTTCCTTTTTTTTCTGCCTTCACCATTACTGTTGAGCCCTTATGATAAACAGGCATATTTTTTTATATGCATTTGGAGAACTTTATGTTGTCATGTTAAAGCAAAGGTAGGACAAGAAAGGTTAAATAAGGGTGCCTGGGTGGCTCAGTCAGTTAAGCATCAGACTCTTGATTTTTGGCTCAGGTCTCTGAGTTTGAGCCCTACATTAGGCTCCAAGATGGCAGTGTGGAGCCTGCTTGGGATTCTCTCTCCCATTCTTTCTGCCTCTCTCCGGCTTGTGCCTTCTCTCTCAAAATAAATAAATACCTCTTTTAAAAAAAAGAAAAAGGTTAAATAAATTTAGAATATTTTTAAGGACAATTGCATGGCTCCCAAGATTAAAGTCTTTTTAGATAATCCTTTTGGCAGAAAGGAAGCTGATTTTTACTTTATTTTTCTCTTTGTTATTTTTTCTGCAACAAATTCTCATCTTCTCTATGTTGGCTAGATGTCTCTCACTTAATAGGGAGAAGAAGATCAGATACTCAAGAGGCAGCAAAAGAAATGTACAAAAATATCCAAATAGTAATGTGTTAGGAAGTCATTTCTATTATATAGTGAGTGGTAACAAATATGAAAAAAATTATTGATATCATGTTACTTATTAGAAGTGTCAAAAAACACCATGATTTAAATTCTCTAGAATTGTAGGGATCGGGAAAAGACCTTCTGTATTATTTGATTCTTTATCTATCTATCTATCTATCTATCTGTCTATGATTTATACAGGAATAAAAATGTTGAAATAAAATCTTAATTAAAATACTAGACTTTTTAAGAAATTGATCTGGAGAAAAGTGGAAGTTAACTCTCTTAGTTACAAATATTCAATAAAGGGAATGCTTGTACAAAGCAGAAAATGGTACTCCCTCTGGGTAAATGGAACACCATGGGATACACCTTAAGAAAACAGATGTCTTTATGCTAATTAATAAAATGTGCTACTTTCTCTGGGCAGATGCAGTCATACGCATGAGCTCATAGCTTGCCAAACAGAATTTGGGCTAGATTTCATCCCTCATGGGCCACCAGCTGGACATCCTTCTAAAGTCTATAGTCAGCAAAATCATATGAGGCATTCCTGCATGGATAATTCAATTGTCCAATTTTCCTAGTTATATTACTACAAATTGGCAGAAAAATGCAATCTATGGAGCTTCAGAATTCAAACTGTTGGTGCTTATATGCACTTCAGTTGAGTTTCAATATAAACACATTTATGATTTCATTGGCATCTATGCTGTTTTCAGAAGTTTCATTGTTGTACAGCCAACAGCAGCATTGCATTCTTTTTTCTTACCTCATAAAAGTCAGTTTTATGCCAAGAACAAAGCAGTCAAAGTAGCATATCCTTGTGCAAAGAGGTGGTCCCTTGTCTGTGGAGAATTTTTAAATAGTCAAATCATCTATAAGTCACTTTGCTTTATCTTACAACCATGAACTGGAGATTCTAAATAACATCCATGAGAAGATCCTTCTCCCTGAAAAAAATAATTTTTATTCAAATTATAAAGACAATTGCCTATAGTTTACTATTGAATTTTAGTGGCATATATACAATATCAAAGTAGCTTGTTAAATTATCAGTTAATTTATTATCACTTTATTATGGTCTTATACTTTATTCTATTTTTTCATACTTACTTTCACTAAGAAACATTGTATCCTATGTGAAAAGTAATATGGAGAATTCATAGTTATACATATATTCAGTCCCTGGCATGCACAGATTCAGCTCTCTGCATTCATTTCCAGAGCACATTTGGAATTGTTCCAGTTTGATTCTAATACATTTTATATCTCCAACTCCTGTACTGTTACATTTCACTGACTTTAATTAGTCGTTTTGGAATTAAAAAAAATAACTTTTAAGACAGAGAAAGAAACTGATATGCCAGTTCTATCACTCAATACAATCACTTAGAGATTTTATTTGTATTTAAAATTTTAAACAGTGAAAAAATACAAGCTGTAAGATATAACATTTTTGTTTAATATACACAAATTTTAGGTTATATGGAAACTTTTCCTGAACTTGTTCCTACACTGTGGTCATTAAAACCAGAGGGAAGTCTGATACATTATGTAGGCTAATAATGTAGATTTATACAGTTCTATGTGTAGGAAGGAAATAGTGACTCTGGAAAAGAACTGATTATAAGGGAAGAAAGAGTTGAGGTGTATAACCTGGGATCAAGGCAGACTGGCAGAAAACAGTATTTGGATCCAACCTTATTAATACCTATCATTTAAATTATTTGTTCTCTTTATTCAAGAAGCCCATAATTGTGTGCTATAGCAAGGATTTCACAATAGGAATGCAGAAACACGTTAAAGCATTTATGGAATGAACTAAAGTTCTTATCCACAACTGCACATGATATTAAAAAAAGCAATTAGTATGCAGGTGTGTGTTTAGTAGTGTTGTCAGCTATACTGGTCATAATGTCAGTGGAAAGCATGATCCTGGCATTGACAATGGTGTCCTTGGCCTGTGCCTCTGGTCCTGGGGGCACATCTCAGCCTATAGGTCTACCGCAGCTGTATCTCAAATAGTACTCCTTTGTTACTAACAGAAAACAGATTTCATGTCAGTGAACCAGAGTTGGAAGAAAGAAAGTGAAAGTCAGATGCTATGGTGTCAACTAGTTTCCTGTACTCAAGTAAGGTTCTTTTAGATAACTATTTAAGTAGAAGTTAGGAAAGGATGAGAATACCAGGTGCAGATGGGGACGGAGAAGATCAAACATTTGAATCTTCATTTTCCCTTGTGTATCACTGTGTATTTACAGTGATAGGAAACATATATTCAGAAAGCTTTATTTCTTTTAACTATTTTAATCCTGGGGTGGTTAACTCTCCTATGTAGTAACAACTATATTCTTTAAGGCAATTAAGAGGCTTAATGTCTTCTCACTGCCTACTTTGTGAGATTCATTATTACAAAGAGTTCTATTTATCCATGCATTATTTTCTTCAGATTAATGGTTAATTTAATAATTAATAAATCTGAAAGAGAACTTTAAATATTGGTTAAAGGTTATCAAAATGTAACTTGTAAGCTACTTTTAATCAAAAGATTTGAGTTCATTAAGATTCCAGTACTCAACCCATTTTTTTTTTCCTCAAAGAGAAATGAAAAGAGACAAGGTTAGTATCCTATGATACTACAGGTTAAGAAAAAGTGAATAACAATAGTGCTACGCCCTGGGTTTTTTGGGACAGCTGGGGCTGGAAGCATCACAGGTCGTCTTGCAAGAAGAAAATGGACATGAATTGTTTAGTTTAGCTAAGTGAGCTAGCCGATATTGTTCAGTTAGCAGAAGTAATATTTAATCTTAATTTAATCTTAAGAAGGGTATGCACATTAAAATTTCAGTAAAGTCAACTTTATTCAAAAATTCATCACAAAAATGGATCCTCATTTTTTTTACCAAGCATTCTAAAACATGTTTAGATTTTTTATTGAAATATAGTTGACATACAATGGTATATTGGTTTAGCATGTACAACATAATGATTTGACAATTCTATACATCATGCAATTCTCCACAATAAGTGTACCTACCATCTGTTGACATACATTATTACATTATTGACTATATTCCCTATGCTTATGTATATCTGATGTTTAATATATTGTTATTGTAGTGCAATATTCTTCTCGATCAGCTTCTGCTGAAAACTCAGTTGGGATACATATATTCCTACCCTCATAGTTTAGGTCCCTTGAACCTTAATTTAATTATTTGCTTAAAATGATATAAATGTAGACAGGAAATATATTAGCTTGCATCTAGAATTCTGGGATGTAAATATTAAGTTCAACCTTGTCCTTAAACACAAGTTTTGTTACCTTTATCATCATCTTCTTTCCAATGTGTACCTCTTGCTTGTCATCTGTTTGGCACCCTCTGTCCTTCCAGGTTTGGTGCCTGTATTAGTCAATATAGACTAATTTATGCTGCAGGGAAAAAAAACAAAAAGATCAGTGGCTCAATACTATCAAAGTTTGTGCTACCACACTGCAGGTTCCACATGGGTGAGGTGGTGCGTAGGTCCTCAGAACACTCAGATCTCTAGGATGTTAGTAGCACTACCACCTTATAGACAGGTGACTATGGAGTAAGTAGCCTTCTCTGGCATGTAGACATAAGAAAATAAAACCGGAGAACCATGCACAGGGTTTTCAATACCTTACTTAGCTAGGAAGTGTCAAATCACTTTTGCTCATGTGTCACTGGCCATAACTAGCTACATGACCCTGCTCTAATTGCCAGAGAGGCTAAGAGAAGTGAGAGAGCAAATGAAAAGTCTGGTGAACACCAGGGTCACAGTGTTCTTCCTTTTTCTTGCTGGCAACTGAATTTTTATCTCTCAATATGAGCATGGTGTCTTGGAAACTGCTCTCTTATTTCTCTCCATCCCTATTTGTATTTCCAAACATTGTCTGCATCTGTATTCCCTAACTCAGATTTTTGAATGCTCTCTTGATATCCATGAATAGATGTAGGAATTCCTTATTGCCTGTTATACAAAATTACTATACTCATTGAGCATCTCTAGACTCTTGAAATGAGGAGAAATCTCAGAATGGGCATTAAAATCAATTTTTAAAAATGTGACTCTATTCTAAAATTTGGTCAATTCCCTATTACTAACTACTGCCTCTTGTCACTATGCCCCAGTGGCTCAGAAGATTTTGAAATTCTTTACCAATAGACACTAGGGAAGCAAATGGTTTTAAAAAGACTTAGCTGTTCCTTTCCCAATTTTTTTTCACCCTATTTTCCTGTTCACAGGCCTTTCTGTCCAGAACATTGCTTCTCTATTTAAATAAAATTTTAAAGTGCTTTGAGGAAGAAGATCAAGTGAAATAAGGCAATATATAGGTAGAGAATTATGTATAAAATTTGGTTTGTTGTTTGGTTGGTTTTCCTTTAGGGAGATTTGCTCATAGGATTAGCATAATAAATCATGCAATGAACACTCAGGAAAAATATAAGACAGAGAGATGTTGTTTTAAAGTTTACATCATTGGGGATTCAAGGGTATGGGTGTGCTCCAAAGATAAGCTAGATAGGAAAAGAATAGGAGAAAAGAAGTTTGAATCCCAGCACCTAAACTTTTCAATGAAATAATGACCCTTTGAGCCTTGAGGAGAAGACAGAACTGGAGAGAATGGCAAGGAGTTCTATACTGATGGAGGGCCCTCCATATGAAAAATATGATTAAAGTGGAAATAATATTCCACACTTTTTCTCTTTTTAGTCCTTTAGGGTTAGCCAGTAAGTCTGTGATTATCTGGGGATATGGTTTATGCATCAGAAGATCTTCCTTCCTTCAAGAGGCCAACCTCTTGTGACAGCCATGGCCTCTTGTATCCATTAATGCAAGAAAAAATAGCAGAAGGCTTAGAATTTTACCTCAAGAGATTCAGAATAACCTGAATAGTAAGAGATTAAATTAAATTCAAGAATATCTTGCCTATAGGCAAAAATGGATTCCTTTTTTTGTCTTCTGTCTCATGTATCACCAGAAAATTTCTCTTCTGACCAAGATGGAATATGACGAATTGGGCTTACCCTGCCTAAAATGACAGCGGCAACAAAAAAACAGCAAAAAAAAAAAGAGAAAAAAAATAAATATCTGTTTTTAAAACATTGGCCATTAAACAATGAAGAAAAGGGAAATGGAAAACAAATAAGGTAATTCCTATCATTCCTGACCACAGCTCAAGGACTGGAAACCGAGGTGAAGCCCAGCATATTCCTTAGGTTGAGGAGATAGAGCTGGGAGTCTGGAGAGATCAAGGATACCAGTGTTTACAGTATAGAGTAACAGAGAGGAGAGAGCACCATGGAGAGACAATCCAGGAAACCTGCATAGAGTTCTCTTGAAGTATTCAACAAGTACTTAGCACATGCATGTGAGGAAAATCCCTGAGGTCAGGAAAATAACTATCTAATAATAATAATTTAAAAAGTAGGAGAACAGTACCTGATGTTCAAACAAAGCTACGGACAGTGTCCTTTTCTACCAGCTAAACTGGTAAATATCATTAAATCATGGAATATTGAACAGAATTTGAGAGAAGGTCTTGCACCAGATGTGGGTTATAATAAGCTGTAGAGTGAGCACTGCTGAGACCCACATGGCAAATCATAAAAGCATGACATGAAAGAACAAACCATTTCCAAGTAACTTAATTGCATCTCAGAGCAGAGCTCAAGAAGGAATTTAGGACTAAAAAATTATCCAGTGTGTAACAAAATAAAATCTACAATGTTAGGAACCCTTCAATGATTACCAGGAATGCAAAGAGGCAGGAAAAGACAATCCAAAATGAGGAGAAAAATCAATCAATCAAGAATCAGGAGTGATACAGATGGTTTGACTTACCAGAAAAAGTTATTAAAAACAGTTACCAAAACTACAATTAAAAATTAGAGATACGGGAGATATTTTTATAAGATCAAAATCAAACTACTCAAGATGAAATCTGTAATATCTTAGAATAAAAAAAACTCTGAATAGGATAAGTGCCATACCAGATATTACAGATAAATAAATTAATGATCATGAGGATATATCAGTAGAAAGTATTCAAAATAAAGTGCAGATGGAAAAAAAATTCGAAGTTACTTTGTAGGACGGCCTCAAGTAGACTGCTATACATGCGATTGTAGACTTTCAGTGGGGAGGGATAGGAAGGACAGAACAAAACTGAATAAATAATGGCCAGTGATTTCACAAACATGATGGAAATTATAAACCCATGTATCCAAGAACCTCAATAAACCCCAAGCACAAGAAATAAGAAGAAAACTCTACCAACTCATGTCATAATCAAAAGCAGTGATGAAAAAAGTCTTAGGGCATACAGAAAAAAAAGACATTGTGTACAGAGAAACTAAGGTGCAGATGAGGGGATATTTCTCATGAGAAATAATACAAGCAAAAAGACAGTGATAACGTGTCTTTTCAACACTGGAAAAACTTTATGAATGGGGGTAGAATTGTTTATAAAGACACAGTCTTTATGATGAAATAATTGTCAAAGTGAATATGGTAGTGATAAAGGATTGTATCCATTGGTCAAAGCCCAAAGAACTACACACCACAAAGTAATTTTTAGTATATGCAAACAACAACACACAATAAAAATACCAGGCTGCGACAAATGAATCTTAACTGCATTACAAAGGAATCACATAACAGTGAAGTGAATGGGGAGGAAAGGATGTGATCTAAGTAAATTTAGAAAACAGTATTCTGTTCTGACTGCCCACTGTAAAAAAAAAATAGTAAAAACAAAACAAAAATACTGTATACAAACACTGCATTTCCGCACTTATTATACAAAGCTTGGCTTAAATTAAGTACTCAGTAAATTATCTCTATTTATGCTTTTGTGATTCTGTGTTTCATTTAAAAATGGCTATAAAATTGTCTCAAATTTGAGGAGTATTTGGGGCTCGGTCTGACAAAACAGATGATGAGCTGAGCTATAACCAAATTTTTTTTTCAAAGAATCCTAGGAAACTCCTTAACCAAGGTGGAGGTGATATAGTTAGGATACTAGCTATTGAATGGTAGTTGAAAAGCAATGGAGATGAGATCATGGGTAGTGAGGAGGCCCCATAATTGAGAAGTTGAGCTATTGGAGGGATAGTTTTAATCACAGTACTATGGATGATTTATGATGATAAAAACAAGCAAATATAAAATCATGTTTAAGTATTAATTGAATAGCTTCAATATATCTTGTTAGTCTTAAGACATAGTTTCTGACATGGTCTGTTGGGAAAGAGGAGTCAAGAGTTGGTATGGTTTTAGTGAAAGAAGGCACCTGAGAGCTAAAGAAGCCTCAGGAAGGAATAAAAAGAACAAGCAATTAGGAAATATGGAAAAGAGTTGAAGTTATCCAAATTGTCTTTATTCATATGGAAAATGTTTTAAAAAGTTATTTATTTTAAGATAATCAGAATATTACTTTGAACAGGCCTTCTGTTGTCAGTACTGGATAATTCTACAGGAAACAATTATTAAGAAGAATTTTTTAGCAAAGCAAAATTTTCAAATCCTGCTGATAAAAGACTCTCTAAAGCACAAATAATATTTATTTAAACAGCATAAAATCTGGCTCTAAGGAGCACAGTTAACGTCCTTGGATATGGGATTTACCTGAACAGATGCTCTGGTACTTTTATTTGAAGTAGCAAATGAGGCCACATGTATTTGCAGAATTAGCACATATAACAGATGAAAATTGGACGTTGTACCCATTTTCACTGTTATGGGGATTGTGCTATGAGACACCCCAGATGTTACTCTTTGGCAAACAGTTGTTATTCTTTGTTTGGGGCTCGGATGATTATCTTATGATTCTGGATATGTACCAAACTCACTCTCTAAGCATCTGGCCTAATATAGTCAAGCAGATAATATAAATGGACTTCCTTACTAACAAGGTAATGTGTAAATTGACAGTTCACTTGGTTTGGGAATCCTTCATGAATAACACTACCTTTCCCGTGCAGCATGATGTACTTCACTATTTAATGAATGATAGTTTCTGGTTGAACAGAAGGCTCCATGTTGAACATGGAGACAAATTTCTTAATTTATACTGTGTGTTACAACTTCCTTTGGGCTCTACTTGCTTTCATTGTAGTATGAAATTTTAATAGATGGTAAAAAGCAGACGGCTTCTAACCCAAAAACAGTCATTGGTTACTTTTATTTTTCTTTACATATTTACAATGTTGCATCTCTTTCATAATTTCATTTTGTATTTTTGATATTATTCAATTTTTCAGTTATTCATTTGGAATCCAAACCATGTATTGAATGCTGGCAATGAACCAGATAAATGATGTGTATACATGTTCCATTATTCTTCCATTTTGGTGAGATGTCCAAAGTTGGTTTAATCTACCCAAAATATGACACATGTGGAAACTGTTCTTTTTGTTACCATCAGTGGCCTAGGTAGATGAGGAACCACTCTTTTCTTGCTTTGAAACCCTGGGATCTTCCTGGGTGTAATCTGAACCCAGCTCCTTTATGCAGAGGGCAAGGAGGAACTGAAGAAAGAGTCAGAGAAGTTCAGATTGGCAGGTTTCATAAATGAGGGAACTTATACAAAGCTTGTCTTGGGCAGTCACAAGACAAGTTGGTCTCTGACGTGCCTGCCAAATTTTAAAAGTTTATGTAAGGGCCTTAACTGGATTCAGTCACATATACTTTCTAGAGGGTCTTGACATCATACCATGATCTAAATGCTATGCTCTTGAGGCAGCTTCTAGGAGCAGGGAAGGAAAGTGGAACACATTCCAAGGACAGGGGAGGGAGTAAAGACTCTCTGGTTGCTTGGATCTGGTTCATGGGTCTACAGATTCAATGGGTTATCTGTCAGGAAAATCTTGACAATAGTGATTTATTACTCATACTTCACCAATTTAATTTGGTGGCCACCACAGTGTTTCATATGGTGGAGTGGAATCACTTTTGTATACATTGTATGCAAAGACCTTCAAAAGATTTGGGTATTCTCTTTGTCCTGGTATATACAGTTAGTTTAATAAATGTCAACAAGACATTTAGGAGAATACTTGTGGTGGTGTTTTAGGGTTCTTTTTCAAGGGAAGTCAACCTCCCTTTTAATTCATGTGCTCTGACTCAGAACTGACCAAAAGTCGGAAACTAGATGGAACTTCCATTTACTAGTTTTTGGTTTTTGCTAGTTCTTCAATCAAACTTAATCTTGTTGATTATCTACTCATCTTGTACCATGCTTATTAATGGATCTTAGGTTTCCATTTCAGCTTTGCTCCAGTGGTAGCAATTATATTCACCTTGCCTCTGACATACTAAGTAATTTAAGTTACTTCATTTTCCTTATCCACAATTCTGTGACTCACATTGAACAAATGAGATCAACTACAAGGTATCATCTCATTCTGGGTTAGAAGATACAGCCACCACAGAGCTTCTCAAATATACTGCCACATTCATTCATTCATTATTGATTTAATAAAAAGTGTGTCCTCTGAGACCTCCTAGTATCTGGTGGATTCTTTGGTCTGAAAAACAAAGAAACAAACAGACAAAAAAACTGATTCTAACATATTCGCTACCTTGAGGCTTTAAGATCCCCCCTTTTTTATTGAAATGTAATTAACATACAGCATGATATTAGCTCTGGGTGTACAATATAATGATTCAACAATTCGATACATAACTCAGTGTTGATCACAGTGAGTGTACTCTTATTCCTCATCATCTATTTCACCCACCCTCCCAACCACCTCTCTTGTGGTAACCATAAATTTGTTGTCTGTATTTAAAAGTCTGTTTTTGTTGTTATTGTTGTTTGTGTCAATTTGTTTTGTTTCTTAAATTCCCCATATGAATTAAATAATATAGCATTTATCTTTCTCTGTCTCACTGACTTCATTCAGTATTATAGCTTGTACGTCTGTCCATGTTGTTGCAAATGGCAAGATTCCATTATTTTTTATGGTTGAGCAATATTCCATTGTATATGCATACCACTTATTCTTTATTCATTCATTTATGGACAGACACTTGAGTTGCTTCCATATTTTGGGTATTGTAAATAATGTTGCAATAAACATAGGGGTGCATATTTCTGTTCAAATTAGTGTTTTAATTTACTTGGGTAAATACACAGTAGAGGAATTACTGGATCATATGATGATTTTATTTTAAATTTTTTGAGAAACTTCCCTACTGTTTTCCATAATAGCTGGATGAATTTACATTTCCCATTAGCAGTGCACAAGGATTCCTTTTTCTCCACACCTTGCCAATACTTGTTGTTTCTTGTCTTTTTGATTCTAGCCATTCTGACATCTGGTATCTCATTGTGGTTTTGATTTGCATTTTCCTGATGATTACTGATGTTGAGCATCTTTTCATGTCTGTTGACCATCTGTATGTCTTCTTTGGAAAAAATGTCTATTCATGTCCTCTGGCCATTTTTAAATTGGATTATTTGATTTTTTGATGTTGAGTTGTGTAAATTCTTCATATGTTTTGTATATTAACCCCTTGTTGGATATATCATTGGAAATATGTTCTCCCATTCAGTAGATTGCCTTTTGTTTTGTTAATGGTTTCCTTCCATGTGTAAAAACTCTTTATTCAATGTAATCCCAATAGTTTGTTTTGCTTTTGTTTCAGTTGCCTTAGGAGACATCTTAAAAATGTTGCTACTACCAATGTCAGAGAAGTTACTGCCTGTGATCTCTTCTAGGATTTTTATGGTTTCAGGTCTCACATTTAGGTCTTTAATCCATTTTGAATTTATTTTTGAGTATAGTGTAAGAAATTGACCCAGTTTCATTCTTTTGCATGAAGCTGTCCAGTTTTTCCAACATCATTTGTTGAAGAGACTGTCTTTTTCCCATTGCAAATTTTTGACTCCTTTGTTATAGATTAATTGATCATGTAGGTGTGGATTTATTTCTGGGCTCTCTATTCTGTTCCACTGATCGTGTGTCTATTTTGTGCCAGTACTAGACTGTTTTGATTACTATAGCTTTGTAGTATATCTTGACACATGAGATTGTGATACCTCCAGTTTTTTTCTCCTTTTTTCAAGATTGCTTTGGCTATTTGACATCTTTGGTGGTTCCATACAAATGTTAGTATTATTTTTTCTAGTTCTGTGAAAAATGTTGCTGGTATTTTGATAGGGATTGCATTAAATCTGTAGATTGCTTTGGGTAGTATGGACATTTTAACAGTATTGGTCTTCTAATCAATGAACATGGAATATATTTCCATTTGTTTGTATTATCTTTAGTTTTTTCATCAATGTATTACAGTTTTCAGAGTATAGATCTTTCACCTCTTTTCACCTTTAATAACACACTAGGCGTTTTCACCACAAACAAGGCAGTACTTATTTTCACATGACTGATGAGTAATGCATTTCTAGAACCCCATCATAGAGGTTACTTTCTAGAATAATTTCTTGTACCACCTCTTGTATTTTGAGTTTTCCTGAAAATAGAATCAAGATAAGCACTTAAGTGCAGTTTAAATTATTTGAGAAGTGACTTCAGAAAGTTAAAGGGAGGGATAGTTAGAATAGTTAAGGAGTTAATTAAAGCCTGAGTGCATTATTGAGATAATTCCAAGAACAGTGGTAGCCTGGCTCACCACACTTCCCTGAGGGGTATTCAGCATGCCTCCCAGAGATAGATGTCTGTCTGAAGCAAGAGAATCTGAAATATTTTCCTCTGCTTCCATTGCCCTCTGACTGAGCTTTAACTGGAGGAAGTGTTATTTCTTTTGTCTTCTGGTCTGTACTTGTATGTTGCCTTGCAGGCATACACATAAACCAGGGAATGTCTGGAGTGGGGGATAAAATGAAAATACATACACAATCTGTACTTAGGGACCAAATTCTCAGGACAAGGTGAGTCTGTGCTTGTGTGTATGCTCCATGCATATGAATTGCTATCATGTCCATCATCTATGTGGCTAAAATTAAACGCATGTAAATTTACATAAAGTTGGGCTTTATCTGAGACTAAAGAAAAAAAATTTAGTATATGATAACTCAGAGAATACTATATTCTTGAAGCTTTTTTGAAGCTTATAAAATATAGGAATAAGCTTTATCCAACCAAGACAGAATTGGGGAAATTTCAGCAGAGGGACTGTTACTAAGGATTAAATATATTCAGTTGGAGATCTAAGACTAGCACTGAGATGGGAACCAGGGCAAAAAATAGTATGTGAATAGTATATTTTCTTAAAAATATAAAATAACATAACTAGGAAATAGGTGGTGCCAAAGGCTATCATTTAAATGTGGCAACCCAAATTGTAGAAGCCAAAGTAAGGAAAGGAGAAGCTGAGTATTATAAAAAGCAGAAATATAAAGGTAACAAATAGAATCTTAAATATATGTTCTCTCCCTATATATAATCCTAGGCTTTCTGAACCGTTTTATTAGACATGTCTATTGTATATACATATGTTATATATTCATACATACTGTGTGTGTATGTGTGTGTGTGTATATATATAATATATACATATATTATATATGTATATATTATATATATACACATATATATGTATATATATAAATCCTAGGTTATTTCACCAGAAGAACTTCACAATTCAAAGGCAAAGTTACCACAATAGCAATAGTCATAACTAGTGCCCATGTCTTCCTAAATACAATTTCCCACTAGAAGGAACCAGAACTCTTTGGAAAAATGACTTCAACTGGGTTTTAAATAGGGAAAGGACAAGGTGAGTCTGTAATATCTTGTAGAGAAGGCAAGACATGCTTAAAAACTGACAAGAGCATGTCAAAAGTTCAGGGTTTAAAAGGCTCCTAATGGCTAGATATATACAAGTAAAGTATCCAATATAATAATGATAGTAATGGATTTTTAGCACTTAAGAAAATAATTAAAATCCATTGCGATTCTTAAAGAGAGCCATCTTTTCAGAATAATACAGTAAGTGAAGAAATTAGAGAATTTCCATTTCATATTTACCAGTGTATAATGGATACTGTTAAGAAACCAGGTTAAGGACCATCAACAGATCCTTAAGCCATAGATGAAAGCTGTAAGGACCAAGTACATTCACATGATCTCAACTATTACCTATGGGTCAAAAACAAACCAAAAATTAACCTTACCTTTTTGGTGCACACTACCTAAACCAAATGATCCAATTTAGCATCATCAAAATGGGACAAACCGGCATTGTGTATCTCTAGGTGGAAAGTAATATGAAGTTCAAAACATCACCTATATGGCATTCTTGCTGAAGTATTTAACTTGAAATAGATTATTAGGAATCAATAAAATTCTGACTGTGGGACATTATAAAAATACCTGGATTAAACCCTTTAAAAATGCCAATGTCATCACTGTCTTAGATATACAAAAATGTTTTGGACACTTCTAAATCAAATAAACAACTTAGACATTAAAAATGAATGTCCTGCGTGAATCTTGATTTAATCATTGTTGTAATAAAACATATAAAGGACTGAGGTGCCTGGGTGGCTCAGTCATTTGGGCACCCAGCTCTCCATTTCTACTCAGGTCATGGTTCTTGAGATTGAGCTCCATGTCAGGCTCTGCGCTGACAGAGTGGAGCCTGCTTGGGATTCTCTGTCTCCCTTCCCCTCTGTCCCTCCTCTACTCATGGCCACTTTCTCTATTTCTCTCAAATTAAAAAAATAATAAATATATTTTTAAAAATATATAAAGGTTGTATTTGGGAGAAATTTGATATAAATTTCCTATTAGATAATGTTATGTGAAATGTTAAATTTCTGGTTTATATTATCATTGTATAGAATATTTATTGGAATAGAGTAAGATGATGTCTTTGTTCTTAGGGAATACATGTGGCAGTATCAATAGGTGAAGTCAGTGGTGTTTGAGATGTACTTTAAATGATTCAGCAAAAAAGTACATGTATTAATGATGCGTGTGTGTACACATGTATTTACAGAGACTGAGAAAGAGAGAGAATGCCACAAAACGTTTACAATTACTGAAGTTAGGTAACAGTTACACGGTTGTTAATTATACTATTCTACAAATTTTCTATATGGATGTATATAGATAGATAAATGTATAGTTGACCCTCAAATAATGCAGGGGTTAAGGGTGCTGAAGCCCCGCATAGTCAAAAATCTGTGAATAGCTTTTGACTTCCCCCAGAATGAGATACGAATAGCCTACTGTTGACTGAAAGGCTTACCAATAATATAAACAATCAATAACACACATTTTGTATGTTGTATGTGTAATACACCATATTCTTACAGTAAAGTAAGCTAGAGAAAAGAAAATGTTGGGGTGCCTGGGTGGCTCAGTTAGTTAAGCATCCGATTTAGCTCAGTTCATGATCTTATTGCTGGTGAATTTAGACCCTCAGTGGGCTCTGTGCTGACAGCTCGCAGCCTGGAGTCTGCTTCAGGTTCTCTGTCTCTCTGCTCCTCTCCCATCCTGCTCACGCCCTGTCTCTCTCTCTCTCTCTCAAATATAAATAAGAATTTTTAAAAAATTAGAAAAAATGTTATTAAGAGATTCATAAAAGAAAATATATTTACAGTACTGTACTGGATTTATTAGAAAAATCCATGTATAAGTGGACCTGTTCAAGGGTCAACTGTACATACTCTCTATATATAATTTATATCTCTATCTATATATAAATTATATATGTATATATAGTGACTATATATATATATACTATTCATATTATATATATTTCTATACTTAAAAGAGTAGTAGGAAAAATGTTAATGTTAAGAAATACATCAAAAGGTGGGGTGCCTGGGTGGCTCAGTTGGTTAAGCGTCCAACTCTTGATATCAGCTCAGGTTGTGATCTCACGGTCCTAAGATTGAGCCCTGCATTGGCTTCGTGCTGAGCGGAACCTACTTGGGATTCTCTCTCTCTCTCTCTCTCTCTCTCTCTCTCTCAATAAATACATAAACAAATATAAAAATAGAAAGACATCAAAAGGTAATTTGACTTATTATAACCATGATAAATATAGAAATTTGCTATCCTTAAGAGCTCACAGTCTAGTCATCTTACATGATGGAAAATACTCTTAAAAAATTGTAGACAGAAAAGAAATTGTGAGCTATCAATCATAAGGCTTTAACATTTATTAAATATGTCTTTTTAATCAAAGGACTGTGAACTCTCTAAGAAATCAATATCATGGGCAATATCCACATAAGGTAAAATAAGTAATATATTTTAAAATATATTTAGTATTCTTCCTCAAATAATTTCTTACATTACTTTTACCTACAGTGATTAAAACATGATTTTCCTGTGTGGTTTGTGCAATCCATTGAGGTATTTTCTGGTCTAATTTTGTGAATTTACTACAACTATGTTACTATGAGTCTGTTAACTCATAAAGCCATGAAAAAACATGAACTTGGTTTGATATATGCTCTTTGGGGCCAGTCTCTGCCATTTATACATTTATAACCTTACTTATTTCCCTCTTAATGCCTCATTGTTCTCATCTGTAAAATGAGGAATATAATATTACGTTTATCATAGGTGGTTAGCATTAAGTGAAAATATTCATGTAAAATATGTAGTATTCAGCACATCATACATGCTCAGTAATTGTAAGATGTATATATTATATATAATATATATATTATATATATAATATATACATAATATATATTATGTAATATAATGTATTATATATAATATATATTATATATATAATATATACATATTATATACATAATATATATACATATTACACATATACATATTATATATATAATTATCAACAGTTACATGGACATTATTTACTGTACTTGTAGTTATAATTTAACCAATTTACATATATCCTCATTCCTTGTTCCTTTAAGATATCAGAATATTTGATAATTCTCAACTGTTACTTGCAACAGATGTCCATGTCTAAACAAATACCTGATGTAAAACAGTTGTGCAAGATAATTTAATTAGAAGATTAATTGTAAGTCATTCAATTTTTCCCTTGCTGGCTTTTCTAGTTTAGACCACTTGAGTCTCAGATTACACCAAAATGTCTGATCACATATTGGGCACTAGAAAGAAGGTTATTTCTAATTGTTGGAATGTAGTTAATTAAGGCAAAATGTACTCTGGAGTTGGAAGTACTCCTGCTACTTGGCACAGGAACCCCTGTTACTCAGGAGTACACTTCTTCCTTCCTTGTCTTCAGGTGAAGCCTACTTTCTCCTGGGGCTGCCATAGAGCTATTACATGGGTCCAAATTTCGTATTTTCTATATCTCTTATCACTCCAGCCATTTATACTGGCTAATTCATTCATGCCTATGATCTCACTTTGGATGTTCTTTTCCTGCATTCCAAATAATAAAACCTCAAACTGGCCTGGACTAACCTAGAAATATACGTGTGTGTATACGTGTGTGTGTGTGTGTGTGTGTGTGTGTGTGTGTGTATTTATATATATAATGTATACACACACGTAACGCCATGTGTGTGTTAAAATCAGCTTCACAATACTGAAGAAATTGGTCTAAGTTCCTATAATGCTGATGGAGGAAAAACGAAGGATCTAAGGCTAGTATTCATCAGGTCTACTTCTTTGTGGTCTAACACTGCATTTCTCTGTGCCATGTGCCTGGATGCATTCATTTCCCACGTAACTTTTAACCCATTGGGTTCTAATAATAGATTGTGGATTGGGGCGCCTGGGTGGCTCAGTCGGTTAAGCGTCCGACTTCAACTCAGGTCACGATCTTGCAGTCTGTGAGTTTGAGCCCCCTGTCGGGTTCTGGGCTGGTGGCTCAGAGTCTGGAGACTGCTTCCGATTATGTGTCTCCCTCTCTCTCTGCCCCTCCCCCGTTCATGCTCTGTCTCTCTCTGTCTCAAAAATAAATAAGCATTAAAAAATATAGTTTGTGGATTATGGTAATTTAACCTGAATAGAAATTATAATCATAGAATTTGATACAGGAGTGAGATTGAGAGATTATTTGATCGATTTTTTTCTGTCAATGCAGAAGCTCCACCTAACATGAGATAATTTAAGATTTTATTTATAGTCTTTAAAAAACATAACCCTCTCCCAAACTGAGTAAGGCAGCACGTATAATGGGAAAAAATTCTGTTCTTAGAGAAAACTACTTCCCTAGTTTTAATTCCTTTCATTTTTTTTCATATTTGTTATGGATCTAACTTTTAGTTATATATGGCTAATTTGCTGGTACATATGGCAGTGAAATAATATCAAATTAGGAATCTATTTATCATCTACTTATACAATCAAATATGGTAAGAAACACAGAAGAGACTGAAAACCCATATAAATACTTAAAATGTACACTTTAAGCAGACAAGACTGCAAGCGCATTAGGAGAGGATGAAAGAATTCAAAATTTAACCACATTTCAATCAAAAGCCTCAGAAACTACTTTTTCCTCATAACCTAAATTTGACATCCTTAAACAACTGTTTGCCACCTGGAAAAATGTGACTACCAGAGCACCTTTTATATTTTTAATTATTTCTCTTACATGAGATTTGAGGCATCCTCAGCTGTAACAAATAACATTTTGGTTTGTGCCTTGTAATATTTGGAGACATGCTTTCTATTAAGGTTGTGCTATTTCCCTTAATTACTGAACAATAATAGGCTATGGTGTGTATATGTATTTTCTCCACAATTTGTAAGACATATGCCTGTCTTTATTATTCCCAAGCACAATCTGTTACAGTGTTTATGTTTATCATTATTATGGCTGTCAATCCTTCTTGTTACTATTATATATTTACCTCAAAAATTTTGAAGCATCACAGACAAAACAGTCCTAATAGACCACCATCAGATTACAAGTATGAGAAGAGAATAATAAAATAAAATAAAATAAAATAAAATAAAATAAAATAAAGGATATATGTTTTGTTAATGATCTTATTTTTTAATGTTTACTTATTTATTTTGAGAGAGACAGAGTGAGCAGGGGAGGGGCAGAAAGAGAGGGAGAGAGAGAAACCCAAGTAGGCTCTGCACTGTCAGCATGGAGCCTGACAGGGGGCTCAAACCCATGAACTGTGAGATCATGACCTGAGCTGAAACCAAGGGTTGGACACTTAACACACTGAACCCCCCTGGCACCCTTGTTTTATTAATGATTTTATTTATTTATTTATTTATTTATTTATTTTTAATTTTTTTTTTTCAACATTTATTTATTTTTGGGACAGAGAGAGACAGAGCATGAATGGGGGAGGGGCAGAGAGAGAGGAAGACACAGAATCGGCAACCGGCTCCAGGCTCTGAGCCATCAGCCCAGAGCCCGCCGCGGGGCTCGAACTCCCAGACCACAAGATCGTGACCTGCCTGAAGTCGGACGCTTAACTGACTGAGCCACCCAGGCGCCCCATTTTTATTAATGATTTTATATCAGACCAGAGAATGTCATAGGCCTGCTATTTTAGAAGTCAAAAGAATTCAAAATATATTCTATAAAATGGGCTTACTTTTGACCTTTAGGATTCTGAAATTATAGGAATAACTAAGTGAATGCCTTAAAGGTGAGGACAGCTCCTCTATCCAAAGAGCACAGCAGTTTTTCTGTTGAGATAGTATATTCAGTACAATCTACTCTTTCTTAGGCATAGTTAAGGTTTTAAACAGAACAGCCACAATAAAGAGGTAAGAATGGGATGGGAAGAATTTGACATTTTGCCCATACCATGCTAGGGAAAGGCAGATAAGAATATAATGGGCTTCCTTGCTCTAACTGCATCTCCTCTAAAGAATGGAAAAGAAGATCTGATATATTTTAGTTATAAGCATTTTATTTATTTCTTTATTCAAAAATCTCAGCAGGATCATACTAGTCCAGAATAAAGCATTCCCATCAATACTTATGACACTGAATAGAGTGGAGATGTAATATAATACAATAAATAGTAAGTTAAGGAAGAGATTGTCTTTGTTACTATTCTTTCCTTCAAAACAATTTTGGTTCTTTTCCAAATGTGTCATCAGCTGAACATATTTCATATGCATAAATAGAAGCTGTTGACCTCCCTGACCCTAAGAATGTTCATTCGCTATCTAATCAAAACTCTCTTGATGCAATTTATTTTATTTGCTTCTCACTATTTAAAATTTGTTCTTACTGTATGGTGGCTCAAATAAGACCCACTCTTGTAAAAATGCATATACTATTGAAACTCTGTTTGCAAAATAATCAGGCAATATTAATTTTTGGAAACATTCATTTAATTTATGTGGTTCAACCAATTATGGGGACTGTATGCCATGAAACTTTTGAAGTTCACATTATCCTTAAAATTATCTTTATTTTAAAGATAATACATTATTGTAGTAAATATAAACCATACAATTCAGCTAATTATAGGGCTTAATTTATGTCCTTTCATGCCATTCTCTTTATTCATACAAGTTTTCTCAAGCCATATACACTTATATGGGAATGTTGTTTGTGGATTTTTCTCAAAATTGAATTATACTACAAATATTACCTGAATACTACCTTTTTAAATATCTTGTAATGCTTTTTCATGAATATTCTTACAGGTTAGTAGATAAAGGTATAATGTGTTGTTTCTAATTTCTCATGCATGTGACAGGTATATAGAGTATTGCATATGTGGATGAATGTGTGTTTTTTTTTTAACTTTTAAAATGGCTCCCTGCTTCTCTCCTTATTGGTCCTCCTTTAAGCGAATGAACGTGAGTTAAGAATTCAGTATATAATCTTTGGTACATTTAAACATATATCTACGCACATAGATACAAGCACACATTTCTGTTCTTTTAAAAATAATTTTTTGATGTTTGTTTATTTTTATTTACTTATTGAGAGAGAGAGAGAGAGACAGACAGACAGACAGACAGAGAGAATGTGAGCAGGAGAAGGGCAGAGAGAGAGAGGGAGACACAGAATTTGAAGCAGGCTCCAGGCTCTGAGCTGTCAGCACAGAGCCCAACGTAGGGCCAGAACTCATGAACTGTGAGATCATGACCTGAGCCGAAGTCAGAGGCTTAACTGACTGATCCACCCAGGCACCCCAACACATTTCTATTCTTTACTGCACAATACCTTATATAAAACAATCTAAGCCCTTTTAATGGGTGTAATTTATATTGGTTAGCTCCACAATAAGGCTAACACATTTCAAGTATGGCTTCTTATAATGAGATTAAGGAGCTAACACTACATTTTCTTGAATCCTTTGTAGCTAGTGTTCTGAAAATGGGAGAGAAGTTGCATGTAAACCAAGCATCTTGCTGGCATGTTTCAGGGCAGAGACAGTGATCTTTTGGAATCTGCAGCTTTGGCAACGCCGTCCTGGTCCCTCAAGTTCTTGATCATGGCTCTCTGGTTTCCTGGTTGAATTGCATAATTTTGGGAATCAATGATGTGCTGGAGCCCTCCCACATCAGCTGATTAGGGCTTAATGTGCCTATTTCTTCTCTGCTTTATCATGTTGGTAGATTGAAATTGGCCATGGTAAGAGTCTTTGTGCTGCTACCTGCATTGAGCAAGTTACATACGGAAATTACTAGGCTCAGAGTTTTGATTTCTTAGCTTACTGTGGTCACAGAGCAAGGAGTTTTTGTTTCATTTTGTTCTGTTTTGTTTTTAATTACCCTGAATGAAACTCATCACTGGAACTAAAATCAGAAGGAGAGTTTGATTCATCCACACATGAAGTTTAATTTACAGCTTCTTCTATTTCCTTATGTGAAAAAAAAAAGAGAGAGAGAAATGAATAAGAAATATTGGAACCCACAGAATTGATATCATGACACTTGGAAAAACTGAGACAATTCTAGATACCTCATATTCTATGATTCCCCTGAGCCCTCATTAGTGACAGAAGTGCCCCTTCCTCACCTGTCTGAGGATGTTAATCCTTTCCTGCTGGAATATCATGTAAAAACCACACCTAAGTCTGTAACCTTGCAAGAAGCTAAAAACGTTTTATATGTTCCACTGCTAACACCTACCATTACCTTCAAATCTATAACTGGAGTTAGAAGCTTGCATGCTCTAGGAACAAACTACGAGGTATACTCACTTGGAAGCAGGAAAACTGAGGTTTTGCTAATTTAAATCATTTTGAACCTGAAGAACATGTATAAAAATTTACTATTTACTAGACAAAAGAGGATGGACAATGTACTGATTTAGACTAAATCTATTAATATAAATAATTGAATTATAATTATTGAATTTATAAATATTTATTGATACTTATTAATACCCAAGATTCTGAATTAACCTCGCTGGTAATATGGGCCTCATTATTTGCTTTCTCCATTAGTCAAATCTATACTTATGGTGGTATAAGATGAACAAATTTGAGATTAAAAAATAATTTGGTTTTGTTTTAGTGTAGAACACAAATATGTTTCCATTAAAATCCAAGTACCAAAGTTATTGATTCCCTCAGGCCACAGAATGGGAGTGAAGATGAAATTTGGGATGGCTGGAGGCTCTATGTGACGGTATTATCATTTTCTATTTGTACTACCATGATGTATTAGAGAGGTTATGAAGTGCAAACTAAAGAATGGATTTACATGGGGGTGTAAATCCACACTTAGCTCTATTCACTGGAAAACTCAGATGAAAAATTTTGTTACTAAACCCTTGATAATACACTAGAGAAGAAAGTACAGACATGCTTGAAAGGATCTTCAGCACCATGAAAAGAGCATTCATCCTCTATCATCTGGGAGTAAAGATGGGAGATGCTGCCATCACAATCGATTTACTGATTTCAATTTGGACAAAAGATGTCGTGTAGGAAATGATCAACTCTTAATATCTTAAGATCCCTCTGTGTGAAGGGGAGGCCAGTTACCCTTGACATATGGCCATAATGACAACATATCTGCATTCCGTCAATGTTTTTACTCATCTTCAAAGGGAGCTGTAGTCTTTATCAGAGTAACTGTGCAATGATGTAAGAGAAATAAACAAAATTTAGGGAATGATTAGAGAGATTGTGAATACCATGGTGATGTATTCATCAGAAAGAGGGCTTATGGAATTTAAGTAATAAGTATAGATTTAACCCAACCTTTCCTCACATTGGCTTCAGTGGTGTAGATGAGACTATGAATGCATCTTGTTCATCCTGTTACTGAGTTTTTCCCTCAGTAACTAGCATAATGCATATATATTTACAATAAATGGCAGAGTATTCACCCTGTCTTCCTGAACCATGGAATAAGGACCATAAGGATAGGAAGACTCAAGTGGAAATTCCTGGATCACTTCCTTCGTATCATAATAATCGTTCAGAAGATATATCATGTTCTGTTAGAGAATCAGAGATTGAGATAACCACTAAAGCATCGCAACATGCAAGTGTAGTGATATTTATCATATTTATATTTAAGTACCATATTTACACTTAAAGCAGACAGATGTTTCTTAGAAAATAATACTGACTGTTGAAAACTTAATCATGTAGTGAATCCAATTTCATCTGTATTTCACATGTGTTATCCTCATTGGAGCAAACCAACACATTCAAGTTGTCAGTTTCCCAGGCACCAGAAGGAAGTCTCTCTGCTTCCCAGTCTCCTCTGGGCTGAAGGAGACTCAACCAACTTATTTGGGTCTTCCTCGGATAGAAAGAAAAAGTGGACTCGGTCAATGAAAATAGTCTTTATTTTCCCCAGAAATTTCCCAGGGCTGAGTTCTTCAGAGCATCCTCCATATTCTACTCCTAATCACCACACCCCTGACATAAAGCCCAAAATTCCTTTATAACACCTCCCAGGAACTTGTCTAGCCCCCAGGAGGAAAGGTCTTGCATATAGTAATTTATAGCCATAAATGCTCTTTTACCTAGAATGGGTGAATATGTTGGATTGGATATGTGATTGGAGGGAGGAAATTTTCTTTTGATTCCATACTGCCAGAGTCTACGTGGTATAGTAGACTCTTTTCAGTCTTTGTCCTGGGTTCCTGGAAGGAAGCTCAAACCTTTGGACTTACCCTGGGTGACAGGAGTACCTCGGTTATTCATTGTAGGCCCTAAGAATTTATGCTATGGGGTTACTCTTGGTTGGTTTTTGATAGTTATGTCAAAGAGATGACTCAGGATGGGGTCAAGTCATGCCACAAAAACCAACCATGTGAATGGAAGGTTGAGACTTTGAGCTATGTGATATCAGTCTGACCTCCCCAACTCTGGGCAGGGAGAGTGTGGGCTAGAATTTGAGTTCGAACACCAGGTCAGTGATTCAGTCAGTCTTACCTGGATAATGGAACCTCACTGCAAATTCAGGACTCTGAAGCTTGGTGGAACTTCCTGAGGGTAAACACAACAATGTGCCAAGAGGGTCCTATTCCCTGACTGCACAGGGAAAGAACATGGAAGCTCTATGTTCAGGACCCTCCTAAACCTGCTTTTTGTGTCTCTCCATTTGGCTAGTCCTGATTTGTTTCCTTTATGATAAAACTGTAATCATAATGTAAGCACTTTCCTGCATTCTGGAGTTGTTCTAATGAATTATAGAACCTGAGAGGTTGTGGGAAATTCTGGGATTTGTTACCAGTTGGTCTGAAGTGCATATAGCTTGCATCTAACATCTGGAGTGAGAGCAGTCTAATTGGAAACCTTACTCTTTAACCTGTAGAGTCTGATATTAATCCTTGCTGATTAGTGTCTGAATTGAACTTCCTTGCAGTATTTTATCCTCCCATATGAGGTTTTAACCAAATAAGAAGTAAATGGTTTTCCCTGCTTGTTGCAGAAAATATTTGTGCTGTGACTAATGTAATGTCAAGTATCAGCTTGTCAAGTTATCTTCATGCTATTTAACTTAGCTGGTTCTACTGCCATTCAGTGAGATTAAGAGTTTAATTTTGTACACAACTTGAGTTTTATGATATTCTAATTGTCACGTACTATAAGTGAGCTACAAGTGACCTTGTAGATACATTACCATCATGATTGCTTTTGTTGACCATTTTAATTCCAGTGACTAGCACAGGGCCTACCATATAGTATGTAAAGACTCAAATACTTATTTAATATTGAAAATTGGTAGAATAAGAAAGCTTTGTATCCTAAGACTATTCTATTCAAATTGACAAAAAGAAATCAGTTCAGAAAATATATGGTCTATTGATAAGGTATAACTAAAATCATCATTTATTTCATAGAAGTCATCTTCTCTTCCATGATTGATTTGCAAGGGACATGAGGTAGATAAATATCTATACTGTGAATCAGAGCTTCTCCACGAGGATGCCACAAATATGTTACAGTGTTGCCTCTCTTTAAGAATAACCATAGACCTCAGCAAATATCTACTGGTATCATCAGGAGCTTCACAGAGGGAGGCTCAAGAGGAATTTGCCACATACTTGCCTGTAGACAGCAAATACAAGGGGCAACAAACCAGTGCTCACCACTTTGATGCATGGCCAAGGAGGTTCTATGAATTGTCACCTACCTCATCAACCAGCTGTAGATACTCTCTTGCTCCTGAGCAAGGAGTCTATACTATTACCAGGGAGGCTATCCCACGTCCTAAAAACATGGAAAACATTGTGCACTATCTAAATGACTGCCGATGAGATCAAGGAGAGACCCGGGGGAAGGAGAACAGGCAGGTATTTGGAGGTACTACTCTACAAATACATGTGATTCCTTAAGTTAGGGCACTATTACTTTTAAATTTGATATAGAAGACTTTAATTGTGCTCAAAGTCTAATCATACTACCAATATTTAACATTTCTGACTGAAGAATGAAAAGGAATGATGTATTTTTAATGTATCATTTTTCCTTATATATGTGGATGGTGCCAAAAATTGGATTGCAATTTTTTTTTTATTTTTTTTAAATTTTTTTTAACGTTTATTTTATTTTATTTTTGAGACAGAGAGAGACAGAGCATGAACGGGGGAGGGGCAGAGAGAGAGGGAGACACAGAATCGGAAGCAGGCTCCAGGCTCTGAGCCATCAGCCCAGAGCCCGACGCGGGGCTCGAACTCACAGACCGCGAGATCGTGACCTGAGCTGAAGTCGGCCGCTTAACCGACTGAGCCACCCAGGCGCCCCGGATTGCAATTTTTTTTTACCATCTACTTAGGCAGAGTTTCTTGATGATAGTTACTAGTAAGAATCTGAAGATACAATCACTTAAAACTCTGGGTAGGCATTGAATATCACCACTTCAAGCATAAAACTAGATGTAAAAGTTTTATGTTTACGTTGATGGCCCATACTGAGCCATGCCCATAATATGTTTTATATTTTATTTTTAAAACATTATTTAATGTACACAAAGTGAAATTAATTTTAATGCCAAACCACACGCAGACAACTCTCATGGTTCAGTCCAGGGTTAAATTATCTTAGTCATTTTCTCCATGTGCCATAATATATAAGAGTTCAGGGAGTAATGCTGTAGGGGAACTGAAAACCTGGTTTATCAAGTAAGAGATAGTATAAATTTATGCATAATTAATTTGTCCCATTGTGTTACACAGCAGTAATTTACTTTCAAGACGTGTATCAAAAATCCCTTGATAAGTATTTATTAGATAAGATTTAGCAGTGATATACTCTTAAAATTATATGTATATATGTGTATGTGAAATTATATGTAAAATTATATGTGTATATGTGTGCATGAATATATATATATATATATTTACTCACTAATTTTTATAAGATACTTTACAGCAAAGTAAAAATATTGTTAAGATTACATTTTAAAAAACATTAAAAGATCAACCAGAGGCATAGCTTAAGGGCAATAGCACTCAACTAACTGAGAAACTGAAAATGAATGCTTAACTATTGTATGTAGAAAGCAAATGAAAATTAACTTATTAATGGTTGCTCGTGCATAGCTTGGAGAGAAGGAATCCAAAATAATACTGGGAAAATATTAACCTACTTCACCTCAATTGATCATGAAAGATTTGGGCCAGCATAAGTCATGCCTTAGGACTTGTTTAACATGCAAGTTATAAAAATAAGGTGTTCTTATGTCTGATAAATGCATTAATAAACTCTATATTTTTTCTCATTTTACAACTTGCTATAATACTCTGGTATTTATTAATCCTATAAAAATAAAAGTGATAATGTAAATAGTTATCCACATGATTCTAGAAAAGACGTGTGTGTGGGGATATGTGTGCATTTTTCTTTCTTTTTTTTTTGAATGAATATAGTAAAATCCTGAATAAAAAATTAGTAATATTTCTACTATCACGGCTTTATTTTACCAGTGCATAAAATCTTAGTAATGGAATAATAGAATCTGAGAACTGAAAGGAATCATCTATCTTAGTTCCTTATATGGCTGAAGAAAGAAAGCAGGAAACAGGTTAGATAACTTTCTTGAGTCTTTAGTCTCTCTAATTTTTGTATAGCCTCCCTCGACATAACTGAAAATACCAGTGAGAACAGATCTCAACGTTTTCCAGTATACAAAAACAACAAAAACAAGAGATAATATTTATTGAACTATCAACATATGCAAGAAACTGCTTGAGAAGCTTTTTATAAATTATCTCATTTAGTCCTAGCAACAATACTACATGTTGGAAATACCATCAGAAGAGGAAACGCAGTCATTGAAACGTTATGTGTGGTTACTGATTATGGAGCTATCAAGTAGTGGAGACAGAATTTGAACCTATGTAGTTTAGTTCTCTAGATCCAATAGACTCTCTCACCACAATTCAACCCCTTTCCATAAGCACAGTAGAGTATTAATAACATCCTATTCCTCAGTTATAACCCTTTCTATTCCACTTAAGGAAGCATATATGAGTATTCACGAGCAAAAGTAAAGTTGTAAGAGTGTTTGCACGTGCACGCGCACGTGTGTGTGTGTGTGTGTGTGTGTGTGTGTGTGTGTGTGTGTGAAAGAGGGAGAGAGAGAGAGAAAAAGGGAGGGAGAGAGGCAGATCCAAGATTTGACTTAAAATTTGGGTCTATTTATCAAAATCATTCCCAGTATCAGTTTAAAAGTGAAGAATGCATTTGATTAGAGCACATTGGTTATGCCTGAATATTTAAAGAACAGGATTTTAAGGACATTAATCCTTCTCAAGAGGTGATCTGGAACCTGAACTTTTGTGAAACCTGGGCTCTCCTCTCCTTTTTACTGATTAAAAACTTTTACCTTAGAGATCTAAAAGACTGGTTCCTTCTGTTTCTGTTCTCTTTTGTTATAACCAGAAGCCCAAGTTACCAAGATCATTCATATCAGAAGAACACTTACCATCACATTATTTATTATCTAATCTAATTCTGTTGCACTTTCCATTAGCCCACATCACTGTAACCTCTGAAGCTCATGGTCTCTCATCACTAAAGGCACCATGTGCCCTCAACTTCTTTTCTGAAAGTTTTCTTCACTGTAGGGTCAGCTGAACCCTGGATGTATGCTGAGTCTCTTCACCTCCTCTGAAGTGGAGGATGCATTGTCCCACATCCATTCACCTTAGGACCTAGTGGTGGAAAATGTGTCCTCCATTTACCCTGTTGCTGTTTACAAATCATCTGGTATTTTGGCATTGTACTTGAGAAATGCTTCCATAAAGGAGAATTTCAGACATTTGATAAATGTGACCATATCATAATTAAATGGGATCTCTTGGTTATGAGGCAGATGTTTCCAACCACACAGCATTAATTTAATCATAAAATATAACTCATACTTTTTCATACTGGTGTCTTTATACACAAAGTATTCTTCTCGTTTCCTCTTCTGCTATGGTGATAGCTCACATCATAACACAATAGGATCGATACAATGACAGCTAATATGGTAATACTATCCCATGCAAATAGGTCAATCCAAAATGTTATTCTAAGGACGGGCATTTTTTCATGTTCTCACTCTGTGCCATATTGTGTACACACACACATTCAATTATATGTACTCCATATGTATTTTATACATTATATTAATATAATTTTGTGTATATTATAAATGAATTATATATACATATTATGTGTATATATACATAATATGCATATATATGTGTGTATATATATACATATGCATATATATATATATGTATGTATTTTAGCTATTTGGCCACTTAATTCTACTTCCTTGTAGCCTACACAACTGGTAGAATAATAATTTCTATCATCATCTGCAATTGTTTCATCCCTAAAATCCTTTTCTAAAACAATTCTTCTTTCCATTTTTCCATTTCATTATATCAGTCTCATCTTCATTCCAATTTTACTTGTATACTTGTATCCCCTATACTCTACAAATGGGCTATTTTTCTTCCATAGCTACAAAACCCCCAGTGTACTATCAATTCAATTCAATGGCTATTTTGGTAATAACCTATTCTCCTAACTCGCTGGTCTTCCATTATTTTGCCAAGGAAAACTTTGTCCCTGAATAACTCAGGTTTTATCACTTCTACTTTTACACATAAACACCAAATGCATCTGGAGAAAATTACACATTATCTTTACTTGGTGTTATAAAAGTATGATTTCTAATGCCAAAAGGGAAAATAATAAAGAAAAGATGTAAAAACAAATAATCTTGCCTCTGGAAATGAGAAACCAAGTTAGTGTTCTCAGTTGCCCATTCATTTCTATGTGAAATAGGAGCCAAATTATCTTCTGCAAAAGTGGAAAGTGTGAGAAATGTCATAAACAGAAAATAGATATGGGAAAAATTAAAAAAATGTCTTTTTTATTGTAGAAATTATACTTGACGATTTTTGTCTCTATTTCCAACATATGTGTATGTTTGTATGTGTATGTGTGTTTTACTATATACCATATGCTGCTATTTTCTGAGAACACAGTAGAAAAGAAAGACACATGACATTTACCCTCAAGAAGCTTAGAATTTATGAGAAGAGATAGATATTTTTTCTTTAATTTCTTTAATGTTTATTTAAACATTGGGAGAGAGAGAGCAGGGGAGGGGCAGAGAGAGAGAGAGACAGAGACAGAATCCGAAGCAGGCTCCAGGCTCTGAGTTGTCAGCACAGAGCTTGATGTGGGGTTCGAATCCACAAGCCAACCCACAAGCCTTGAGATCATGACCTGAGCCAAAGTCAGAGGCTTAACCAACTGAGCCACACAGGCGTCCTAAGAAGAGATAGATATTTTAAGGATAGGAATTATACAAATAATTATTCACTTATAGTTGTGATAAGTGCCTCAAAGTAAAGGCAGAATGTAGAGTGAATGCATGAAATATAGCTACTTGACATAACTTGGAGTGATTTCCTGAAAACTGAAGAGAAAACGTTGCCAGTTGTTAAAAAGAAAACATTATGGAGTCGGAGAAAATAATATTTCAGCATTAAAGTCTAGCATGTAAGAAGGCAATGAAATAGAAAGGAGTTTGTCTGCAAATAACATAAACAAACAGAAAAGTCTCATGAGGATAGTAAGCAAGAAGAAGATTGTTTTGTGATGAGACTGGGATGCCTGCTTGTCAGGAGGCATGTTTTGAAAATATGTTTAGACCTTTTAAGAATTTGGAAGGTGTGATGAGAAGGCATTTAAGGGCTACAAATAAGTGAGTGTGATGGAAATATCTACATGTTAGCAATTTAATCTAGTTGCTCTATGGATAATTCTTGGTATGGAGAAGACAGCATCATATAAGTAGATCTATAGTAGATTACTGCAATACTCCAAATAAAAAGTGATGATGGATTCCATGGAGAGAATGTGGGTAAAGATGGTCTTTCTTTTTCCCCTGTTGTGTCAGGATGTAATGCCTGAAAAAGTTGTAGTTACCTTACAACCAGCCTGTGGGGGTAAGGTGGGGGGATGCCATGCCACTGGAGGCAGAGGAAGATATGGAAAGAACCAGGTTCTTTGATAACAGATCACTGAATCCTTGAAACAAGCCTGAAGTCAAACTAGGATGTCCTGTTATGAGACCTGAGGCTTAGAGAAAAGATTTCTATGACAGAGAAGGGACTGTAGTAAAAGCTGTCCAAGTAATTTCTTAGAGAATGAGATTTCTTCAGGACTAGAGATTCTTTTCTTGAGTTAGAAAAAGGCCTTGAGGGGTTTAAGCAATGCCTTGAAAGTTTAAAGAATAAGAGACACTTTCCAGAGAGTGAGATGTTTTGATTAATGATTTTGTGGGTGACAAGTTTTGAACACTGATAAGAAGCCAAGCTCTAAGAAAGGATAGCTTCACTGAGGACAAAGTGGTCAAAGGAATGAGAGCTTTGAATTGAATAGATCATCAGTGAAATTTGTACACTTCTAGGATGATAGCAGAAAAATTGTGGTAGGAAGGAAGAGAAATGTGAGTTCAGGATGGAAGTTTAAATAATGAAGAAAAGTGACAAGGAACGAAATAAATGACAGAAATAAGAAGGAGAATGTAATTGTATAACCATGAGTCTCGATGGAGCAGGGGGAGGGACAGTAATATAATTGGAATGACATTGGAAACAAGACCTTGATGTATATGAGATGTGAAAGAATGTACTGCTTACGCTTGAGAACACAAAGTAAATGGCGTTAGTGAAAGCTAGTTGACATTTGAGGTTCAGAGTAAGAAATAAAATTCAGAGGTAGAGCATGAAGGGGAGTTTAAAAAAATTTGCAGCAAAAATTCTGCAAGACACAAGAGAAGATTTAGCTGGAATGGGGAGGTTACAAAAATCGGATACAAAGCAAGAAAACCCAAGTCATTCTAAGGATTATAGTAGACTAGAATATAAAAAAAATAGGGAAGGGTGTTACTACATTACTCATTGACTCAGACGCATTAGAATTGTGGCAGATTTCTTCTTGATGATGTCTTGGAGGGTTTGGTTTATGATAAATTGTCTGCATTCTGAGAAAAAAGTCCTGCCGTTTGTTATGGAGCAAGGTATCATTTTCTTCTGCAGGAGTTGGCATCTGCAAGGGCTCCGTAACTGTGAGGGGCTGAGAAAATATATGTTTTGTTGGTTCCTGGAGAAAATGAAACGTCTCCAAGAATTCTAGCCTTAGATTTCAAAAGAAATTAAAATGAGATTGTCAGTACATTACTGTTAAAAGTCTGTATACTAAATATTATCAGTCTGATTAACAAACCATTCTGTATCAGCATAGAATTTTTTAATCCTATCTTCCTGTCTGCTGTCAGAGGACTCAGGCTAACAGTACCAACTTCCAGTAGCAGGATTAGACAAACAAACAAACAAACAAACAAACAAACAAAAAAACATCATAGATCCTAAAGTTGATGCCATGGACATCATGCCAATAAATTTTAAAATTTAAGTAAAGTTGATAAACTCATTGAAAAAAATCATCTCTTACATAAATTGAATCCATGCTAAAAAAACTTTCTCATAAATGTAGTTCCAAGTCCTCACATCTTCACAGCTGGATCCCACAAATATAAAGACAACATAGCACCTATTTCAAACAGTTTTTTTGTTTTTTGTTTTTTTTTTTGCAGAAAGTGAAAAAGAAAAAAAAAATCCTTGTGATTGATTTTATGTGGTTTGAATAAATTTGGTACCAAAACCTGACAAAGATTTTACATGAAAGCAAAATTTATGCCAGTCTCTGATAAATTTTAATGCAAAAATCCAAGCATAACATTAGCAAATGAAAGCCACCATAACATAAAAATGGTAATGTATTACAATTATTTTTGGAAATATAAGATTTGTGTTGATTATGTTCACAGAATATAAGAAAAATTGAATGATAGCCACAACAAATGCAGAATACAAATTCATGATAAAAACTTAGCAAAGTAGGAACCGGAACTTTTTAAACCTGATTTCAAACATCTACAAACATCTGTAGCAAACATCACACTTAACGAACTATTATAAAATTTTCCCTGGAGAATATTGCAGTGATGTGTCATTTTTATGTGTTGGGGGAATCAATATTAAAATATAATTACCCACCAAGTTACCTATATCAATCTATATAACTTATGCACTTCTGTTTTAAAATATCTAGGGTATATTTTTTTGGTGGCAAAATTTTTAAAAATTTAAATTTTTACAGAAATTCAAATTGGCCTAGATTATCCAAGATAATCTTGAATACAAAAAATTAAATTGTAGAATAAAATACATTAAAGAGCTAAAATAATTAAGGTTATATCATATTGAATGAAGGATAGATCAATCCAGAAACAATACACACAGTCACTTGATATATCACTTATAATGAAGAGAACACTGCAGTAGAGTAAGAAATACATAAGTTTTCAATAATTTTGCTGAATTACTTGCATATTTACTTGGGCCACTACTTCACATCATATGTAAAATCAATTCCATATAGCTTATAGATTCAAATGTGAAAGACAATACAGTAACAATAGAAGATAGAAAAGCATTACAAGCCAACTTCATGACTTTGAAATTCTTAATGTGAACGAAACTAAACCACAGTGTCAGGAAAGTATGTGCAATATATATTTGCATATATGTTACCTATAATATACATCAGCTATAAATATATTGCTATGTATCTCCAATAAATTAATTTTAACTGGAATATATAAAGAACTACTCGGCACTACACAAAAGGGGATATTCCAATGGCCAAAAAAAAAAAATGGTGTTCAACATTATTAACTTTTTTGGGGAAAGAATCAGATTAAGGTCTGTATACAACTACCGAAGTGACCAAAATTGGTATAAATCGAAGATTCCAGGTTTTGGCAAAATATAGAGATTAGGAAACAAGACAATGGAAAACTTATTCATGCATATTTTACAGAACACATGTTAGAATAGTATTGTTAGTTACATTATTCATAATTGCCAAAAACCCATCAACGATGTCTTGGATTAATTAATTGTGGTATGTTAACAGCATAAAATACAACCATAAGAATGGAAAAACAATACAAAACAAAACAAAACCCAAGACTACTGTTATGTTCAACAACATGGATAAATCTCACAGTGTTAATCAAAAGAAGACAAATACAAAAGAAATTTATTGGATAAATGTACTTATATAAAGTTAGAGCACAATTACGACAATATATAGTGTCAAAAGTTTAGTTTTTATCTGGTAGCAACTGGAATGAAGCAGACAAATGACTGTTAGAATACTAGTAATGTTTTAATTTTTGATATGGATGGTTAATACCTGGATTTGTTCTCATTATGAAAATTCAATCTATTATACTCTTAGGAATTGTGAACATTTTGTAGTTTGCATTAATTTAATTTTATTTAAATTAAAATGAATTATTGCAGCAAAAAATTCCAGAGCAACTTTAAGAGTGAGAGAAATTTATCAGAAGTTTCCAATAGAATTACCCTCCTTTATAATTGGCCAGCATGGTTTTTTGTGAGCGTTACTATCCCTTTCAAGGGAATGGATTTATCAGATTAGCTTGAGCTAATCAAAATCCATTCTCTGGGGAATATGGCTGGATGATACAAAAACAATACTAAGATTCTGTTAACAAGGAAAAATTACTGTAATGGGTTTTCATATAGCAAGTTAAAAAAAAGCTATTTATCCTCTCATGTACAATTTTAAATAAGATGCTTTTAGCTTTGCTCTGGAGACAGAGATTATAAGAAATATCTTGGAAAGATGATCGGATCTATGAGCACTCACCCTTTACTATTCTTTTTTATAAAATACCACCCTCTTTATATGATTCCTTCTGTCTTTGTGTCAACAATCCTTCTTGGAAGGTTGTTTAAAAAATGTACTAATATATGTATTTGAATGGAAAAGTATGTTTGTATTTCTGCAACGAAATTACTTTGCCCTGACTGTACCATATTTTATTTGTAATAATTGTGTAGCTATAGAGATTAATGCCTTAGCTATCAGTTAACTTAGTTCCATTTGACTATTTTTCATGTCATACATATTTTCTACTTATTCAGTCAGCATAGACTCTGCTATACAAAGGGCCAGTTTTGACTCAGTTGAGTGGTTACTGAATGGTTCATTACAGGTAACTAGTTCATTGCACACTCAAAATAATTTCAATGTGTTTGTGTAGAGGTGTTTTAACAAAATATAATTTAGATAAATTTATATTTGTATCTACAATTCTGAGCCAGGGCTGAGAATACAATTACTTCTAAACTTTCTATATTTCATTTATTCAGCAAATATGTCCTAAGCAGCTAATACATCCAGGTACTCAACTAGATGTCTAGGAAAGAGTAGTGAACAAAGAGCAAAAATATCTCTGTCTTTATAGAGTTTACATTTCATGGGGAAAAGGTAGAGAATAAAAAATAAGAATAATACAAAATAGAAGTGACTTAGGTAAACATATTACATCAATAAATGCTGCAGAAAAAGGAAAAGGTAGAGTACAGTAGAGGGCATTTGGGAATACCAGAGAGGGAGTAGACTACAATTTCCAAAAGGATGATCAGGAGAAGCTTTATCAGAGACATAACATTTGAACTAAGACTTAAAGAAAGTTAGAGAAGTAGACACTAAAGTCTGAGTGAAGAAAAATCCAGTCAAAGGAAACAATCAGCACAGATTCCTCTAAGGCTGGAGTATTTCCAGTGTGTTGAAGGGAGGGACAACAATGATGCCATTTTATATGAGGTAGAGTGATCAAGAAGGAGAGTAGTAAAATATGAATTTAGAGAGTAATTGGGGCCATCACCAAACATTATTAGAAATTTGACATTTATGCTGAATGAAAGTATTACAGTACTTTGAGCAGAAGAATGAGATAAATTGAATTCCACTTAAAAATGATCAATCCATTGATCATGTGAAACATGCTGTGTTTTGTAGAAAGTATGAAGAGAAGGGCAAACCCAGGAGAAGCTGTAAGAAGATTGTTTCAGTAATCCAGGCAATTAAGGATAATGACTTAAAGAAGGATAAGTAGAAATAGGGTGAGAAATTACTGCATTTTACATGGAATATTTTTTATTTATTTTTATTTATTTTTAAAATTTATTTATTTACCTTGAGAGGGGGTAGAGGCAGAGAGAGAGGAAGAGAGAAATCCCAAGCAGGCTCCACACTGTCAGTGCAGAGACCGAAGCAGAGCTTGAACCCAAGAACCATGAGATTATGACCTGAGCCAAAACTGACAATCATACACTCAATGGACTGAGCTATCCAGGCACACTCCCATGGAGTATTTTCAAGGCACAGCCAACAGAATTCCCTATTGGACTAGATATGAGGTGTGAGAGGAAGAGAAGAATGAAAGTTTTTATTTTGGACTATAAGCTGGAAAAATGAAGATATTGTCAAATGAAGTACAGAGTGAAGTATGGGAATGACGTATTGGGAGTAAAGTATGAACTGGAAAAAAATGAGTGTAGTCATTGGCCTATGGATGCCATTTCACATTATGAAAATGAATTAGTTCCTCAGGAAAGTGAATGGAGCTTGAGGATAGATTAGCAACATGGACTAAACCCTAGAGTACTTCAATTTTCAGTTGAGAACAATAGGAAGTATTCACAAAAGTACTAAGACAAAGTTGAGTAGGGAAAAATCCAGGACAGCATGGTGTCATTGAATTTAACATTGAGTATGATTTGCATGGCATATTATGCTTATACTTTTGATCACATTTAATCCCCAACTATGTCACCAAGAGAGTCATTTTTATCCCTTATACTGCCATATTTAAATACAGATTTTTTATAAAGTTTATTTCTTTTTATTTAGAGAGAGGCAGACACAGTGTGAGCAGGGGAGGGGCGGAGAGAGAGAGAGAGAGAGAGAGAGAGAGAGAATCCCAAGCAGGCTCTACACTGTTAGTGCAGAGCCCAATTCATGGCTTGAACTCATGAACTGTCAGATCATGACCTGAGCCAAAACCAAGAGCTGGATGCTTAACCAACTGGCCTACCCAGGCACCCCTAAATACAGCTTTTAAGAAATAGTGAAGTGGTGACAGTTTTGTTCTTTCCTCAAAACGTAACCAAATTTTAGAAAACAACTTTTAATTGGTGTGTATGTAAAATTTGTCTTGAAAGTCAAATAATGCCTACAATACTATTTGCTAAATTATGTATAAGAATACTAGTTTAAAACACTTGTAATTGTAAGGGGTGCCTGGGTGGCTCAATCAGTTAAGCATCTGACTCCTGATTTCAGCTCAGGTCATGATCTTGCCTCACATCATAAGTTTGAGCACTGCATCACTTGTGATTCTCTCTCTCCCTCTTCCTCTGTACCTCCCCTGATCACTCTCAAATAAATAAATGAGTAAAACATTTGTAATTGTAAAAACACATTTCATATGAGAATGTCACAGAAACTAAAGCAAATACAAAGTTAATATATCATACATTCTCAAAGGTATATATTTTTATGTGTTTTTTCATGTAAAAATACCTCTTTGAAAGTGTAGATTAAAAAATCATGATGGTCAAAATAAAACAGATAATATACTTCATGAAATGAAACAAATTGCGATAAATATATGCAAAAGACATATCTGATAAAAGGCTATTATCCAAAATACACAAAGAACTCTTACAACTCAAGGGTAAGTGGCTCTGGCTGGCTCAATCCGTAGAGGCCAGTGACTTTTGACTTTGAAGTCATGAGTTTAAGCCTAACATTGGGTGTAGAGTCTACTTTAAAAACAAACAAACAAACAAACAAACAAACAAACAAGAAACTTCAACAATAAGAACAGGAAGAACATGGTAAAAAAATGGGCAAAAGACTGAAGAGACACCTCACCCAAAGAAGATACATAGATGTGGCATATAAGCATATGAAAAGATTTTCAACATCATGTCATTAGGGAGTTGCAAATTAAAACAACAATGAAATACTACTACACACTTATTAGAATGGCTAAAATCCAGAACACCAACAACACTAAATGCTAGCTAGCCAGGAGGTGTCAAGATGGCGGCGTAGGAGAACTCTGGGCTCACTGCGCGTCCTGCTGATCACTTAGATTCCACCTACACATGCCTAAATAACCCAGAAAAATGCCAGAGGATTAGCAGAACGGAGTCGCCGGAGCCAAGCGCAGACGAGAGGCCCACGGAAGAGGGTAGGAAGGGCGGCGAGGCGGTGCGCGCTCCACGGACTGGCAGGAGGGAGCCGGGGCGGAGGGGTGGCTCGCCGGCCAAACAGAGCCCCCGAGTCTGGCTTGCAAAAGCGGAGGGGCCTGACGGACTGTGTTCCGACAGCAAGCGCGACTTAGCGTCTGGGAGGTCATAAGTTAACAGCTCTGCTCGGAAAGCGGGAAGGCTGGAGGACGAAGGGAGGGAGAGCTGCTGAGCCCCCGGACGACAGAGCTCAGTTTGGTGGGGAACAAAGGCGCTCGCCACCGCCATCTCCCCCGCCCATCCCCCAGCCAAAATCCCAAAGAGAACCAGTTCCTGCCAGGGAACTTGCTCGCTCCGCGCAAACACCCAACCCTGCGCTTCTGCAGAGCCAAACCTCCGGCAGCGGATCTGACTCCCTCCCGCTGCCACAGGGCCCCTCCTGAAGTAGATCACCTGAGGAGAAGTGAGCTAAGCCTGCCCCTCCTGCCCCTGTGCACCTTGCCTACCCACCCCAGCTAATACGCCAGATCCCCAGCATCACAAGCCTGGCAGTGTGCAAGTAGCCCAGACAGGCCACGCCACCCCACAGTGAATCCCACCCCTAGGAGAGGGGAAGAGAAGGCACACACCAGTCTGACTGTGGCCCCAGCGGTGGGCTGGGGGCAGACATCAGGTCTGACTGCGGCCCCGCCCACCAACTCCAGTTATACACCACAGCACAGGGGAAGTGCCCTGCAGGTCCTCACCACGCCAGGGACTATCCAAAATGACCAAACGGAAGAATTCCCCTCAGAAGAATCTCCAGGAAATAACAACAGCTAATGAGCTGATCAAAAAGGATTTAAATAATATAACAGAAAGTGAATTTAGAATAATAGTCATAAAATTAATCTCTGGGCTTGAAAACAGTATAGAGGACAGCAGAGAATCTCTTGCTACAGAGATCAAGGGACTAAGGAACAGTCACGAGGAGCTGAAAAACGCTTTAAACGAAATGCATAACAAAATGGAAACCACCACGGCTCGGATTGAAGAGGCAGAGGAGAGAATAGGTGAACTAGAAGATAAAGTTATGGAAAAAGAGGAAGCTGAGAAAAAGAGAGATAAAAAAATCCAGGAGTATGAGGGGAAAATTAGAGAACTAAGTGATACACTGAAAAGAAATAATATACGCATAATTGGTATCCCAGAGGAGGAAGACAGAGGGAAAGGTGCTGAAGGGGTACTTGAAGAAATCATAGCTGAGAACTTCCCTGAACTGGGGAAGGAAAAAGGCATTGAAATCCAAGAGGCACAGAGAACTCCCTTCAGACGTAACTTGAATCGATCTTCTGCACGACATATCATAGTGAAACTGGCAAAATACAAGGATAAAGAGAAAATTCTGAAAGCAGCAAGGGGTAAACGTGCCCTCACATATAAAGGGAGACCTATAAGACTCGTGACAGATCTCTCTTTTGAAACTTGGCAGGCCAGAAAGAATTAGCACGAGATTTTCAGGGTGCTAGACAGAAAAAATATGCAGCCAAGAATCCTTTATCCAGCAAGTCTGTCATTTAGAATAGAAGGAGAGATAAAGGTCTTCCCAAACAAACAAAAACTGAAGGAATTTGTCACCACTAAACCAGCCCTACAAGAGATCCTAAGGGGGACCCTGTGAGACAAAGTCCCAGAGACATCACTATAAGCATAAAACATACAGACATCACAATGACTCTAAACCCGTATCTTTCTATAATAACACTGAATGTAAATGGATTAAATGCGCCAACCAAAAGACATAGGGTATCAGAATGGATAAAAAAACAAGACCCATCTATTTGCTGTCTACAAGGGACTCATTTTAGACCTGAGGACACCTTTAGATTGAGAGTGAGGGGATGGAGAACTATTTATCATGCTACTGGAAGCCAAAAGAAAGCTGGAGTAGCCATACTTATATCAGACAAACTAGACTTTCAATTAAAGGCTGTAACAAGAGATGAAGAAGGACATTATATAATAGTTACAGGGTCTATCCATCAGGAAGAGCTAACAATTATAAATGTCTATGCGCCGAATACCGGAGCCCCCAAATATATAAAACAATTACTCATAAACACAAGCAACCTTATGAGAAGAATGTGGTAATTGCAGGGGACTTTAATACCCCACTTACAGAAATGGATAGATCATCTAGACACACGGTCAATAAAGAAACAAGGGCCCTGAATGAGACATTGGATCAGATGGACTTGACAGATATATTTAGAACTCTGCATCCCAAAGCAACAGAATATACTTTCTTCTCGAGTGCACATGGAACATTCTCCAAGATAGATCATATACTGGGTCACAAAACAGCCCTTCATAAGTTTACAAGAATTGAAATTATACCATGCATACTTTCAGACCACAATGCTATGAAGCTTGAAATCAACCACAGAAAAAGTCTGGAAAACCTCCAAAAGCATGGAGGTTAAAGAACACCCTACTAACGAATGAGTGGGTCAACCAGGCAATTAGAGAAGAAATTAAAAATATGTGGAAACAAACGAAAATGAAAATACAACAATCCAAACGCTTTGGGACGCAGCGAAGGCAGTCCTGAGAGGAAAATACATTGCAATCCAGGCCTATCTCAAGAAACAAGAAAAATCCCAAATACAAAATCTAACAGCACACCTAAAGGAACTAGAAGCAGAACAGCAAAGGCAGCCTAAACCCAGCAGAAGAAGAGAAATAATAAAGATCAGAGCAGAAATAAACACTATAGAATCTAAAAAAACTGTAGAGCAGATCAATGAAACCAAGAGTTGGTTTTTTGAAAAAATAAACAAAATTGACAAACGTCTAGGCAGGCTTCTCAAAAAGAAAAGGGAGATGACCCAAATAGATAAAATCATGAATGAAAATGGAATTATTACAACCAATCCCTCAGAGATACAAACAATTATCAGGGAATACTATGAAAACTTATATGCCAACAAATTGGACAACCTGGAAGAAATGGACAAATTCCTGAACACCCACACGCTTCCAAAACTCAATCAGGAGGAAATAGAAAGCTTGAACAGACCCATAACCAGCGAAGAAATTGAATCGGTTATCAAAAATCTCCCAACAAATAAGAGTCCAGGACCAGATGGCTTCCCAGGGGAGTTCTACCAGACGTTTAAAGCAGAGATAATACCTATTCTTCTCAAGCTATTCCAAGAAATAGAAAGGGAAGGAAAACTTCCAGACTCATTCTATGAAGCCAGTATTACTTTGATTCCTAAACCAGACAGAGACCCAGTCAAAAAAGAGAACTACAGGCCAATATCCCTGATGAATATGGATGCAAAAATTCTCAAGAAGATACTAGCAAATCGAATTCAACGGCATATAAAAAGAATTATTCACCATGATCAAGTGGGATTCATTCCTGGGATGCAGGGCTGGTTCAACATTCGCAAATCAATCAACGTGATACATCACATTAACAAAAAAAAAAGAGAAGAACCATATGATCCTGTCAATCGATGCAGAAAAGGCCTTCGACAAAATCCAGCACCGTTTCTTAATAAAAACCCTTGAGAAAGTCGGGATATAAGGAACATACTTAAAGATCATAAAAGCCATTTATGAAAAGCCCACAGCTAACATCATCCTGAATGGGGAAAAACTGAGAGCTTTTTCCCTGAGATCAGGAACACGACAGGGATGCCCACTCTCACCGCTGCTGTTTAACATAGTGCTGGAAGTTCTAGCATCAGCAATCAGACAACAAAAGGAAATCAAAGGCATCAAAATTGGCAAAGATGAAGTCAAGCTTTCGCTTTTTGCAGATGACATGATATTATCATGGAAAATCCAATAGACTCCACCAAAAGTCTCCTAGAACTGATACATGAATTCAGCAAAGTTGCAGGATACAAAATCAATGTACAGAAATCAGTTACATTCTTATACACTAACAATGAAGCAACAGAAAGACAAATAAAGAAACTGATCCCATTCACAACTGCACCAAGAAGCATAAAATACCTAGGAATAAATCTAACCAAAGATGTAAAGGATCTGTATGCTGAAAACTATAGAAAGCTTATGAAGGTAATTGAAGAAGATTTAAAGAAATGGAAAGACATTCCCTGCTCATGGATTGGAAAAATAAATATTGTCAAAATGTCAATACTACCCAAAGCTATCTACACATTCAATGCAATCCCAATCAAAATTGCACCAGCATTCTTCTCGAAACTAGAACAAGCAATCCTAAAATTCATATGGAACCACAAAAGGCCCCGAATAGCCAAAGGAATTTTGAAGAAGAAGACCAAAGCAGGAGGCATCACAATCCCAGACTTTAGCCTCTACTACAAAGCTGTCATCATCAAGACAGCAAGGTATTGGCACCAAAACAGACACATAGACCAATGGAATAGAATAGAAACTCCAGAACTAGACCCACAAACGTATGGCCAACTCATCTTTGACAAAGCAGGAAAGAACATCCAATGGAAAAAAGGCAGCCTCTTTAACAAATGATCCTGGGAGAACTGGACAGCAACATGCAGAAGGTTGAAACTAGACCACTTTCTCACACCATTCACAAAAATAAACTCAAAATGGATAAAGGACCTAAATGTGAGACAGGAAACCATCAAAACCTTAGAGGAGAAAGCAGGAAAAGACCTCTCTGACCTCAGCCATAGCAATCTCTTACTCAACACATCCCCAAAGGCAAGGGAATTAAAAGCAAAAGTGAATTCCTGGGACCTTATGAAGATAAAAAGCTTCTGCACAGCAAAGGAAACAACCAACAAAACTAAAAGGCAACCAACGGAATGGGAAAAGATATTTGCAAACGACATATCAGACAAAGGGCTAGTATCCAAACTCTATAAAGAGCTCACCAAACTCCACACCCGAAAAACAAATAACCCAGCGAAGAAATGGGCAGAAAACATGAATAGACACTTCTCTAAAGAAGACATCCGGATGGCCAACAGGCACATGAAAAGATGTTCAGCGTCGCTCCTTATCAGGGAAATACAAATCAAAACCACACTCAGGTATCACCTCACGCCAGTCAGAGTGGCCAAAATGAACAAATCAGGAGACTATAGATGCTGGAGAGGATGTGGGGAAACGGGAACCCTCTTGCACTGTTGGTGGGAATGCAAATTGGTGCAGCCGCTCTGGAAAGCAGTGTGGAGGTTCCTCAGAAAATTAAAAATAGACCTACCCTATGACCCAGCGATAGCACTGCTAGGAATTTATCCAAGGGATACAGGAGTACTGATGCATAGGGCCACTTGTACCCCAATGTTCATAGCAGCACTCTCAACAATAGCCAAATTATGGAAAGAGCCTAAATGTCCATCAACTGATGAATGGATAAAGAAATTGTGGTTTATATACACAATGGAATTCTACGTGGCAATGAGAAAAAATGAAATATGGCCTTTTGTAGCAACGTGGATGGAACTGGAGAGTGTGATGCTAAGTGAAATAAGCCATACAGAGAAAGACAGATAGCATATGGTTTCACTCTTATGTGGATCCTGAGAAACTTAACAGGAACCCATGGGGGAGGGGAAGGAAAAAAAAAAGAGGTTAGAATGGGAGAGAGCCAAAGCATAAGAGACTGTTAAAAACTGAGAACAAACTGAGGGTTGATGGGGGGTGGGAGGGAGGAGAGGGTGGGTGATGGGTATTGAGGAGGGCACCTTTTGGGATGAGCACTGGGTGTTGTATGGAAACCAATTTGTCAATAAGTCTCATTAAAAAAATGAATAAACATTAAAAATAAAAAAGAAAAAAAATGCCAGCTAGCCAGGAGCAACAGGAGGTCTCCTTCATTGCTGGTAGGAATGCAAAATATTACAGCCACTTAAGAAGACAGTGTGATGGTTTCTTACAAAGCTATGCATGCTTACCATGCGATGTAGCAATTGCTGTCCTTGGTATATACACAAAGGATTTGAAAATTTACGTTCACACAAAAAGTTGTATGTGTTTATGGCAACATTATTAATAATTGCCAAACAAATTAATAATTATTAATAATTGCCAAATCTTGGAAGCAACCAAAATGCCCTTTAGTAGGTGAAATGGGGGTGCCTGAGTGACTCAGTCGGTTAAGTGTCCAACTCTTGGTTTTGGCTCAGTCATGATCTAATGGTTCAAGAGTTTGAGCTCCATGTCCAATTCTGCTCTGACAGTGTGGAACCTACTTGGGATCCTCTCTCTCTCTTTCTCTCCCTCTCCCTGCCCCTCCCCTTTTCATGCTCCCTCTGTAAATAAACAAATAAGCTTAAAAATATTATCAAATACACAAATCACAGAGTGATTTAAGCTATTTTATATAATACATTCCTCAAACAAATGGGCTGTGCATAAACAGGCTCATAGTGAATTAGCTGAAGGTGTCCTCAAGGGTTATAGTTTTTAAAAAACATGCCTAAGAAATCCATTTGTCTACCTATTTAAAAATCTAATTGGGAGAGGCGGTATTTAAAACTGTTCTGTGCTCCCTGAGACATGAAGAAAGGAACAGAAGCTGTACCATTGGGACACTTGTTTTCTCACTTCCAACTCTCCACTTTGCAAACATGTCGATGTGGAAGTGCTGCATTCAATTATTAAATTAAAAACATAAGAGAGATGCTATTCGACAAACAGTGGCATTCAGACACCCATAAAATAATCCAAGATTGGAACTTCTTTAAATGTATATATTCATCTAATAACTTAATTTTTTTCCTTTCTGCTCTATGATCAATGCACCTTGATTACATCATGCTTACTTGCACACTGTTTTAAAGAAGGCATAGAAGCTAATTGCAGAGGTGAATTCCAATCACCTGTAATATGAGGTCTTACTTCCTCTGATGTGGCTATTTGCTTCAATGAGCAATGGAGATCTTTCAACTGTATACTTCATGATTGTTTTTTTGTGTTCCAGATGCCACTTGAGATTTCAGGTTTCTGACTTAAATGGCATATGTCATCCTTGTTAGTATCTGTCAGATAGAACTCTCCTCATTAATGTTTGAGACAAATATAGTGCAGGCATATCTCAGAGACATTAAAAGCTCAGTTCTAGACCACTGCAAAAAAATTAAGTATCATAATAAAAAAGTCAAAAGAATTGTTTTGTTTCCCAATGCTTCTAGAAGTTATGTTTACACTATACTGTAATCCATTAAGTGTGCAATAGAAATTATGTCTAACAAAGCAATGTAAATTTATTAAAAATGCTAACTGTTACTGGAGCTTTCAGCCAGTTGTAATCTTTTTGCTGATGGAGAATTTTTCCTTAATGTTGATGGCTGCTGACTGATCAGGGTGGTGGCTATTGAAGGTTGGGATGGCTGTCGCCATTTCTTCAAATAAGGCAACAGTGAAGTTTATTGCATCCATTGAATCTTCCTTTCATGAACAATTTTTCTGTAGCATGTAATGCTGTCTGATAGCATTTTAGTCATGGTAAAACTTCTTTCAAAACTGGAGACAGTCTTTTGAAATCCTCATACTTCTTTATCACTAAGTTTATGTCATATTCTAAATTCTTTCTTGTCATTTCAATAACCTTCATAGTATCTTCACCAGGAGTAGACACCATCGCAAGAAACCACTTTTCTTCACACATACATAAGAAGCAACTCTTCATCTGTTCAAGTTTGATCATGAGATTGCAGCAATTCAGTCCCATCTTCAGGCTTCACTTGTACTTCTGTGTTGTAGCATTTCTACCACATCTGCAGTTATTTCTTTCACTGAAGTCTTGAGTTCCTCAAAGGCAACTGTTAAGGTTGGAATCAACTTCTTCCAAACTCCTTTTAGTATTGATATTTTGACATCTTCCCACGAATCACAAATGCTCTTAATGGCATGTAGAATAATGAAGACTTTCCAGAAGGTTTTTGATTCACTTTTCCCAGATCATCAGAAGAATTACTATCTATGGAAGTTCTACCTTACAAAATGTATTTCTTAAATAATAAGACTTGAAAGTTGAAATTACTTCTTGGACTCATGGGCTGCAGGATGTATGTTGTGTTAGCAGTCATGAAAACAACATTAATCTTATTGTAATGTGTCCATCAGAGCTCTTGGGTGACATTGTCAGGGAGCAGTAATATTTTGAAAGATACGTCTTTTTTGAGCACATCTGATTTCTCTCACCCAGCACATCTGATTTAGCACAATTCTTAAGAGCCCTAAGATTTTCAGAAAGGTAACTGAGCATTGGCTTCAACTTCATGTCACCAGTTGCATTAGCCCCTAACAAGAGAGTTGGCCTGACCTCTGAGGCTTTGAAACCAGGCATTGACTTTTCCTCTCTAACTATGAAAGTTTTGGATGACATCTTCCTTCAATAGAAGGCTATTTCCTTTACACTGAATATATATTGCTGAATGTAGCCATCTTCACTGATTATTTTAGCTAGATCTTCTGGAAAATTTGCTGCAGCTTCGACATCAGCGCCTGCTGCTTCACCTTTCACTTCTGTGTTACAGAGAAAGTTTCTTTCCTTCAACCTCGTGAGCAAACCTCTGCTAGCTTCAAGCTTTTCTCCTGCAGCTTCCTCACTTCTCTCAGCCTTCCCTGAATTTAGATTTTAGGACTTGTTCTGGATTAGGCATTGCCTTAAGGGGATGTTGTGGCTGGTTTGATCTTCTATTCAGATCACTAAAACTTTCCCCATATCAACAGTTAGGTTGTTTTGCTTTATCACCCTTGTGTTCACTGGAGTAGCACTTTTAATTTCCTTCAAGAACTATTACTTTGCATTTACGTGTGGACTGTTTGGCACAAGAGTGTCAGCCTACCTCAGCTTTGGACTTGCCTTCCTCACCAAGCTGAATCATTTCTATTTTTTTTATTTAAAGTGAGAGTTGTGTGACCTTTCCTTTTACTTAAAGTCCATAGTAGGGTTATCCATTGGCCTAATTTCAACATTAGGCTGATGTGTCTCTTGGAATAGGGAGGCGTGAGGAGAGGGAGAGAGATGGGGAACAGCTGGTCAGTGGAACAGTCAGAACACATACAACATTTATCATTTAAATTTGCTATCTTATCTGGGTGCAGTTTGTGATGCAATTTCAATAGTAACATCAAAGATCACTATCACAGACACTATAATAAATATAATAACAATGAAAAAAAGTTGAAATATTGCATGAATTACCAAAATGTGACTAAGAGACACAAAGTGAGCAAATGGTGTTTAGAAAAATGGCACTGATAGACTTGTTTGGTGCAGGGTTACTACAAACCTTCAATTTATAGGAAAAAACCTCAATATCTGCAAAGCATAATAAAATGAGGCATGCCTATACCTTGTCAGCATGGAGTTGCATAATTAGCACATGTATAAACATCTGTGTTCAACATCTACACTTCTTCAAGCAGATTGTGTTTAGAATTAACATGTTTGGCTTATCTATTACTTTCAGTTCATCAAGGGTTAACCCATTTATGAAGATAAATAATTTTCAATGTGACTCTATAAAAAGAAACTAAAAGAAGCAATGTAATTAAAATTCACTGTAGATATATTTTCAATAAGGATGAATTCATCATTTATATTTGGGATATAAATAACAAGTTAAATCCATTTTGGAGAGAAAGGTGTGGAAGGTTTCCTTGAGATTGTTTTATGCATGGTCAGTCCAGTTTTGATAAAATATGTATTATACTTTAAGAAGCCTTAACTATATTTGATATTATTTTATTTCTTAGAAAATGTTGTAGTGCTTAATTCACCTATTAAATTCTATGAACCTAGATCATTTTTTAGCTCTGCCTTCTCTTCATGCACCAGATATAAAGAGATTACCACAGTGGTGCCATTATTCTTGATTTCTTCTTTTACTTATACTAGATTATTATTTAAATGCCCATCTATTCCTGAGACACACAGGGATTGATTATAGGGATCGTATTTTCTTTTCTATAGTCAGACACATAGATTAGAAAGTCCCTGTACATTGATATACACCTCCAATCTCAATGCTGGATTCTAGTAAAGCTAATTATCCAATCTTGGCATCTGTGAAGAGAGATATATGTCCTGAAAGCAATCTGCCTAAAAGTGATCTTTGCTGCTACTAAGGTACTAAGAATTGTGTATTCGGAGAGTTTCAAGATCTGAGAACTTTCAGGACAATGTTAGTTATAAATTGTCAACTCTGGTTCCAGTTCCTTTCCCATATTGTGTGTAGGACTTGGGAATACTTATAGCATTCTGATGGTGCTGAGATAGCACTGAAGAATGCTCTTGTAGATTGCTACAGTACTTAAGGATGTACCGGAGGATGCTCTTAAAGAGTGTCTAAATTGGCTGTTGTTTTGTTGTTGTAGGCCATTCTTTAAGAGTCTACATAGCCACCAAATAAAGATCTTATCAGCTCCAATTCCAGTGACTTTCCTGAAATGCAATCGATGCTTTAAGTTTTGTTTTTGTTGTTTTTGTTTTGTTTTGTTTTGTTTTGGTCCCACCTGAAAGGCAGAGAGTAGAGGGTTTTTTTTTTCTCTTTTTGTGCAATTATTTTAATATTTATAAAAGATGTCTGTTCTTCCCATAAAAACGTGAGCCAAGGAATGAACATAATGTGCCCTTTATTTGCTACATGAAGGAACAAGTAATAGTTTTAGCAGAAGAATGTGACCTGTTGAATTGATTTTATTTTCTTTCTTTTTCTAAAAATATTTCAGATCAATTTTGGAACAGAAAATTGTCTATCTGATGAACTTTACTATCAGTTTGCATCCCAAATCACCACAGTTTTCCTTATCCCTTGAGTCACCACAGGGGTTTTAAAAACTACCATAGAGGTTTTAAGAGCCTGTTATTTGGAAAGCGTTCTGTCATGCCACGTGTGCAGATCATGGGTATGCTGCTACTCATGACAGAAAATTAATAGACTATCCTAATGACCCTCTGATTTTCCCTGTTGTTCAGGCAGCTGATTCAATCCCCAACAGCTATAATTAAACAGAGCAATCTGTCAAGGAAGATAGCTGCTCTTGTTAATTCTATAAACCACCATGTTGGCTTTTCCTATTGTGCTCTGTGGCTGACACACACATTTGAAAGCTTTTTGCCAAAGCAAACTGCCAGGGGATAAAACTCTAAACAAGCATCCTGTGGAATGAACCTGAAGATGCTGGTGAACTAAAGCATCGCCTCACTATTTTCAGTTTTGCAACGGACTGTCCTTAGGCAAATACAGTAGTGTTTATAAGTAAAAGTTAAAATAAAAATAAAAATAAAATAAAATAAAATAAACAACAGAGGTCCTGGCATAATGTTTTTGTTTTCTGTAACTGAATCTCATAATAGATCTGTTGGAAGTTACTCTTTTATAATACTAGGGACAGATGCTTTAGCAGTTTGTTTTCTTGAAAACTATTATCAGATAAGTCAAATTATGTTGTTAAATGAACACTTCCTATTCTTACATGCTCTCTCAGCTTCCCTTCCTAATAGATTGCAGCTCTCACCACTAGTTCATTTTGGTCAGGCAGCTTCTCCATATCTCCTCCATGAGAACCAGTTTATACGAAATATAGAAATAGTTCAATCTAGTAATAGGACCAATTTTATGTGCATATTTCTTAACACATAGCAAATCACTATGCACCACAGTTACTGTGAAATGTTTGTGTTTGGTTTGGGTGCGCAACCAGCAGTGGAAATCAGAAAGAACATAAATCTCTCCAAGTAGGAAAACTTGTAAGAATTCACACAATAAATTGCTGAGTTGAGTTTGCAATTAGTGATTTTATAATATGCCCATGTTTTTGAATGAAGTTTTCACAAATAAAATGAGAATTATAAAATCTACCTCTTTCTGAATTCACAGTTTGAAGATTATGGATTTATTATTCCTATTAATTTACAAAGGTTGAGTTCATCTCCATTGCCATTTTCCCTTTTGTCCTTCCTTTTCTGTGGTACTTAAGCTTCTATGTGATGACAAGTAGAGAATCATTCAGTCTCCCTCTCTCCTTCTATCATTGTTTTCCATCCAGCTCTTTGTTAATTTCTGACTTCCTTTATTTTTGACCATCTTTAAAATAAGGGTAAATAGGCAATTATTGGATATAGAAAGACATTCCACATCTCTTGAAAGATTAGAACTTGCAAGCAGAAACTCCATGCATTTCTCTTTATCTGTGCAAAAAATTTTGATCAATTTCTGTGAAAAATCAGACATTCTTTGCCTTGTCCCATTTTAGAGACATCATCTTATGAAAAACCATATTATTAAAGATATTCCTTTATAGGAAAAGAAAATTCGCCCTCTAAATAAAATATATGTATTTCATACATTTTCACTAGCAATGTAACTGGACAGAAAAATCAATTTTAATGAACATTTTCTGGGCATTTCTGGGTCATTTTGACTGCACTTCGGTTGTATGAGCTGGAAAGAAATGCTGGCAGACACAAAGTGACACATAAATTCATTTTCCATAAATAATTTTAGAAATGCTGAATAAACTTTCATCTTTAGTAAGATAAATCCTCCATAAAACAATTTTATACTATCTGATATCCTGAGTGTCCAAGTAATAGATTTGTATGAGTAGTAAGTGGCTTATTAGTTATGTCACTATGCACTTTAATGTTTCTTAAGTATTCCAGATGAAAAGAAAGTTTTTAGATAAATTTCTCCAGAGGGGAAAAAAATATGTAGAAAACTCAAAAATTGTGTGTATACAGCATCCATTTAAAATCCAAACTTGAGCATCTTACATTGCTCTCTATGACCTTTTGAACAAAACACCAGAAGTAAGGACACCGCAGCATTCAAAACTGTAATCAGTCCAAATGGTTTACTTGTTTTTACATATTTTCAAATATGTTTCAATTTGTTTTCATCACTTTTAGACAAGATTTTCTTTCATTACTCCAATTTATGATCATTAGTATGTTATTAATCACTTAACACTAGTCTTTCACCTCATGGTAACCACAAAGCAAAAAACTACTGTAGATACATAGAAGAGAAAGGGAAGGGGATTAAAAAAAATACTGTTCTGAAAAATCATCAGTTGACAAAGGAAGGCAGCAAGAGAGGAAGGAAGGAATAAGGGAACTACAAAACAGCCAGAAAACAGTCAGATGGCATTGGTAAGTTTTTTTTTTTAATGTTTATTTATTTTTGATAGAGAGAGAGAGAGAGACAGACAGACAGACAGACAGACAGTGGGGAAGGGGCAGACAGCGAGGGAGACAGAATCCAAGCAAGCTCCAGGCTCCCAGCTGTCAGCTCAGAGACTGAACTAGCGAACCTTGAGATCATGATCTGAGCTAAAGTTGGAGGCATAACCAACTGAGCCACCCAGACGCCCCTAGTAAGTTCTTACCTATTAATAATTGCTTCAAATTTGAATGGTTAAATTATCCAATCAAAAGACATAGTATGGCTGCATTGATTTAAAAAAGCAAAACAAAAACAACATCCAACTATATAGTGCCTACAGAATACTCATTTCAATTTCAAGGACACATGTAGGCTCAATGTGAAGGGATGGAAAAAGACATTCCATTCAAGTGAAAACCAAAAGAGAGCAGGGATAGCTATACTTATATCAGACAAAATGGCCTTTAACTGAAAAAAATGAAATAAGAGATAAGGAAGACAATTATATAATAATAAAGAGGTTAATTCATGAAGAGGACATACAATCATAAACATATATTTGCACCCAACATTGGAGCAGCTAAATATGTTAAGCCAATACTCAGAGTTCTGAAGGGAAAAATAGAAAATATAATAATAGTAGGGGTTTCAATACTTCGCTTTCAACAGTGGATAAATCATCCAGGCAGAAAACCAGTAAGGAAATATAGGACTTGAACTATACTTTTTATTATTATTATTATTATTATTATTATTATTATTATTTTAGCAAGCACTATGCCCAACGTGAGGCTTGAACTCACAGACCCGAGATCAAGAGTCGCATGCTCTACTGACTGAGCCAGCCAGGCACCCTTATGAACTATACTTTAGGCCAACTGGACCTAACAGATGCATATAAAATATTACATCCCAAAGCAACAAACTACATAGTTTTCTCAAGCACACATGGAACTTCTCCAGGATATATCATATGTTAGATCACAAAACCTGTCTTAGCAAATTTAAGAAGATTGAAATCATGCCAAGTATCTTTTCTGACCACAAATGATATAAAACTAGAAATCAGATAACAGGAATAAACATAAAAAATTCATAAAATGTGGAAATTAAATACACTCCTAAACAACCAAAGAGTCAAGGAAGAAATCAAAAGGGAAATCAGAACATATCTTGAAATGAATGTGAGTGGAAACACAACATACCAAAACTTACAGAATGCACAAAAGCATTCTAATAGGGAAATTTATAGCAATAAATGTCTACATTAGGGAAAAAAAACTCAAGGAACTAGAAAAGTTAAAAATTAATTCCTGGAGGAACTAGAAAAAAAGACAAACTAATTTGAAATTTAGCAGATGGAAGGAAATAACAAAGTTCAGAAGAGAAATAATTAAAATAGAAACCAGAAAAAAACAACAGAAAAGATCAGTAAAACTTAGAGCTGGTTCTTTGAAAATATGAACAAAACTAACCAATCTTTATTAGCCAAGCTAACAAAGAAAAAGAGAAGGAAGACTCAGAACAAAAATCAGAAAGAAAAAAAAAGAAGAGATATTACAACTAGCAAAAATTACAAGGATCTTGAGACTACTCTGAATAAATATATGCCAATAAGTTGGATAACCGACAAGAAATAGACAAATTTCTAGAAACATATAACATACCAAGACTGACTTATGAAGAAATAGGAAATGTGAACAGACCAAAAAATGAATAAGGAGATTAAATTAGAGTAAAAAAAAACTTTCAAACAAAGTAAAGCCTAGGACCAGATAATTTTTCACTGGTGAATTCTACCAAAAATGTAAAAAAGAACACAGTTTTTTATAAATCCTTCTAAAAAGTTGAAGATGACAAAACACTTCGAAACTCATTTTATGAAGCCAGCATTATTGTACTACTAAAGTCAAATAAGGACACTACAAGAAAAGTAAAGTGCAGAACAATAGTCTTAATGAATATAGGTGCAAATATTCTCAGTAAAATATTAGCAAACTGAAAACCAAGATGGTTCAACATACACAAATATGATATACCACATTAATAGAATGGAAGATAAGAATCATATAGTTATCTCAAAAGATTCAGGAAAAGCATTTGACAAAACACAACATCTTTTCATGCCAAAAAAAAAAAAATCAGCAAATTGGATATAGAAAGGAACGTATGTCAACACAGTGAAGGACATACACAACAAACCCACAGCTAACATACTCAACAGTGAAAAGTAAAAATCATTTCCTTTGGATCAGGAACAAGAAAAGGGTGCCCACTCTCACCACTCTTATTCAACATAGTACTGAGGTATTAGCTAAAGCAATCAGGTGAGAAAGAAATAAAAACCGCCCAAATCAGAAAGGAAGAAGTAAAACTGTCATTATTTGCAGCTGATATGATATTATATATGAAACATCCTGAAGGCTCAACCAAAAACTGTTGGAACTAATTAAAATTCCATGAAGTTGCAAGATATAAAATCAACAAACATAGTGTTACTATACATTAACAATGAAACATCTTGAAAAGAAATAAAGAAAACTTTTGCATCACAATAGCATCAAAACAACAAAATACTTCAGAATAAACTTAATCAAAGACGTGAAAGATGTATACAATGAAAACTACAAGGTTTTGCTGAAAGAAATTGAAGAAGATACAAATGGAAAAGGTAGCCCATGTTAATGGATTGGAAGAATTAATATTGTTAAAATGCATTTACTACCCAAAGCCATATACAGATTCAATGTAATCCTTATCAAAATTCCAATGGCATTTTTCACAGAAATAAGAAAAACAATCCTAAAGTTTGTATCAAACAAAAGACCTTGGACAACCAAACAATTTTGAGAAAGAACTAAGCTGGATGTATAAAACTTCTTGATTTCAAAATGTACTACAAAGCTATAGTAATCACACCAGTATGGCACTGGCATAGAAACAAACGCATAGACCGATAGAACAGAATCAAGAGCCCATAAATAAACCCTCCATACATGTTCAATTAATATTTGACAAGAGAACCAAGAGCACACAATGGGGAAAGGATAGTCTCTTCAATAAATGTTTCTGGAAAGACTGGATATACACATGCAAAAGAATGAAATTAGACTGCTATCTCACTATACTCACAAAATTTAACTTGAAATGGATTAAAGATTTAAATATAAGACTTGATATTTTAAAACTCTTAGAAGAATTATAGAGAAAAATCCTTTTGACATTGGTCTTGGCAATGACTTTTTAGATGTGGCACCAAATGCACAAATCACAAAGGCAAAATTAAAGAAATACATCTAATAAAAATCTACACAGCAAAAGAAACCATCAACAAAATGAAATGTCAACTTAAGTAATGGCAGAAAATGTTCTCAAACCATGTATCTGGTAGGGGGTAAAATTCAAAATATATAAGAAACTCATAGAACTCAATAGCAGAAAACCAAGCAATCCAATTAAAAAATGGGCAGATGAATAGACATTTTTTTTTCAGAGAAGACCTACAAATGGTCAACAGGTTCATGAAAAGATACTCAATATTACTAATCATCAGGGAAATGCAAATCAAAGCCATAATGAGCTATCACCTCACACCTGTTAGAATGGCTGTTTTCAAAAAGACAAGAGATAAGTTTGATGAGGATGTGAGGAAAAGGGAACCCTTGTGCACTGTTGGTTAGAATGTAAGTTGTTCAGCCACTATGGAAAACAATATAGAGGTTCCACAAAAAATTAAAAATAGAACTATTACCTGATCCACCAATCCCACTTCTCAGTGTATATCCAAAGGAAATAACATCAGAATCTTGAAGAGATGTTTGCTCCCCCATGTTGATTGCAGCATAATTCACAATAGTCAAGACATAGAAACAACCTACATGTCTTCTATGAATGGATGGATAAAGATGTGGTATACATACATACATACACAAAGGAATATTATTCAGCCATAAAAAGGGAATCCCGCCATTTGCAAAACTATGAATGGAAATTAAAGTCATTTTGCTAAGTGAATTAAGTCAGATAGAAAGAAGAGAAATACTGTATCATCTCACTTATATGTGGATTAAAAAAAAAAAAAGAAAAAGAAGGAAAAAAAAAAGCCAAACTCAAAGAAACAGAGGAGAATAGTGGTTGCCAGAGGCTAGGGGAGAGGGGACGGTAGATAGGGCGATGTTGGTCAAAATGTACACATTTCCACTTAAAGAGATGAACAAATTCTGGGGATCCAATGTACAGCCTGATGACTGTAGTTAACAATACTATATTAAATGCTTGAAAGTTGCTAAAAGAGTAGATTTTAAATATATATATACACACACACAATGGAAATTATTTGATGTGATGGAGTTTTTAACTAATCCTATTCTGGAATAATTTCACAGTAGATACATATATCAAATTGTCAAGTTGCAGACCTTTACACATATTATATGTCAATTTTATCTCAATATAGCTAAAAGAAAAAAATGAAATAAAAAATGAAATAACCAGCTAAAGCAATCTTTGATACGTTCACAAAAAAAAAAAAACTGGGGCACCTAAGTCGCTCAGTCAGTTAAGTGTCCAACTTTGGTTCAGGTCATGATCTCACGGTTCATGAGTTTGAGCCCTGTGTCAGCTCTGTACTGACAGCTCAGAGCCTGGAGCTACTTCAGATTCTGTGTCTCCCTCTGTCTCTACCCCTCCCCCACTCACGCTCTGTCTGTCTGTCTCAAAAATAAATAAACATTAAACAATTAAAAAAAACCTATTCTTTTTAAACTTAAGTTATCAGGGTGAAACGTCAAAGGATGGATAAAAAGGCTGTTGGACCAACTGGGAAGATTTGACACTTAAGAACACAAGTATCTTGAGGAATTTAGGCAATTGTTAATTTTCCAACTGTTTTTTCCAATTCTTGAATTTTTGTATGAATAAAAGGAATACTAGGGAAAATGGTCTGTTTCACTAGTTTATGTCATATGCCTAATCCCAGGCTTGTATGGAAAGGCTTGTATTGTACGGTGTTACAATAGCTCTACAAAAGGAAATTAAAAACAAAGTGTAATGTAAGGAATCTGGAGTGAATGCTGTATGACCAAATTATTAATAGCAGCATCCATCAACAAATATTCCCAATATTCTGTTTTGTGGTGTTGAGCTTACAAATGTTAGATTAATATACTTAAAAAAAACAACAACCCTTTTGTTTGTAAGGGTGAGAAATCTTTTTATGTTCATTTCTCTATTGGTAGAGAATTAAGCATAGAGAAGACACTCTTTCACATTACCCTCAACAAGAATCAGCAAAATACTCTCCAGAATGCTTTGGTTGTATGTAGAGTGTTTTACGATTTACAAAACATTTAACATCTATCATTTTATTTAAATATCAATACAACCATAAACTTAAGAGTAAAGGCATTGTTTTTCTCATTTTATAGATGAAAATGACTTGGAAATCAGCAAAACACATTAGGTGTAGAAAGGGCAAACTAATAGGTAGAAAAAAATACCAAATCCTTTGCACAGCACTAGGGAAAAAGTAGCATAGCAACTGGGGCTGCATCACTGGGCACTCTATAAGCAGCTGACATACTGTGTGTTTGCATGTACTGAACTGTTGATGCAAAGACAAATCACAGCTGAATAGAAACTTTTAGGGTGGTTTAGCAAAACATCAGGACTTTATTTATATATTTTTAAATGTTTATTTATTTATTTTGAGAGAGAGAGAAAGAGAGAGCAAGCAGGGGAGGGGCAGAGAGAGAGGTTAGAGAGAGAATCCCAAGCAGGCTCTACAGCTGTAAATGAAGAGCCCCAGGTGGGGCTCAATCCCACGAACCATGAGATCATGACCTGAGCCAAAACCAAGAGTCGGACACTTAACTGACTGAGCTACCCACGTGCTCCCAAAATCAGGACTTTAAATAAAGAAAATGCTATATATTTATCTATGAAATCACCTACATACATGGCACTGTGATCCTTTTATTAGTTCATGAAGTTCTAGGTCAGGGTTCATTTAATTAACTTCTTGTGAGCTTGATAGATTCTGTAGTCCTTCGGCACCCTTATATTTTGTATATTATTCAGTAAAAGTATGTTCCTGGAAACTATTTTCCATGTTGTAAACACATGAGTCAATACTCATCATGCTGTCATGAAAATGTAAAAATCCAGTTGACCCTTGAACAATTTGGAGGTTAGGGGTTTTAACCCCTGCACAGTTGAAAATTCGCATGTAACATTTGACCCCCTAAAACTTAGCTACTAATAGCCTACTGTTGACTAGAGGTCTTACTTGATAACATAGTCAATTAATATATTTTGTATAGGATCTGTATCATTTGCTGTTTTTATAATAAAATAAGCTAGCAAAAAGAAAAGTTATGAAGATCATAAGGAAGAGAAAATACATTTAAAGTACTGTACTATATTTATGAAAAAATCTACATATAAGTGGACACGTGCAGTTCAAACTCATGTTCAAGAGTCTGCTGTAGACCTGGATGTCAAGCTCAAACTCAGAGGGAATTATTTACCTTTCACTAGTTAGTAAACAAGAAAATTCTCTTCCTGTAATGTAGGACTAGTATCAAAACATTGACCAATGTTCATAGAAAACTCATTATTCGTTGATTCTGACTACATACATAACTTTTAACTTTCTGATTATAAAGTTTTATTTTTAGAAGTTTTCTAATCTCAGTATTTAGATGCAAAATATTATTTATAAAATTTATATTAATTATTTGGCAAGAATAGAAAACAGCATTACACTTACCACCCTGTTCAATTGAAAAGGCTATTATCACCATATTCCAATTCACTTGACTTCTTCCTCAGAAGTAGCCATTATCCTAAATTTTGTATCTTTTTCTTCTTTTGTTTTTCCTTATGGTATTATCACATGTGTTAGTATTCCTATACTTTTATTTGCATATTTTAACTTCATAAAAAGGGAGTCAATGCATTTATTCTTTAAAATACTATTATTTTCTTAACATTTTGAGATTTTTACTTGGTGGTAGTTACATCTTTTACTGCTAGGTAGTATTCCATTGTATGAAGGTACTAATTTATTATCCTTTATTCTGTTTTCAGTCATTTGCTAAGACAAAGAGGGGTACTAGGAACATTTTGGTAGATGTCTCCTGTCGTATATACGTGCTAAGGTAAATTCCTAGGGGTGGAGTTGCTGATTCATAGATACGCACATCTTCATATTAACTTGAAAAAGCCTATCAGAATTTGTGACCTTGAGGAGTCCACCCTGAGGCAAGGAATCAAGGAAGTGATCCTAGAAAGAACTGAGATAAGAAAAAGAAGGCAGCCAGAAAAGGATGAATTTTTAAGCAAGTTAGCATTGTGAGCAACTGGTGCTTCATTCTGACGAGAAACTATGACAACTTGTGTAGCATGTGGTTGGACCTCAGAGATAACCAGCCTTAAGTGTGAGGGAGCTGGAGTACTTATAATTAACTCCTCTGTCATTGGCCAAGGGCTGCTTCTAGAGCCATTACTTCTCTAGCACTTCCAGCCTTCCCCACATACACACTGTGCTTGCCTGGGGTAGGTGTGAGCAGAGAAAAGACTCTCAAATAAAAACATGGAGATGCTGGCAGCTGAGAGCCCGGCTTACCTGTACCATAATGGCGAAGCCAAGGAAGCTAGCACAAGGAAGTTAAATGTTAATTTTTTACTTTCTCTAAGACACTGTATGGATTTACATAGCTACCAACATGTTAAAAATATTCCAGTCATGCCCTATTGTCACCAACATTTTATATTACCAGACTTTTTTCTGTGTTCCATCTGTAGAAATGAGATGAAATCTAATTCTTTGATTTCGATCATCACACAAAGTTCTGTTGGGCAGCACTGGTACAGACATTTTCAAGGAGGTTTTCTGTGAAGCGAAAGAAAGCAGTGGGCAGTGAGGAGAAAGGATGTGAAGATTTTTTATTTAAAGCAAAGATAAACAAGAGTATGTCTGTGTGCTTTGAAGAATGACCTAGCAAAATAGGAGCACTTATGATGCATAAAATGGAGAAGTCTTAGTGAAAAGATTCCCTTAATGTATTAAAAAGCGGGTATCTGGTGCATGAGCAGAGATTTTGTCTTAGCTGGGTGCACAGACAATTCACCCTTAACAACAGGAGGCAATTCTCCAGTCAAGTTATCCGGGCCTTGACTTTTCATTTTGGGAAGATTTTTAACTACAAAATCAATTTTAATAAATTTAAGGCTACTCAAGCTACCTATCTCTTCTTGAGTGAGCTTTGCTGGTTTGTCTTCCTTCAAGGAATTTTCCACCAATATGGACATGTAGTGCTATTCAGCTGCAGCTGAATCTTGCAAATTTTGCTTTGTTGTTTTCATTTTCATTCAGTAAAAAATACTTTTAACTTCTTTTTGACCCATGTCTGTTTAGAAATATGCTGGTTCCAAATATTTGAGTAGTTTCAGAGATCTTCCCATTATCAATTTTATTGTTAGTTCTAGTTATGCTTAGAGAATTATTTTGTATAGTGGCCTAACATATGGCCTGTATTCTTTTTTTTTAATTTTTTTTATAATGTTTTATTATTTATTTTTGAAAGAGAGAGACAGAGTGCGAGTGAGGGAGGGGCAGAGAGAGAGAGACAGAAAGAGAGAGACAGAATCCAAAGCAGCTCCAAGCTCTGAGCCATCGGCACAGAGCCTGACATGGGGCTCAAACTCACAAGCTGTGAGATCATGACCTGAGCTGAATGAAGTTGGACACTTAACTGACTGAGCCACCCAGGTGCCCCTTGTCTGTCTTGATAAATGTCCTGTGTGCACTTAAAAAGAATGCATATTCAGTTGTAGGGAGAAGTATATATAAAGACCAATTAGATTAGGTTTATTGAAAGTATGGTTCAAATCTTCTATATTCTTAATTTTCTGGGTTTTTTTCTATCAGTTATTGAGATGGTATTGAAATCTCTGACTATAATTATAGTTTCATCTCTTCTCCCTGCAGTTCTATCAGTTTTTGCTTTGTGCATTCTGAAGATATTCTGTTATATGTTTAAGTATTTAGAATTGTGATGTCCTCTAGATGAAATTATCCCTCTATCATTATGAAATGACTATATTCTTAATAATAATTTTTGCTCTGAAATGATTTTGCATAGTACTAAAATAGTCACTCTAGCTATCCTTTGATCCCTGATTACTGTTAACATAATATATATATTTTATCCATTATTTTACTTTCAGTTCTGAGAATTCAAATTTTCCTTGCATTTTTCGGTGTTCCTAGAAAATTCTGGCTTCCTGAGCCATGGGAATTCATATGGTATAATAGGGCATGTTTTCTTTCATTTCCTCAGAAATATTTGCTCTTTGTAGAGAATTTGTATGAAACATGTAGCCATTTGCTTTCTTCGTGATGGAGACATTTGCTCCCATTCAGAGAGTTAAAAAATTAAGAATCCCACCCACCCTAAAACACACACACACACACACACACACACACACACACACACACACATTCCCTTATCTCTTCAAATGTTTGCATTCTAGGTTACTGGGCCCTTAAGGGGCAAACTTTGAAAATAACTTCCATAGGGATGTAGGGGCGAATATCACTATGTGTTTATATTTCAAAGAGGGATAAAACTCTGTTGTAAATTTAGAAGATGATTGTCTTATCTTCCCCTGGGAGATATTCATTTAAATTACAAAGGGTAAGAACCCAGTATCCTCTCCTTTCTCTTTCAAAAAAGAATTTGTTTATATTAGGGGAGCAAAGCCTTCTTTTGTTTTATGGGTGTGTGTGTGTGTGAACAGCTGCCCTTCTATCCCAGATTCATATTTGCGTTATCTGCTTCCTGTAGTTGGATTCCACTGTACAGGTAGGATTATTCCTCTCCGGCCCTCATAATGTCACCTTCATTGTACTAGGCATGGGGATGAGTCTGATAAAGCTCTGTTCTCTAATTCAGATACTTACAGTTTCTGCCAGTATCTATCTGTCTGTATCTATCTATCTAGTGTCTATCATCTACTGTCTGTTTGTCTGTCTATTGATGGATCGATCTATCTATCTATCTATCTATCTACCTATCTATATAATCTTTCCTCTACCTGGCACATAATCCTGCAAGTATAGTAACATCTCAGTCCTTTCACAGCTTCTGATTTAACATTAACCTATTTGTTTCTTTCTATTTAATGTGGCATTCTTACATGCAGCATATAGTTGGGTCTTGCTTTTTCATCTAATCTGATACTGTTTACACCACCAACATGATACCTTTTTTTTTTTTTTTTTGGCGCAGCCTAAAGCTCTTTGATAAACTTTAAACTTTTCTTTGGGGCACCTGGATGGCTCAGTCAGTTAAGCCTCCAACTTCAGCTCAGGGCATGATCTCGTGGTTCACGAGTTTGAGGGAGTCAGTCTCTGTGCTGACAGATCGGACCTGGAGCCTGCTTTGGATTCTAACTCCATCTCCCTCTGTCCCCCTCCCCCACTCTCTCTCTCTCCTCTCAAATATAAACATTTAAAAAATTACACTTTTTTCTAATGATGCCGTTTTGCTAGTGTTAAATTTATTTAGCATTTTTATATCTGACAAGTATTTATTTTTTCATTTTTGAAAAGTATTTCATGTTACAAAATTATGAATTGACAGATTTCTTTCAGTTCTTTAAAGATATTGCTCTAATATCTTCTATCTACCATTTTGTTTTCCGGACAAAACACTGCTGTCACCCTTATCTGTGTTCTCTAAATGTAATATATACTTTCTCTTCAATTTCTATTATGATAACATCTTTTCTCTGATTTTAAGCATTTCACTTCTGATACACCGTATGTAGTTTCCTTCATGTTTCTTGTACTTGGGTTTTGTTGAGCCTCTCTATCTTGGCTTTACAATTTTTGTCAAATTTAGGGAAAAACACCTGCCATAAATTTTTCATGTATTTTTTTTATCATCCCACTTTTTTGTTTGTTTCTCATCCCCCCTTTTAAGGGAGTCCTATTATACATACACTAGACTTCTTGATATTGCCATAGAACTCACTGATGTCCTATTCACTTTTGTTTTTCCTGTTTTTCCTCCATGTTTTGTTTTGGAGAGTGTCTCTTCATATGCATTCAAGTTCACCAAACTTTTTTTGTTTTTTTCTGCAACAGCTTATCTGCTATCAGTATATCTAAGAAATTTGTTTTCTCTCTCAGATGTTGTAGTTTTCATCACTGGAAATTGGATTTGGGTCCTTTTTAAAATATCTTCTTTTTCTCTCTACAGTTTATCAATTTTTCCTCTAGTTTCTTAAACATATGGTATGCATTTAAAAAAACTCTTTACATGTCTTTGTATAATCCTATCATCTGTGTCATATCTGAGTCTGTTCCAATTGACTGATTCTTCGCCTAACTATGGTGTGCATTTTCTTGCTTATTTGCATTCTGGATAATTTTTTTTCTTTTTCCTTTGTTTTGCTTTTCTTGAAATCTTTATTTACATTCTAGTTAGTTAACAATACAGTGCAATACTGGTTTCACTGGATAATTTTTGACTGAATTCTGGGCAAAAGGAAACTTGTTGATGCTGGTTTATTTTTACTCTAATAAATACTCTGTAACTTTATTCTAGCGTGCAGTGAAGTTACATGGAAACAGTTTGATTCTTTCAGGCCTTCTTTTGAAGCATTGTGAGGTGAAATAGGAGCAAGCATGTGGTTGAGTACTAATTTTTCTTATTACTGAGGTACTAGTACTCTAGTAAGTCTCTGTAAGTCTTTACAATTTGACTTGTGGGAGGTGGTATTGTTGGTGGCTCTGTGTAAGTTCATCAGATTCTTCCCTTTAATGATTGTCAGTGGTTCTTTCCTTGGTTCTTTCCTCAACTCCATAGATGTATTAGTCCTAGCCAAAGACTCCAGGGGGCTGCTCTGCAGATTCCCAGAGTCTTCAATCCGTGTAGCTCACTCCTTATACTCTGCCCTATGAACTCCAGCCTTTTTGGCTTCTTGGAACCCTCAACTTTAGCTCCTCAACTCATATATCTTCTGAGGTTCCCCTATCTTTGCCCCAGGAGGAAATTTTCTTTAGGTAGTACGCAACTGCATAGGGCTCACTGTTTTTAATTCTGCAATGTATATAGGCTTCAAAACTATACTCTTCTTTTATATATACATTGTGTTTGTGTGTGTGTGTGTGCGCGCGCGCGCACGCTCGCGTGTGTTAGTTGTTTCAGATAGATGGGTAGAAGTCAGTCTCTGTTACTGTAGATTGGCTGGGAGTAAAAATCAATGCTCAATTTTTAATAAACATGTTCATTTAAATTGGGGAAGTTAGTATGATGTATAAAACATGTGGAAATACAATAAAGAGGTCTCTGTTAGTATAGATTTCCCTAAAAATTAGCAGAACCTGACTTTAGGTAATCAAGTCTCTCTGTTCCCTTTCTGTTGTAACTTTCTTATTGGCTATTTTGAACCATCATGATGTTTGAATAGGAGACCAAAGACTGTATAGGCAGAATGAATTGATGACTTGATGACTTGTAGGACTACTGACAACACTGACTCCATCTTTGGCCCTCCATCTTGTTCGTGCCCTGGCAATGAACATGTTCCAAGCCTCACAGAGGTTAATATACACTCTGACCAAAATGCAGAAAGGCTTATTCTGATCTTCCCTACAGTGGCACACAGAAGACAGCACTTTAGATAACGAGTAGAGATCCACTGGTGCACAGATGGCGCCATCTTGGATAACCACCCTTTGCCTCACCACACTGCCGCTCACTCTATAAAGCTGTGGATTAAGGTCTAAAGTCAGGAGTAGGTGGAAAATAGCTGTGTAGCACTTGGATTGCTGTCTGCTCAGTTCCCCCATCAGTAAATTACTCTGAGTAAAAGTCTGCATAGATGGTATACGGTGCTCGCCTCATTTTTTGGTCTCAAGGTGGCTTCTCAGTTGAGAAGATATTTACTGTCCCTCCTCCAACTTCTAACATGACTAAACAGTCAATTTTGTGGAAAACGCTTCTCTTCTGGCTTATCAAACGCAATTTTGCAATACGGTGAGATACTTATTTATACAATAAAGTAAACTAAAACCGTGATGAGAATTTTCTGATATGATACCTAAAATCATATTCCTAATGAAAGGAAAGGTTGGCTTTAAACAGAAATATCATATTGCTTAAGTTGCTTCATAATGCATTAAAATGTTTTTTTAAATGTTAGCCCAAGAATAATAATAAAGTATAACTGATGCTTCTACTAGGCACTGCTTGAAATTATCCTTGCAGAAAAGAACTGAATAATTAAAAAATATACTGAGGTGATAGATTTTCATTTTAGAAAAGAATATAAATTAAATAAATTCATTCTGAAGTTTTTAAATAAGGGTTAAATAATTATTGAATTTTATTTTTCTCATAGATCTAATAATAGGGCTCTATCTTCTCTTTTAATGTGTAATCAAATGCCACAATGTGAGATTAGTTTGTGTGACAATATGGATTTAAGGAAATGATTGATTAACAATATACGTTCATAAAATACTTTTTAAGTTTATGTCCTAAATGGAATCTGATACAAAATAGTTTGCCTTAAGGCACTTCCTTTAATACATATATCGAAAAGCAGTCCTTCATTAACATACCCAATATTGATTTTTAACATCCTATGAATTAGGGTAGTATATTACATAGTTTAACCATTTGGATAAAACTTTTATATTCAGAAAAAAAAAAAATAAACCTCAGGAAGGGCCAAATTCTAAAATAGAAGAATCCATTTCGTTTGAGGGTTAACCACAGATAATTGAGCCGTGGGCCACTTGAAATGTTATTATGTTGGAAAAATATTTATTCAACCCTCAGCGAATTAGTTATAAACATCTAGTACAAACAGTCCAACAGAACACTTATAAATTAATATGAAAAAATATTCTAGCTATAAATAATTTTGCACATCATCTATTAGTATTACACTGATAAAAAGGAAAAATTAAATCTGAATATTGAAGAATCCATTTCTTGAAAAAAGAAATCAGGAGAAAACCAAACTCACATAAGAATCATATCTTCTGGAATCATTGCACATCCCAGAGTCCAGGGTTTCTTATCTCCAGGAACACAGGGCAATGAATTTGTTATTCTCTGGAGGCAATATTATTTGATAAATGCTTCTATTAATTGATTCCACAAATTAACTACTAATCCAGAGCTTTTGATTATGAGTACTGCTAATCAATTTATTTGATAGCAGGCTTTCAGCAGTTTGTAAATTAAAAATTGCCTACATTTTACTGGGTTGGCTTAATTAACAGATTTATCCTAGTTGTGAGAAAGCAAGATCTTCACTTTTAATTTCCTCTTGACCCGCTTTCTCTCTCCACAGGGCCTCCTTCAGAGGTTCTTCAGAAAGAGAAAATTAAAATGCTGTCAACAGATTAAAACACTATTTAGCCCAGAGGAATTTTTTTTTCAGGGGCTGCATATTATGTGGAGCCATTTTAAGACGGCTTTCATGAGGAAAATATTCTTCCAGATAACCAGGTTGTGTCAAGCTAACACATGTGCATGAAAATTGTCTCCTGTGCCAGGTCAAAATGCTGACATCATTATTGCTGACTGCATTATCTGTTAGAGAACCAAAGAGGCTCTGATAAACGTGCTGACTCTCTGGTTGTTTATTTTCGTGGTTACATACCTTTATCTGCATGGAGGGCACACAAAGAACAAAAATGTTCTCAGCCTAAATTTTTATTAAATTGTTCAGAGTCAGTTGTCTTCAGGAGAAATGAGGTGTGAGAGACCAATAATTGTGCATCTGTGTCTATCATTTGTATCCATCACAGAGCTATTTTTACCTGATTCTTCTGCCATGTAAATCAGCACAACCTAAGTGTTTCTTATTTGTTGAGTGCAAATGACATTTAGAACTTATAACTTGTCAGCATATACTCATAATTTTCCATGCAGTATAGTGAATGCATATTCACTTTTATCATAAATATCAAATTTTTACATAATTTTAGATGGATGATACTTGGGACCCTTGCCCCAAATATGAAGAATCCTTGCTATAGGCTTATCTCTGAAATCTGAAACACAAATAGAAGAGTAATTGCCATGACAAAAACTGAGACATTTAAAAAAGTTTACCTTTCTAGACTTTTCAGAGTATACACAGAATTCTAAAATGATCCCAAGATTCCTGTCCCCTATACATCTACCTCCTCTCAACTATTCAATGAAACACTAATTGAGGTGTTTCTATGAAGGAATTTGAGATAAAAATAAGTTCCAATTTAGGTGACTTTAGGGAGATTTCCTCAGTGGGTCTAAACTAACTAGCTGAGACCTTAAGAGGAGCGAGAGCTCTTTCTAGTGGAAGAGACTGAGAGAGAGAGAGAGACTCAGTGAAAAAGAATTCCATTTCTGGGTTTGAAGATGGACGGGGCCATATGGCAGGGAAGGATGGCTGAACTCTGGGAGCTGAGAGCAACACCTGACTGGGTCCGTGCAAAAAGAGAAGGACCTCAGCCCTACAGCTGCAAGGAACTGGACCCTGCTAACAATCTGAACAGGCTTGGAAGAAGATTCTTCTTTAATCAAGCCTCCAGTTGTTAACACTGCCTAGCCAACATCTTGACTTCAGTCCTAAAAATCCTGAGCAGGGAACCCAACCACATCTGTCTCAAACTTCTGACCTACAGAATGTGACCTAATAAATGGATGTTGCTTTAAACCACTAAATGTGTAGTAACTTGTTAGGCATCAATAAAAATTCAATATATAATAATATCTATCATCCTTGAAAATTATGAAGGATCTTCATGATGTGCTACTGAAATAGTCATAAAAAATTTGTACCAGCTTGTATTGGAATTATCTGATATTGTCAATGTAATAGTTTTTCTATTGCTACTGTAACATTTTACCACCAATTTTGTGCCTTAAAGCAACAACAAAAATATATTAGCTCACACTTCTGTAGATCAGAAGTTTGGTATGGGTTTTACCAGGTTAAAACCAAGGTACTGACAAGGCTGCAGTTTTTTTTTTTCAAGAGGCTCTAAGGGAGTCCCATTTCTTTGCTCATTCAGATTGCTGGCAGAATTCAGTTTTTACAATTGTAGAACTAAAACCCCATTTCCATACTGCCTATCATTTGGGGTCCAATTCAGCTTCCAGAAGCCACCTGCATTCCTTAATTATTATGGCCTCTTAACTTCAACTTCAAAGCCAACCATAGCATGTTGAGTTCCTTTCACCCTTAGTTTATCTCCTCCTTCTTTCGTCTTATCTCTTTCACTCAGGAAAATGTCTCTATTTTTAAAGACTTGTGTTATTAGATTAGGCCCATTTGAATAATCTAGGATCATCTCCACATCTCAAGGTTCCTTAATCACATTTTCAATGTTCATTTTTTCCATGTAAAGTAACATGTTTATAGGTTCCACAGATTAGTGTGTAGACATCTTTGGGGAGCATTATCCTTCCTACATAGCTCTCCCTTTGGTCCCCAAAGATGAGAGTTCAACCCAAATGCAAAATATATCCACCCTATTGCTAAGCCTCTAAAAATCTCAATCCATTAGAAGAAGATCAACTCAAAGTCCAAAATTACATCTAAATATTTCCGATACAAAAGTACCAGTTCTTATTATCTAAATCATTTGGATTACGTATTGGTGAGACCCTGGGTGTAGTCTACATTGGTACACAATCCTTTCCATTTGTGGGCACATGAAACTAAAAAACAAGTTCTGTGTTCCAAATATACAATGATGGGGCAGGCGTAATATAACAGGTGCAGATAGTATGCTTCAAAAAGGGAGAACATTGGAAGGAAAAAGTCATTAGTCATTAGTCCTAAGCAATTTTGGAATCCTGACAGGCAAGCACCATTAGTTTTCGAGGCTTGAGAATCATACTGTTTAGTTCCTCATTCCACTGTTTCAGCTAACAGCTCTGCTCTATTTTCTGGACTTTGTCCTAAGAGTTATCTTTTCTCTTTCCTGAAAGGTAGCACATGTTTGTCTCTGAGTAATTTTATTAGCCTATCTGCTGCCTGTAAAATTTTCACAGTCTCTCAAATTTATTTTGAAATTTATTCTTCCCTTTTGATCCAAGCTGGGCAATGTCTCTGCTGGTATAAATTCTCAGGTCTTCTGGATCTCCTGTATATGTCATAGTGTTCGCTAATTAGACAAGAAGCTCCTTCACAAAACTTTCCCAGATAAGTTCATTAATATGTTTGCCTTTTACTGAGATAACTAAAGGACAACGATTTTAAGTTTCTGTTTTTATTGAGGAGAGTTGTGTGTCATACCCTTAACATATTCAAAAAACATTTTATGAGATTGGATACTTTAATGATACAAATTTGTTATCTTGCAATTCTGTAGGTTAGGAATCTGACAGAGTCTCAGGGAGCAAGATTCGAGGTTCTGTTTTCTCTTTCTGGAGGTTCTAAGGGGAAATCGGTGTCCTTGTCCTTTTCATCTTCTAGAATTCACCATTTCCCTTGGCACATGGCCCCCCCTCTTTTTTTCAGGATATGTAATTCAGGATACAGTAAATTCCACTGTGGTTGGAGTGATAGTACATCCAGAAAGAGATTTTTAGTTAACAATACATACAAGACTTGAGATAAGAAAATCGAGTCACAGAAAATCCCAGGAAGAGACAATTGTTATGATACTTTGGAGGAGGATTCTATAGGACTTGGTGACTGATTTAATATAGTGTGAAGGAGAAGAATGAATAAAACTGCAATTTAGGAAATTTATGTTGCCATTAACAATAAACAAGATCATAAAAGATAACAGATTTGGAATGAGATGTAGGCATTTTTTCATTTTAAGGTGACAGCAAACCACCCAGCAGGCATTTGGATAAATAGTGCATTTTGACATTTGAGAGCAATATACCACAAAATGATAATCCCCACATTTGTGAATACCATGGTGACACAAATATCATCTATTTGATGATATTAACCAACACTAGAATATTAGAATGTTGTTGAATTGTAAAGTGCAAGGCTGCTATGAAGGAGCAAGTTATACTTCTTCAGAATGAATCAGATTATACACATTAAATCTTGAGTTGCCAAAGGATTACTGTCGTGGATGAAAGCATCACTAGGTGCACAAATTTATATGTAAAGCTGCTTGAAATGGAATATGATAAACACATAGTCAAAAAAATATTTTGAATTAGACCTCAACAAATCTATTCTTGATATAAGGGGTTAAAAATCCATTAATCTAGAACTTTAAAAACCCTAACTGAATTTTCCCTAAATGTTTAGTATGAAAGTATACACATAAAAACAAGATAACTAGATTACTTTGTCTGCCAAAATATTAATATTAAAATATTATTATGTGAATAAATGTGTATGTCCCCAAATCCAGCCATGTTTTATGACAAAAACAGATTTTTATTTTATAAAACAATGATGAAGCATGTCACTTTAAAAGAATAGAAGGTCTATTTGCCATTTATAGCATTTGCCATTATATTAAATTGTATTTTTCCCATTAGCATAAAATTGGGAAAGTGGGAAAAATCTTTTGAATACTTTTATTTGTGCATTATCAGCTGGAGGGAATCCTCAGAAATACTCAGTATAAAAGTAAGAATTTATTTTTTTAAGAGTCCTCAAAATATTCATGAAGAGCAGACCAATTGTTCAATATCTTTCTTAAATTCCTTTTATCTGCTCTCATCAATTTTATAATAATTTTCCATTTACCCAGAGATCATAATCTAAAAAGATATCGTATAGAAAAACATTTATATTCTAATCCTTTTTATGTTGAGGAGGGAGTGGGATGGAATGTGTAAGGAAAATATCAGTACAAGTAGAATAATTAGTACTAAATTAAAATTTAGTAGGCCACTTCATCTCAGTTTTTTTTTCAAATCATATTTTATAAATGACAGTATAATTGTATTTCCTACTTAAAACTTTCCTTTGTGAAATTAATTACCTCTAAAGGATTTCAATATCAACTTGAAATTAGTATTGAATTAAGTATTTTTAATTTAATAAATGCATCTTTTAAAAAATGCTAATACCTGGTTTTGAGTTGAACATAATTTTATGGAAGAAAGCCTTCATTTTTATCCCGTATTTTTATTAACTGGAGATAAAACTTACTAGAATTACTTGTAAGACTATTGACCAGCTTCTCTTAATTTTTGCTTGTAGAAAAATAAGCAATGATATAGATGAGATAAATAATTTTCAATATGCTACTTCTTTACAGATCAGTAAAAAACATGAGAGATCAGTGTACTTATAATAGTCTAAGATATACAGCACAACAAAGGTTTGTAGTATATTCTCACTTGCAGGTAGAATTAGCAAAGCAATGAAAGCAATACACAGATGCCTCTTGATAGAAATGGAATCTCTCAGGGATACCAGCAATAATTTTTGATGGATATTAAGGGAAAAAATGTTGACTGTATAAATGACAAATGGGTATCAAGAGTTAATGAGTGTTATTATAAGTTTCGCTAGGTCTCTTGGGTGGCTCACTCGGTTGAGTGGTTGACTCAACCTGGTTTCAGCTCAGGTCATGATCTCATGGTTCATGGGTTTGAGCCCCGCATCAGGCTCTGTGCTGACATCTCTAAGCCTGGAGCCTGCTTTGGATCCTCTCTCTCTCTCTCTCTCTCTGCCTCTCTCCAATTCGCACTCTCTCTTTCAAATATAAATAAACATTAAAAAGTTTTTAAAAAATAACCAATATGAACCATAGGAAAATTAGCCCCAAGTGGATTTTCAGTCCCAATTCACATTATGTAAGCAATCCAAAAACAAAAGAAAAAACAAGCTATATGTTTTATTCAAAATGGTGAATGTTCCAAATGAGTGAGAAAAAAGTGCATTCTGCTGTCATTTGATGAAATATTCTGTATGTGTGAATTAGATTGAGTTATGGTACTGCTTATGTCAATGATATCTTATTAATTTTCTGCCTGCTTGACCTGTATCAGTTACTTAAAGTTGGGTATTCAAGTTTCCAACTATAATTATAAATTTGGCTGTTTCTGGCTTAATTCTGTTAGTTTTATCCTTGCATATTTTGACACACTGTTTTAAGTGCATACAATTTAAGGATTGTTATGTATCCTTGGAGAACTGACCCCTTTATCATAATGCAAGGCTCCTCTTTATTATTGATAACTCTCCTTGTTCTGAAATCTGTATAGTCTGAGATTAATATAATTACTACCATTCTCTTTTGTAGTGTTAGAGTTGTGTTTTACTGATACAACATTCTCTATGCTTTTACTTTGCTTGTTTAGTTTTCATTTTTTAAATTATAGTTGACACACAATGTTACATTAGTTTCAGGTGTACAACATAGTGATTCAACAAGCCTATATATTATGCTGTGATCACCACAAGTATAGCTACCATCCATCACCAAACAATACTATTGCAATACCATTAAATATATTCCCCATGCTTTACCTTTTAACCCCATGACTTATTTATTCCATAACTGGAAGCCTATATGTCCCACTCCCCTTCACCTATTTTGCCTATCCTCTTACCCTTCCCTCTGGCAACCATCAGTTTGTTCTCTGTATTTATTCCATCTCTTTACCTTTTTAAAATTTATTTATTATTATTATTATTATTATTATTATTATTATTATTATTATTTGGGGGGGGGAGTGCACACAAGTGGGGAAAGGGGCAGAGAGAGAGGGAAAGAGAATCTCAACCAGGCTCCACACTGTCAGCATGGAGCCTGATGCGGGGCTTGAACTTAAGAACTGCAAGATCATGACCTGAGCTAAAATCAAGACTTTGACGCTCAACCACCTGAGCCACCCAGGTGCCCCTCCATCCCTTACTTTTAACTTATTTGTGTCTTTATACTTAAAGAGTGCTTCTTGTTGATAAAATACAATTGTGTTTTATCTTTTCTAACAATATATATCTTTTAATTGGTACACATAGATAACTAACACTTAAGATAATTTTTGATATAGTTGGATAAATATCTACTATGTTCATAAAGCTTTTCTAGTCTTTGCAATTACTGTTTCCTCTCTCTCTCTCTCTTTTTTTACAATCTTTGGTTTTAACTGAATATTTTATATAGTTAAATTTTCTCTCCTCTCAGCATATCAATTATGCTTTTTAAAATGTTTTTAGTAACTGCCATGGATTTTGACATATCTATGATGTATCTATGCCTTTTTATATATACTTCAATTTAGATTTTGTATGTGTGTAATATATATAATTAATCTAAATGCATTTTCAGTTAACACTATACCATTCTAAATGTGATTTTGATACCTTTTAACAGAAAATTAATTCTCCTTTTTGTCCCTTATGACACTGATGTCATTCATTAACATATCTGCATCCTACAATTACCCAATACATTGTTATGATTGCTTTGAAAGGTTATCAGATCAAGTAAGAATAAGAAAAATAAAGTATTTTACTTTAATTTTATTTATTCCTTCTCTGATGATCTTCCTTTCTTTTTGTAGATTCAAGTTTATGAACCATATTATTTTATTTTGTCCTAAGTAAGTTTTTAATTTTTTTCATAGCATATTTGCTGGCAACAAATTCTCAGTTTTTGCTTGAGAAAGTTTTTATTTATCTTTCTATTTTTAACAATAATTTCACTACATATAGAATTCTAGTTTGGCAGGAATTTATTTTGTTGTTCAGCACTAAATATTTCACTACTCTCTTGTTGCTTTTGTAGTTCTGACAAGAAGTTCACTGTAATTGTTATCCTTTTTCTTCTATAGGTAAGATGTTTCTGTTTTTTTGTTTTGTTTTATGACAACTCAAGGTTTTCTTTTTGTGTTTTGCTTAGTGCAATTTCAATGTGATATGTCAAGGTGTAGATTTCTGGGTATTTATCATGCTTGGTGTTCTCTAAGCTTATTGGAACTAGGGTCTGGTGTTTGCAACTAATTTTGGAATATTCTATTATTATTTCAAATATTTTTTTCAAGCCATTTGTTCTTTCTTTTCCTTCTGGAATTCCAATTATGCATATAGTACACTCTTTGAAATTGTCCAACAGTTCTTGAATATTTTTGTTCTTTTTTTTTCCCATCCCCCCCCCCCCAACCCTTTGCACTTCAGTTTAGGAAGTTCTATTGACAACTTTCTATTGATATGTCTTTGTTCTTTCCTCCACTGTGTCTAATGATATGCCCGTTGAAGGATTCTTTTCTTTTATAGTTTTTTTAAAATTATTTCTAGCATTTCCTTTTGATTATTTCTCAGTTTCTATCACTCTTTTTATATCACTTTTCTGTTTTTTAATGCTGTCTACATTTCTATTAGAGCCTTTAGCATATTAATCATAGTTATTTTCAATTCTTTGATCATTCTAAAACATCTGACATCTGAATCTGATTCTGGTGCTTGCTTTGTCTCTTCAGACTAGGTGTGTTTTTTTTTTTTTTCTTTCTTTGTAGTATGGTTTGTACTTTTTTATTGGAACACAGACATAATGTATTGGGCAACAGAAACTGAAGTAAAAGGCCTTTAGCATGAGGTTTTTGTATTACAAATTGACTGAAACTTAGCTGTGGTTAATGTTTGCAGTAGCTGTGGGTATCAGAAATTTTAGTTTCCTCTAGTATTCTTCTCTTTGTCTCTCTGGTCTTCTCTCCCCCCACCCCAAGAACTCTTTTTAAATGGAGTCTGGGTCTTACAGGTTTTTCTCTTGTAATCCAATTACTATACTGGATTCCTGTTGATGTGGTGGTAATGTGTGGTGATTGGAGGTAGGGGAGCATTCTCTAATCTTCTGATTAAACCACAGTCTGTTAGTGGTCATATGCCCCTGGGCTGTGACTTTCAAGTATCTCAAGGCTCACCTCACCCTCTTTGGTGAGACAGGAAGGGATTGAGGAGTTTCCCTCCTACATTGGAGAAATAACAGCTCTGGTAAAGGCTTTATCATTAAGAAGTCTCCTGTCTCTTTCAAAATTATTCTTTTTGCTTTCTCTTTTCCCAGAACCAAAGGAGAATTTTTCTTGTCTCATCTCTGTGAAATACTGGTGGAGTTTCAGGAGGTGAAACCCAAGTAAGTTTTGGGATCCCCTAAGACTTTGGCACCAAAGAGTATCTCACACTTGCATAACACAAATTAAGTCTCAAGAAATTCTCAAAATTACCATGTACGTTTTTGGACAGTTAATGGCCTAATGTCTTTTGCCCCTGGTGCATATTTCAGTTGCATTTCTGTATTGTCTCTCTTTGGTTTTTAAGGTACCACTTTGTATTACAATCTCAAATCTCTGATAAGGACAAGAAATTCATTGATTTATAGCATGTCCACATTGTTTGTTTGTTTGAAGGATGGCAATGAAGACTTTCAAGGTGTTGACATGTCAGAGTTGAAAACAGAATTGGTTGTGGTGTACATGCCTAAATGCAAATTCCATAACTTTAACTCATCCATTTAAAATTCTTCAAAGACTCCCCATTATATATAGTGTACATATAAAAGTCCTTAATATGTTATGTGCCTATTTAAGATTTGGGGCTTGTTTCCTCTCCAAATAATGTTTTTCACCCATTAAGGAGCACTTAAACCCTAAATTAATGTACAATTTATAATTCCATGAATGGTCCATACTATCTCATGCCTACATAATTGGATTATATACTATTCTTTCATCTTCCACACTTCACAACCTTTCACTTGCCTACTTTTTATGCATCTTTTAACTCCAACAATATATATATTTCAGAGCTTCTAGACTTCCTTGATCCTCATGTTTGTTCTCTATTATTTGCTCCCAGAGCATTTTGTGAATATTTGCATGACAGCATTCATTTTCCTACTGTAATTGATTATTCTTTCCATTCTTCATGTCAGAGAGTAAGAATCTTGAGAAGAGGAAATCTTAACTTTTAATCTCTGTACCAGAGCAGTATCTGAATTATAACTAATGTACTAAGGATATATTTTTGAGTGACCCAAATGACAAAATACCACATTAAATTTGTTATGGAATTGGAGAGGATTAGTAAGCAAAGAGCAGGGATTTGGTGTTTTATTCCAAAGTGTAGAAAAGTGTAAAGTATATAGTTACTCCTTTACTCAAAATATGTATTGACATATATAAAAGTATACCTTGCTGATTCTGATAGGTAAGGCTTGTTTCAATCTGTATTAATAAGCAAAAATCTAAGATTTCAATCTTGACACATTGAAGTTAATGAAGATTTTTATTTTTTTCATATCATTCAGCATGACTTGCAAAAAAGTCTTAAAACTCAAAAATACTTATGTTTCTCAGTATTTTTCCTCAATACTTTAGCCTTTTTAGCAGTTTCCCATTTCTCCACATTGATTAAAGTGGTTTAAGAGGTAAATTTTTCTTAACAATTTGCAGTATGTATATTAGGACTATTTGTTATGGAAAGATAACTCAAATTTTTTTCTCTCAAAGGAGAGCAAATGACTGTGCATAGATTCCAGCAATCCATGTTTTTTTCCTTGATGGTCTGGACATTGGATCCTTCAGAGAACATAGTGAATATACAAGCCTTTCCTCAGTGTTTTGCATTTGAATGACTGAGTCACCTAGAGGAGGTGTTGAATCAAATTGAACACGATTACTTTCCATTGACTAGGTATCAACATATGCTCTTATAAACCATTTATTCTAGTAAGGTCTGGAATAAATTATATGTGGAAGAAAAGTTCCTTATACACTTATATGAGATGTTTTGGATACTAGTCTTGGAATAGTTTAGCTATTGTGTTGGAATGACTCCAGCAGTGCAACAGGAACCTCATTGTCATTGCTGTAAAGGATGCCCCTTTAAAATGCTGCTTATACAGATGGTTTAAATTCACTTATAAATCACGTGTAAGTTTAAAAAGTCTACCTGTATAAATGATAAACTACTAGATTTGATATCACATAAGGTACCATTCCTTTAATTTTTATAAAATCACCACCAATAAGGAAGCATATTCTTTCACGCATATACACCCACCTTGCATTCAGTTATCCCCAAACCCAGTTTCTGTTTGACATGTCATATGTCTGTCTCCTTTTACACTTTGTCTCCTTTTCTTAGCTACTGTTTTATCATTACCCCCTCCTTTACTCCCCTTTCATGTCTTTTTGGAAAATGACACCTGTTGGATAATGCTCTCATGTTGCTCCATCCGTACCAAGGTTCTTAGAGTGTTTTCCAAAACGGGTATCTGCTCAGAAAGATGTGTGTATTTGATTTTCATCAGTACTCTTATTGTTCACACATACACGTCCTTTTTCCCCCTTTCTCTCACACGTTCTAAGGTAATATATCGAAGGTTATTTTGTGAATTTGCTAGACTGATCCATGCACGTAATTTATAAGAGTGGTTTTCAACACTGGGTAAACATTAAAATTATCTGTAGAGATTTGAAAATGAATTATGTTTAGGACCTACTGCATACATAGATTTTAATTACTCTAAGGTGTTATATAAGCATTCAGTTAAAAAAAAACCCAATCAGTTGTCTTACAGACAACTGTACCCCATCTACCCCCATCACTCCCCAACACAAATTTATTTGTTGAATCCGTCTCAAGTGTGATGGTATTTGAAGGTGGGCACATTTGGGAAGTACTTTATTAGACCATGAGGGTAGAGCCCTCATAAATGGGACTCATACCCTTATAAAAGTGGCCAGAAAGCTCCTTTTCCCTTTATATCATGTAAAAACACAGCAAAAATCTGCTATTGCCTTGATCTTGGAAACTTCAAAACTGTGAGAAAAAGTTTCTGTTGTTTGTGAGCTAACCCATTTGTAAACTATGTGGCCCTGTTGTAGCATCTTTAATGGACTAAGACAAGATGATTCTAATCTCTAGATAAAATTGAGAATCAATTAACTAATATAAGTTGTCCATAAAGACACCCAGTTTTGTCCTTTTTTTAAAATTAATAAGATAATTTTTAAAATATGCCTTTTAAAATAATATGTAAAATAATTACTATTTTATTCTTTTTTTAGAAGTTTTGGCTATGATAAAATTGCTGATATACACAGTTTTCTGTGTTAACCATAAAACTTGAACAAAATATATAAAACAATAATTTTGGGGCATGGACACTGGATTCACCCTGGGTTTCTCACTTAGGACATTTTTCAAACATATCCGTTCAGGAAAATAAAGCCCAGGGAGAGAATGACAATTTTGCTGGGAAATGGAAACAGAGATTAGAATTCAGACTACTGGGGTGCCTGGGTGACTCAGTCAGTTAAGTGTTAGACTTCGGCTCAGGTCATGATCTCGCTGTTTGTGGGTTCAAGCCCTGCATTGGGCTCTGTGACGACAGCTCAGAGCCTGGAGTCTGCTTCAGATTCTGTCTATCTGTCTGTCTGTCTGTCTGTCTCTCTCTCTCAAGAATAAATAAACATTTAAAACATTTTTAAAAAAGAATTCAGGACTACTAAAACAACTGCAATTTGGGGAACAGGTGTTAGAGAATATTGCAGAGGAGAGCAGAAATTTCATTTAAATATTCCTTAGATCCTTGAATAATTACCAAGATGTACATGTACAGGGCAAGGACGCTGCTGGAACGCTAAGAATGAAATGGAGGTTTCAGACATTGCAGTGTTGGGGAAACAGTAGAGTTCTGACCCAACTAGAAGTTTGGTAACTATACTAGATTTTAGCGGATATCCCAGAAAACCTCAAGAAAGGATCACGTGCTACCCAGACAGAACTAAATTAGATCCACCTGAAATAACTCTGAAAAATATGTCAGCATAGATATAGAGGTAAGCTTCATGGCTTAGACGGATAGCATAGCATCTTACAGCAAAAGTCAGCATGCAATATGTAAAGAAAGGATTCATTCATTAGAACACATGCAAATATTTGTTCAGATAGACCATCACAGAAATTCATTTACTTAAGTGTACATAATTAGCAAGGCCTATCTATCTGTCCATCTATCTAATCTATCATCTACTTATGTGACTATACATATTTATACATGCATACATAGACATATAAACGTATACAGAGAGAAGGAATTTTCCATCTACTTCATGTGATAGTCAACACCCAATGAGACAAAACTAATGATGGAAAGCTGATTTGCAAATTTAAATTACAATTCTTATGTGTGATGAAAGACCTAAAAGGAGATATATTTTAGCCAAGAATGATTTTTGAAAAAATAAATTCATTTTACCAACAATAATTCCTAAAGAAGTAATTGAAAAAATATTAATTAGAAAGTACCCTCAGCTATCAAATTCCACATTAATAAGTTGCCTCCACATAGGTGCATTTTATATTTTAAGTTTATCAAAGATAAGAATGCAGAAAATAGCTACCATAAGAACAACTTACAATTTTTAAATCTATCTTGGATCACACCTAGTCATCAAAACTTCATGTTTTCAAATAAAGCCCCAAGAAACATACTAAAATATAATTAGGTAAATTAGGATGCAGCGTACCTTTCATTTTTTTTTTACCAAACGAAAGCTTTGCAAGGAGTTTGTATTGAAAATGAAATGATTATGAAATATAAAATGATTGAAATTAACCTTATTGATATTAGAAATAGAAATATGCTAAAATTATCTGCATTTAATTTTCAAAAGTTTAGAATCTGGCATCACCTCATTGATCTTATGGAATTTTGGAAATCGTTTCCATAAACACTGCATAATATATGTATTTTGAATAGAAATATTTTGAAAAGAAATATTACATTCCTATAGTAATTGGAAGGAGAAAAACAAGAGAAGGATGTAAACTATTTAAAATAAAAACAGAATGTGTTGTAGATCACACATTTGACATATATACGTATTCGTGTAGAAACCTCCCTGCCTACCGTCTTTTCATATATGGTTACAACCAAATTATACTATCTACTTAAAAGTCTCTCTCTATTTTTTTTTAAATGGGAGCAAGTAAAAATCCTGTTTTTCTATTATTAACACCACTCTCAGATTTTAAAGTGATCATGTGGTTATAACTAATATATTCCTTTATGACCTTTATTCATCATTTACTTTTAATAAAGTAACAAAATGTATCCAGTGATTGAGCTGCAGCTTCCAGAAGTAGTGATCCACTCCTTTCTGCAAATTTTCAACCATTCTTCAGCAGATTGATACATGCTGGGTCTATTTCCCATCTCTATGGCCTAGCTCTGCCCAGGATGTACACCCCCATCTCTGGAGTTATAGGTCTTTATGCACATAGTCCTTTGTTTCCTGCAAATGTGGATAAAAATAAAACTGTCTAACCTGAACATTAGACTCATATTTTCCCATCACAAAATATTTATTGAACTGTACTCAATAATATATACTACACAATCGATTGTGAATATAGAGGTAAGTGAATAGTGCCAAGATTCTTAAATCCTGCTGGAGCGGAACACAGGTCGGGAGGTGGGGCACCCATCCCTACTGGAAAATAGAGACTGGGATGGGTAGAAAATGGAGTTAATCGCCATTCTTATTTTCTTAAATATACTGTTATCAAGGTAAACTTCTTGACACCCTACATAATAATAAATACACCTTGATTTAAAAAAAAAACCCTGAGTTCTGGCTAGAGGTTTGCAGTGGTATATAAGTACTGTGTGAACTGTTAGAGCTGTTACCGTGGGCTTCTTCTCTGCTTCTCAATTTTAGGGGTTAAGTTTTATAATCTAAAAATGCTTATTTTTTTTTAGAGATTTGGGCCTATTATTCTGCTAAAATTTAATGCTTTAATATATTTTTAGAGGACATTTTCCACAATAGCCTGCCTCTTCCTCCTTAGTTTTCGTTCTGTATCTTAGCATAGTTTATCTCAGCCCAAGGTCCTAGTTATAGATCTTAACATAATAGTTAAGTATCCACTTGTACCCTTCACTGGATAATTGACTTTAAGAAAATTGTATAAGTTTGGTGAGAATATGTCCTTGTCTGACAAATAATGGAACTGGATAAAAAGCTCTTCCAGTACTAGAATCCAGGGATTCTGTTTTCTTCTCACTTTTGGCCAGGCCATACACTTAAAAAAACAAAACAAACAAACAAACCCAACTTTCTACATGAGTACACATCTGACTCTTTAATCATTCAAATTGCTCTTCACTGGATGGGCTCCAATATCTCTGCATTATTTTGCCTGAGGTGTCTGAGGTTGGCTGTAGAATTGTACATATGCTTGTTTATTTCTGGGAGAGTGAGCTCCTAAATCGAGTCAGAGGCAACACAAAATAAATATTTTGATGGAAATTGTCACTATAAACTTGATACTGATGCTTTCTCATTACTAAAATTGTGACTTCATTAGCATTTTTCTCTCCCTCTTAGATTTAGAGTCTGTGAAACCTCAATAACGATCAGATCTTCTTATCATTTCTGTCTATATAACATGAACTTTACTTCCTCACAAGATAAGTCAATTTTAAAAGTCCATCACAATTAGTAAAACTTTTGCCCAAAATTTTCTTCCAATACAAAGAAATTCTCCCTTTTATGATTTTTATTACTCATGGTCTAATTAGGTTTTTAATCCATAGAAATGGATTATGTTCTGCTTAATTTAAATTAATTTAAAATTAACCATGCAATTTATAGGCTATATAGAATTAACTTCATCAGGAAACATCTCAAGTTTTTGTTTTCTCTTTTTAAGGATTCAACACAAAATAGGGGTGCCTGGGTGGTTCAGTCTGTTAAACATCTGACTCTTGGTTTCGGCTGGGGTCATGATGTCTCAGTTCGTGAGTCTGTGTCCTGTGTTGGCCTCGGTGTGACAGTGTGGAGACTGCTTGGGAGTCTCTCTCTTAGACCTAAAAATACCAGATTAAAAGTAAGGAGCTAGAGAAACATTGATCATGCAAATGGATTTGAAAAAAAGTTGGAGTAGCAATAGTTTTATCAGACAAACTAGACATTAAAACAAAGTAGACATTTTGTAGAACTTTGTAAATACTGTAGAAAGAAAAGGGCTTTCTAGGGTTCTAAAGAAATTCTGCCTTAGGTAGACTTTGTCCAAATCTTTTTTGGAAAGTGTAGAAGGCAATATGAGATTGATCCAAACTCCCAAGATTCACCATCCTGGTGGTTCCTAAATTTTTCACTCAGAGATGCCAGTAAGAAATGTTATCTTTTAAATTTAGTTGCTCACCACTGAATTTGTTATTATATAACATCTTGAAAGGTAGTATATTAATTTGATCTTATTATCTATTTTTTCCCTGTAAGAATGAGTTATTACTCAAAAAGACAAATGTAGGAAACAAGCCTCCTATTTATGTCACACTGTGTATATTCTGGAGTTAAAAGTGTATGTAGTCAAAGTACATTACCTGGAATAGAAAGTTAAAAGTCCAGTTCTATCCTACCCCACTCATTTCAGGATCTTTGTAAAGCTTAATGTATTCAAATCAGCAAAACCTTGGCAAATGAATCTTTGGGTACCTGAGAAATTAATAGATGTTAATGCAAAGTCATCACTTAAAACTCTGGGGAGTTATAAAATATATTTTAAGCACTTGAAGTCTAAAAAATGGAAAATAGAAATGATGAAAATTAGGGGCCCCTGGGTGGCTCAGTCAGCTGAGCTTCCGACTTTAGCTCAGGTCATGATCTTGTGGTTTGTGAGTTTGAGCCCCGCATCGGGCTCTGTGCTGACAGCTCAGAGCCTGGAGCCTGCTTCAGATTCTGTGTCTCCCTCTCTCTCTGCCCCTCCCCTGCTTATGCTCTGTCTGTCCCTCTCTCTCTAAAAAATAAGTAAACATACAAAAACTTTTAAAAAAAGGAAATGATGAAAATTATATACTTGCTATATAATAAACATGGGATCAGTTTGGTAAGAATTGCAAATACATGGAATTAACAAAAAATGTTTCATGAAGATTGGGTAGGACCATGTGATGATTCCCACAATTATTAAACATCAAGATTATAGTCAGAGAAGAGGCCAAAAAGTTAGTGTTTCTAGACTTTATTGAAATTCTGGATTTGATCCTATACATCATTCTTCTTAGAATATCTCTCTGAAGCTCATATGTAAACAATAACCCTAGAAAGTATGAATTTAACAATGCCATTCTTTAGGTTTTTCTCAAATTTTTGTGGTCCTGGAGATGTTTACCATACTGCTAGGTAACTAGATTATTGGCCAAAATATATCTCAAACTTAACATGTTAACACTAAACTCCTATTATTCACCAGCACACCCCTATTCCCTCCTTTACCTAAACTGTCACAGTCTTCTTTACCTCGGTAAATGAAAATTATATGCTCCAAATGCTCAGATCAAAACCTTGGTGTCATCCTTATCCTTTTCTCACATCCCCTCATCTGACCCCTCAGAAAATCCTTTTGGCTCTCCCTTCTAAGTCCGTCCTGTGTTCACCTGCTTCTCATATCTACCATTAATTTTCACACATATAATCAACACCTATTTAGATTATAGTAATCTACTCTACTAATCTCCCTACATATAACTTTGACCTTCTCCCCCCACCCCCAGTGGATGTGAATAAAAATTCATTCTAACATGTATAACAACCCCTTGTGGCAGATGCTATTATTAGTGTTATGCCCAGTTTACCAGTGATAAACTAAAATACAGAGTTTAAGTAAGTCAGACTGAGAAAGACAAATGCTATAGGATTTCACCCATACGTGGAATTTAAAAAACAAAGCCAATGTGTGAACAAACAAACAAAAAGCAGAATTAGACTTATAAATACAGAGAACAAACTGATGGTTGCCAGAGGGAAGAGGAAGTCGGGAGGAGGGGCAAAATAGGTGAAGGGGAGTGAGAGACATAGGCTTCCAGTTACCGAATGAGCAAGTCACAGAGATAAAAGGTACAGCATAGGGAATATAGTGAATAACACTGTAAACGTGTTGTATGGTGACAGATGGTAGCCACACTTGTGGTGAGCACAGCATAATGTATAGTGACGTTCAATCACTATGTTGTATGTTATATACCCAAAACTAATGTTACACTGTGTGTCAGCTATACTCAAATAAAAAATAAATAAATAAAATCAATAGCTAGTAAGTAGTCAAACCACATAGTTTACATGCAAAGCATGAACGCTATCATTGCTGTGTATAGTTCTACAGAAAGATAAATATGTCAATTCAGTCAACTCAATAAACCCTAATGGAGCAACTGCTATATATATTTGACAGAGTGTGATTGGTTACTGAAAGCTGTGTGAGGCAGGTGGGATGAATCAGAGACATAATTTTAGACCAGATTAATGATTTGGAAAATATAAAATATAAGAATGTTAAATGAAGCATTCTAGTTGCTGAACACCATATGATCTCTGATCTCCTTTAATTTAAGTTGACAAGTTGGATCATACAAAGCCATCACTATACCAGATCTTTTATGAACAGACCAAGAGAAATGATTGGAAATTCTGTTTACAATTAGAAATTGTGAACTATGGAGAACATTAAATGAGCTGAGGCAATTTAATCAAAAGAAAAGTGGATTAATATCTCAGGTCATAACTTATTGCACATTTTGGAAACTGGTTGAAAAATCATGCTGCAAATTCTGGGCACAGCCAGGGAGGATGACAGGTGTAGGAAGGAGATGTTGTAAGGCGTGGCATGTAAGTAGCTGGGAGTCGATCAAAGGCAGGCCAGATACAAGCCGTGTAGACAGCTGGTTGAGGTGTTAGTCAAGGTCAGTCTGGAGTCTGAGAGGATGGCTCCTATTATGCCACAAAGGCCAGAGTTCAAATTTCAAGGTAGCTAGTGCAGTATACAAGCCCGGCACAGAATTATAGAGCTAACTACCTGGGAGAAAATGTACACTAAATTAATCAGAAAATTTATGTTATGACAAGTAAGGTCATCATACCCACCCTCCCACCTCCCAGAAAGATATTTACTGAATAGCTACTCAGCTGCCACGTGATTTTCTAGCATGAAGGAATTACATGGAAAAAATGTAAATGTTATGAAATAGCCTTTCGATTAAAAATTTCAGTTAATTTATATATACAGAATCCAAAATAATCAAAATGAAACTTGATAGAATGAAGCAATATTAGAATTAGAAACAAAGCAACATTTTTTAAAAGAGCAATTAATTGTCAGGCGCCTTGGTGCCTCAGTCAGTTAAGCATCTGACTTCGGCTCAGGTCATGATCTCATAGTTTGTGAGTTCGAGCCACGTGTCGGGCTCTGTGGTGACAGCTCGGAGCCTGGTGCCTACTTCAGATTCTGTCTCCTTCTCTCTGCTCCTCCCATGCTTACGCTCTGTCTCTCTCTCTCTCTCAAAAATAAATGTTTAAAAAAAGTAAAGAAAAGAGCAATTAATTGGTGAAATCAGGATAAACCTAATCTTGAAGGATAAATGGGCATCTAATAATGGTTATTTTGGAAAAGGACTATCCAAAGAAAGGAATGAAAAAGCACACCAGAGATAAAAAGCGTAGGGCATATTTGGCAAATTTGAGAAACTCTTCTCAGATTTTAAGTATGTGAGACAGTATATTTGTTTAGAAGTTTTATTTCTATACATAGCTCATTTGGAATTCAATCTGTCTTCAGATTCAGTCTCAGAGTTTGTATTGGACTGAGGAGTATTTCTCATGACAACTTGATGGTGCTAAGAAAGCCACACCACTGGCCGAGAAGGGTTAACTGGAACACCTCAATGCAGACCCAAAGGACTGTGTTCTGTGTAAACTCTATCAAGCAGCATACATAGAAAAGAATTGAGGACCTGACAGTGAAAATATAAAGTAGATTACATATCTTTTCCATTGCTGTAGAATGAACTAATTAGATTCTAGAAGCTTCTGCATCTGAGATACTTTCTTGATTTCTTGGATCCAGTAGAGGCTTTGAGATCCCCCCCTATGGTTGAAGCCTGCCTGATCATTACTGTCTTCAACTTCAGTATTTTCTTCCTGCCATACTCCACTATATTCATTTTTTAGGAGCCACCAATTTTTACGATACTGTGGTGGTATCTTGGCCATCCTAGGAAGATGCCAGCATCTATAGTGTTTGTTTCTCAATTGTACTTGAAACCATACTAGTTCACAGCCAAAGACTGACACTTAGAATGCTTGATGGGGAAGTGTTTTGAACTAGTGAGATTATTACAGAGGTAGTGAAAGCAAACTTTTGAACTGCAAACCCCATGAAGAGTTACTTGTTCTTTCTTTTTCGGTGTTCTTTTTTATCTATACCTGTGCATGGCTCTAAAATATTTGGTACTTTAGGTAGTTGTAAAAAAATTACCACTCATTTAGTGTCTATGTGATACTTCTGTGGTAAGTAGTTTATCAACTAATTTACATATGTTTGCTGCTGTGATTTGAAATTTCTAAACCAGAATTGTTATTATTCAGAGTAATTCTAGAAGATTCCACAAAATGAATCTCAGTATTTGCTGAGAGGAGAATAAACATGTAGTTCATTTGTTATCTCCCCTATGGACATTATTTTTGAACTTTTACAAATGAATAATGGTATCCCTCAGATATAAGAATAAATATGTTTCTGTCCCTGCAGTAATCATTTTACTGATAAAATGAATAAATGATTTTCTTCAAAACAAAATTAATAGGAATTAAGTAAATAATATATGAGTATTCATCTTCTAATAAGGCTTCCTCTTTTGCTGTGAGTTTTTTTTTTTCTGGAGTGACTTAAAGAATGACTTATAAATAGGTTTCATTGTTTTATTAATTGTGGACATCTGGACATTTCAATTGTAAGCAATCTGTAACATTCCTTGATATATCATGTTTTTAAAGTGTTTGATTCATGTCATTTTAGAATTTCATCTTTATTTTCATGGTTCTTGTTCGTTTTTAAAGGCCTTCCTCTGTCTTCTAGGCTGAATCACTCTGTAATGCAGTTTCTGGACTTGGACTCAATCTTCATAATCAGTCCAATCAATAACTCAGCCCATTCTTTCAACACTCTTACTCTATGATAAGTGAATAGAAGTTATATTTAAATCAGATCTTTCTACTTTTCATTGCTGGTGAATTTTTCTCTATATGAAAGTTTCAAACGAATATTTGCTATAAAAGGGTATAATTTATAGTCAGTATGAAAATTACCTTTCGCTTTCCATTCCGCCCTTTATTCTTCTCTTAAAATGCAGCTTATTTCAAATTTCAATACTTTTGAATACCTATTGCTAAACAATGGTAGTAAAGAGTACATGCTTCATATTCTCTTTAGGTCTCACTCATAATTTTATAGAAAGAATCAAATTACAATTAAAGAAGAAAATGCTGCCCAAAGATTATAAGAAAACTATTCTCTCATTTTATTAAATATATGATGGCGTTCTGATCTTTGGAGATTGTAAAATATGTACAATTTTATTGGAAAGTCGGCCTCTATTGCTGTATATTTAAATATGAAGCTAGGTATACATGATTGCACAGAGAAATATGAATTCACACCCACATTTTATAGAAAGTGGTTTATGTACTTGATACGAAGACCCAAGGCTAAGATCTGTAACAATGAATACCTCATGTGGAGATTCATATACATCCCTTAAAACACAGGAATAGAGAAAAGGTGCAGGTCAATATAAAGAATATGATATCATGTTGGGTAAATAAGTACCCTATGTATATGTACATAGTTGTATATAATATCTATTTGGAAAGATGAATTCTGAGTCACTATTTTTTGCTTTATTTATTTATTAAAATTTTTTTTTAATGTTTATTTATTTGAGAGAGAGAGAGACAGAACATGAGCATGAGCATGAGCAGGGGAGGGGCAGAGAGAGGGAGACACAGAATTCAAAGCAGGCTCCAGGCTCTGAGTTGCTGTCAGCACAGAGCCCAACATGAGGCTCAAAGTCGTGAACTGTGAGATATGACCTAAGCTCGAGTTGGACGCTTAACCGCCTGAGCCAACCAGGAGCCCCGTTATTTTTTGCTTTTGAGTAAACTTAGGATAAAAAAAAGAAATAATCACATTTACCTTAGGGTAAAACATAGGCCTCTCTTGTTGCTTAAATCTATTGCCATAAACATATTTCTTTTGACATTTAAAAAAAGATATAAAATATTATAAAGAACTCATAATAATTATTTATGTATTTCACATTAATCATATTTGTCCCGATCTTATTGGTTATTCTGTAGTAGGAATTCTAAAATCTCAGTGGTCTTCAAAACTAAAATATGTCCCTTTCCCATGCCACGTGTCTAGTACAACAGTCCGCAATGATCGAATAGTTTGGGACCGCAGAATATACAGCTTTCTAAGCAGAGGAAAAACGTAGCAAATTAGATTTTGGTTCTTTCAAATTTCTAACAAGAAGTGACAAACATCACTTCTGCTCATATTTCATTAAAGCACATTATTTTTTCACACGTCAGTTAAACACAGTAGAGATGAATAATTATCCTCTGGGGTAGGCTTGCAGATATGGAGGCCGAATTGGGTTCTTTTCTCTGTTGCTTCCTTACTGTCTCAAATAAAATGGTTGCGCCTTGAAGGCAGCAAGTGTATAATACAGACACTTTAGCCCCCGTCCCTGACAATATACTTGGTTTCTAATAAGTAAAACACAGTGATTGATTTATTAAATGACTTCACAGTTTGATTTAGACTTACTGCTTATGTTTATGTGCATAGTATATATTGCACGCTATATGTTTACCATAAATATATATAAAACTTCCATTTGCTTGTAATTTATTTAGCTAATTAAAAAAGTTTCTGCTTTAACTTTATCAGTATCTTGGTGTTGTTTAAAATATATTTATTTAGTCCTAAATTATAACCGTGGTAATATAACAAAAGACATCAAAATACGTATTAGTTCAGCTAGAATCAGAATGTGGTGGGAACACATCTATCACTCTTAATCGTGTCTTGTATATTGTAGAATGTGAAAAACATCAAGAGGTATGCTTTATCCTGACTAAAGGATATCCAAATTATGAATAATTTGTGATATTTCTCCCTAATTCAACATTTCCCCTTCATGGACAATTTTATTCCTTTGAATGTATTATACAACATGGTGAGTTTTAAAATGTAATGCTTCAAAGTTTCAAAGGGACATTTTATAACCTATCCTAGTAGTTATTGAGCACTGAGGCATGAAAAAGTCTCTGAATTTTTCTACAGTACAGCTGCCATAATATTGAGGAGCAGTGTAGGTACAGTAAAAACAATCACTAAGAAACAGAAATCTAATTCTGTAACCTAGCAACCTTTATATGCTCTTAATAAATTGTTAGTCTGTGCATATAGAAATTTCTATTTATTAATGCCTTAATTAGTTTTTTCTATTAGTTTTTCTATTAGTTTTTCTATTAGTTTTAATAAAAACGTTTTATTGAAGGTAAAGTTAGAATGAATGCTTCCTTTTATTTTCTCCTATAAAATAAAGTGACTGCTATAGCCAAGGAACTTTTTAGACACGTAGAGATACACAAACATGGAGGCGTGTATTTAGAACTGACTGTAAATAGGTAACACATGATATAATGGCCCAGTAAAATAGGGAAAAATGTACTATCATATAAAAAAGCATGCATTCAAAAGCATATTATATAGGTAAGAATAAAACACAGTTTACCAACACTCTTCTGGAAGATGATAATCAGGATGAACACTGATCGGCAGGCGGCAACCCGTACTATTTTACATTTATTGTCAAATGATGGTAAACGGTGAATATTGGTGGCCCATAATTAAATTCATCTCTCACTGCACAAAACTGTGCACTTAACTGAAAAATGCGTGGGAAATACACACTATAGGTAAACTCTCATGCTGAAGTAACATAAAGAGAGGAATAATATGCTTAAATAACAGAGTTGTACTCTGTATGTAAAGAGTATGCCCAATATGTTCGGTAACTATCTCTTGAATGCCTCATGTGCCAGCCTTTGACCTGAGTGTGCAACAGTGATCAGACACATGACATGTCTTCATGCAATGCACGTTCTAGTGGGTTAACACTTACATAAAAAAATAAGAACAAATAAACAAACAAAAATATAGCCCCTAAAATTAGTGTTTGAAGTAAAAATTCAACCCCTGTGGTTTCCAAATGTAACACAAGATAATGGAATAATGGAGTAATGTTATTGTTAGCATTTTTTGTTATACACAAGAATGAAGAGATGGAGAAACAACTGAATTTAAAAAAAAAAGTCAATCTGCCTCTTTCAATGTTTATTATACTGATGGTAGGAAAGTAAAATGGCACAGCTATGTTAGAAAACCACTTGGCACTTTCTTATATAATTGATTATCAATCTAACATGACCCGGCAATTCTACTCCTGGGCATCTACCCTAGAGAATGAAACTTATATCCCAACAGAAACTTGTAGTGAATGTTTGTAGCTGTATTATTTTTAATACTGCCAAACTGGAAATAATCCAAATGCCCATCACCTGGAGCATTAAAAATAAAATATAAAATATCCACACAACGATAGACTATTCAACAACAGAAAGGAAGAAACTACTGACAGTTGCTATAACAAGGATGAACCTCAAGGCATTATGCTCAGTGAAAGAACCCAGGCACAAAAGACTTCAGATTATATGATTCCGTTTATTGGAAATGTCCAAAAGATGTAAATCTATAAGAAAATCTATAAATAAAAGTAGATTAGTGGTTGTCAGTCCTGAGAATGTGAATGGGCTTTGGTTGCAAAAGGTCATGAGGGATATTTTGGATTGATAGAAAGATTTTAAAACTGTATTGTAATAATGGTAGCGTAAGTCTTTAAATTTACTAAAAAGTTACTCACTTTCATGCTTAAAATGGGTGAATTTTATAATATGTAGGCTACACCTTATTCTTTAATAAAGCTGTTTGAAAAGGGAAGTAGGAACAAAAAGCGTACTTTTTAATTACATAATGCAATTAGTATAGTGTATTAAATATTTTCAGGTATAAAGACCCATAGAAAACAATCACAATGAAGTATATCATTGGTATAAGATACAGATAATAATGCAAATAGCAAATGAAAAATTCTCATGGCCACAGGATTTGATGATAATTGATTAAATATTTATCTGAACATCAAATGCTGTATATTGCATTTCATTTATAAGATTTAATACTGTTTATTGAAAATTGGTAGACAAACACAGATTTTTTTTTATTCCACTTAATGTTGTTTATCTCCTAGCTCTTATGTATGCTTCAGTTGGAAGAAGTTAGGTCAATAATACTACACAAGAAAGGAAATGTCAAGAAGCACCAAACTCCAAATTCATAATGGTAACACATTGACTTGAATAACAGTTGAGGATGTGTTTGCTACCTGTGTTCATAAATTAAATTGTTAAAGTACTTTGTTTTTATACTTTACACAGCTGCAAAATATCACAAACTGTGATATGTCTTTCAAAGTCATTAAATTTAACTCACTCTTCTAGTTTGTGCTAGTACTATAAAGTCCCAATCTAGTGGTCATTCAAGGTAGTAATTGCACTGCTTGCAATACCGATCATATAGAATTTTATTTACTTACTATCTACCATGTGCCGATCACAAAGCTCAGTGCTTTATGTAAAGCTATTCACTTAACTCTCACATCTCTGCGAGGTAGATGCGGAAATCAGAAAGATGAGGATCAGATATCTAAGTAATCTGCACGGGTCCCACAGTTAGGAAGCCTAAATTTAAATATTCAAACCTAATGTTTAACTATAAAACCTGAATTTCTAGGTAACAGATTTAATGACATACCTACTTCTGGTTGAAATCAGTATTCCTCTGAATTAGTTAAGGTCTAAAATAACCAACATCCCCATTTTAGAAAAAGAGAACCTAAGATAGATAAGCCTTGGAGCGTTTGTACCATATCTGGGTTATATCTGATTTATACAAAAGTTTAAGTGTGATATCTGGGTATATTATGAAGCATCATAATAAAGCCAATGACAAAATAAACTTAATTAAGAAGTAAAAAAGTAATAACAGCTGAAGCTACCCATGTGCTTCTCCCTCACCTCCTCCTCTATATCTTTCTCATAACTTTTAAAATGTCACCACTTATATATAAATACATTGCTTAGTTCTTTGATGGAAAAAGTTTTTAATGTTACAAAAAAGCATGGATTCTACAGCAACTTCAATAGTTCAATTTTTTAAATTGAACTATTTTAGAGTTCATCAAAGTTGTTACATATAGCTTTATTTATTATTTTTTACCATTTAAAATTATTTTATTGTTAGAATAAACCATGGGTGATGTATCCATTTTCCCATCATTGGATATTTGAGATGTTCTCATGTTTTGCTATTATATAATATGGCTTGAAATATATTTTCTGGTTCCCATAATGAAGAATGTCTTGAAATTCCTAGAAGTGAACTATAGGTTGAAGGAATGAGCACATTCAGTTTTACAAGATGCTACCAAATTGATTTCCATAGTAGTTGCATAAATTTACATTCCAACTAGCAGTGCCTAAAAATACCACTTGTACATTCTTTTTAGAAAAGTTTGTATCTTCAGATGACTTCCTTCCTCCTACTAATTTATTTCATATAGTGTTTTTCTTTGATTTTAATCTGCATTATAAATGAGGTTGAAAATATTTTCATAGATTAAATTTCTATTTCTATTGCTTCTTCTGTTAAAAAATTGATCCTATTTTGTCTATTTTTCTTTTGGGGTATTTTCTTCATATTGACATTTGATTTACTTATAAATTCAGAATATTTTTATATTACTTATTTTCTTCTTTGTGGCTTGAGGCTTTACTTTATCAATAGTTTCTCAGCAAAGCATTTTTAAATTAAGTGTATTAATATTTTCTTCTATGATTTCCACTTGTATGGATTGTTTAGAAAGTCACATTATTATAAATGATATATCTTGTATTTTTTTCCTAAGAATTTTAAACTTAACTGTAGGTTTTATTTCATTATAAACATGGTAAGCATATGATTGATTGCTCAAACCAGGTTATACTTTTTGCAACATTTCATTATGAAAATTTATAACATTAAGAAAAGTTGAAAAAAATCGTATAGTTAACATCCATTTACAGCATATATTTACCACCTAACACCATCATCATTATTGTTTTATCTTTTCTTTATCACTTATCTATGAGTTAATTGTTCCTTCGTTTGTTCATCAAACCACCTTGTTTTTTAATACATTTCAAATGTTTCAGGTATCCATACACAGTTTTCCAAATAGCTTCATCATGAAACTTCTACTATTATCCAGAATTTAATATTTATTTACAAGTTTTTTTTCCTTTGAGTTAAAATTGACTTCCAATGAACTTACTATGTTAAAAGTATATTAGTATATTAAATAATTTGGTGAGATTTGATGAATACATATACCTATGTAATAAAAAAACACTTTAAAGATATACAGTATTGACAATACCCAAGATAATTCTTTCTTGCCTCTTCCTTTTCAATCTCCATTCCCAACGCCAAGAAACAATCGCCATTCTGATTTTTTCTACCATACATTAGTTTTGTCTGCTCTGGAATCATACAGTATGGGGTCTTTTGTGTCCAGCTTTCTTCAGTCAGCATACTACTTTTGAAATGTATTCCGTAGTGCATAAATCAATAATATCCCATTTTTTGTTGCTGAATAAAATTCCACTGTTTGAATGTATCATAATATGTGTATCCATTCACCTATTTATGTCCATGTGGGCAATTTCAGTTTTTCAATATTATGATTTAGCTCCTAAAAACATTTTTTATGTAAGTCTTTTAGTAGATGAGTTTTTATTTATTTTGAGTAAACATCCTGATGCAGAATTTCTGTGCTTGAAAGTAGCTGAATAGTTTTATATAAAATTATGAAACATTTTTCCACAGTGGTTTTACCATTTTATCCCCCCACAATCGATCTCTGAAAAGTTCTGGATACTCCGTGTGATTATATTAGGTCTTGAAGTTAGGTAAGAGAAGTCCTCTACTTTTTCAGGATCATTCTGGGTATTGTAAGTCCTTTGAATTTCCATATAAATTTTAGATTCGGTTTGACAATGTCTTCAAATATGCCTGCTGGCACTGGGATTGCAATTGCACTGAATACAGAGATCATTTAAGGTGAATTGAAATAATAGTAATATTGAATTTTCTGATTGATAAAAATTATCTATCTCACAATTTCTTTGAGTCTTTAAATTTTATCGGTAATATTTTGTTGTTTTAGTGTACAGAATTTTTAATTATTTTCTAAATGTTTTGGATTTCAATACTGTGGTAATTGAATTTTTTAATGTTTATTTATTTTTGAGAGAGAGAGAGAGAGAGAGAGAGAGAGAGAGAGGGAGGGAGCACAAGAGGAAGAGGGGCAGAGAGAGAAGGAGACACAGAATCTGAAGTAGGCTCCCGGCTCTGAGCTGTCAGCACAGAGCCCAATGTGGGGCTCAAACTCATGAACTGTGAGGTCATGACTTGAGCAGAAGTCAGACACTTAACCCACTGAGTCACCCAGATGCCCATGTAATAGAATTGTTTTAACTTTCATTTTCCAATTTTTATTGCTAGTATGTAAAATTACAATTTATTTTTGTATCCATTAGTCTTTAAAAATGATATTAATACATACACATGGTTGTTTTATAGATTCCTTAGGATTTTCTATGTAAACAATCATTATCAGTTGCAAAAAAAAAAAGAAACCAAGCTTGATGCTTATTATTTCTTTTATCTGACTTACCGTAAGCTCAAATATAAGTGAGATAAGCGAGTGTGGGTATCTTTGCTTTTTCTTATTTTTTAAACATCTTATTGAAGTATAATTTAGATACATAGAACTGCACATATTTACTATATACAATGTGATGGGTTTGGACATATGTGAACACCTATGATACTGTCACTACAATCAAGAGAATTGACATGTCCAATACCTCCCAAACTTTCCTGTGTCACCCACCACCACCTTTTTGTGGTAAATAGTTAATGTGAGACTTACCTTCTTAACAAATTTTGAAGTATACAATGCCATATTATTAATTATAGGCACTCTATTGTACAGAAGATCTCTAGAACTTATTTATTATGCAAAACTTTACACCATTGAATAAAATCTCTCTACTTTACCCACCCCACCCCACCCCTAGTCCTTGGCAACCATTACTGTATTTTCTGCTTCTGTGAGTTTGACTATTTTCTGTACTTCATACAAATGGAGTCATGAAGTATTTGTTCTTCTGTGATTGGCTCATTTCCCTTAGCTTAATGTCTTCCAAGTTCACCCCTATTGTCACAAATGACAGAATTTCCTTCCTTTTCAAAGCCCAAATAATATTCCATTATAGGTATATACCACATTTTCTTTATCAATTCATCTTTTGATGGAAATATAAATTGTTTCACATCACAATTATTGTGAATAATACTGCAATGAACATGGGTATGCAGGTATCTCTTTGATATTTGGTTTCCGTTCTTTTGTATATGTGTCCTGAAGTGGGATTGCTGAATCATAGAGTAGTTATATGTTTAATTTTTTGAGGGTATTCCATACTGTTTTTTATGGTTACTGCACCATTTTACATTCCTATAGAGTATAAAGGAGTTCCAATTCCCTACATCCTTGCCAAAACTTGTTATATATAGCTTTTTTTTTTTGATAGTCATCCTAACAGGTATAGAATGGCATCTTATTATGGTTTTGATTCATATTTCCCTGATAATTAGTGATATTGAGCATCTTTTCATATACCTGTTGGTCATCTGTATGTCTTCTTTGGAGAAATGTCTATTCAGTTTCTTTATCCATTTTTAAATTGGGTTATTTAATTAATTAATTTTTTTTGCTGTTGAGTAATAGCAGTTCCTTACATATTTTGGATATAACCCCTTATCATATATATGGTTTACAAGTATTTTCACCAAGGAGATGAAAAACTTGTACACCAAAAAAAAAGTCTTTGGAACTGGATATTCATCAGAGAAAATAGCATAGGTAGGCCTCTGAGAGGGTAGAAGTAATGGATTAAGAGAAAACAAAACTGGCTCTGAAAGGAAAACAGCTCTTGAGAGAGAAGGCCATGCTCTGAGAAAAGACACAACTAAAGGAGTTGGCAGGAGTTTGGAGTTGGTCCCAGACTTGCTGCTTTTCATCAGCTTCCAGCCTCCATTGTCTGTTAGAGAATTATGAGAAATAGAGAAGCAGGGAGCTCACTGAGGCATTTCATTGAGTTCATGGATTGATATTAACATTTCCCAGGTTAAAAATATAAAGAGTTGATAATTTTAATCTGTCTAACTTGTTTTAAGAGTATCACATAAGGCTAAACAGAAAAGAACCCATTATTTTTAAATTGAGAAAAAAATCTGTAGATATAGACTAGTTTCTCATTTGCCTAACTGTTATTGGTCAAATACTGTGTTCAGATAGTTCTAGATTTCACAGTTAACATAATATTGCAACTTATTTTTTGTAAAAAATCTTATTACCTAAATAAGATTTAAGTTAAGCCAATATACTCCTATGTGCCTCACACAAATGTAATTATTTATATACTATATCTGCAACTGACTAGGGAACAATGAAATAATACATTAAAAATTGTTAAACACAGGGGCATCTGGATGGCTCAGGTTTTTGAGCATCTGACTCTTGATTTTGGCTCAGGTCATGATCCCAGGGACCTGGGATCAAGTTCCACATTCAGCTCCACACTAAGCATGGAGCCTGCTTAATTAAGATTCTTTCCCTCTCTCTTTGCCCTTCTCCCCTGCTTTCACTCTCTCATTCTCATATATATATGTATGTATATATATATACATACACACACACATATATGTATATATACACATATACATATATATACATATGCATATATACATATACATATGTACATATACATATATACATATACATATACATGTATATATATGTATATATGTATGTATATATATACATATATGTGTATTATATATACATATATATAAAATAGATAATAATTGTTAAGCACAAAAATTGAAAACAAGTATATCTTATTCTTATTCTATATATATACATATATATATTAGGTAAATAATAATTTTTAAGCACAAAAATTGAAAACAACTATATCTTATATATATAATTAAAATCTTATATATAATTAAATTATAGGTACTTTTGATAAATTTGTAACGAAAATGTGTTTTACAAAATAATAGTGCATGAAAAGAAATAATATCAAAACTTAAGAATTATAGAAACAGAAAAATAAATTTAATAGGTAAGAAAATAGAAGCTTTTCTTAAACAAAACATATAAACATATAGGAGGAGGGAAAAAGAGAGAGGGAAACAAACCATGAGAGACTCAAAGTCAGAGAGCAAACTGAGGGTTGACGGAGGGATGTGGGTGGGAGATGGGCTAGATGGATGATGGGTATTAAGCAGCGCACTTGTTGAAATGAGCACTGGGTGTTGTATGTAAGTGATGAATCACTGAATTCTATTCCTGAAACTAATACTTCACCGTATGTCAAGTAACTAAAATTTAAATAAAATTTTGAAAAAAAATTGCATGTTAATTACACTGGAATTGAAAAAAAAAAGACACCAGCAAAAAACCTCAAAACCAAACATACAAATAAATAATTTTTTCTTAAAAGCCACAGACTCTGTGGAATATGGATAGTAAACAGTAGTAGAGTTGTGTTTTGTAATCTTGTTTTTTGAAGTCAAAAGGGACTTTGGAGAATGCCTGGGTAACTCAGTCTGTTGAGTGTCTGGCTCTTGATTTCAGCTCAGGTCATGATCTCACGGTTCATGGGATCGAGCCCTGTGTGGGGCTGCACTGGGTGTGGAGCCTGCTTGGGATTCTCTCTCTCCCTCTCTCTCTTTCTGCCCCTCCCCCTCCTCAAAATAAAGAAATAAACTTAAAAAAAAAAGGACTTTGGAAAGTCAAAAAGATTTCCATGATCACATGAGCTTAGCAGCTGTTGAGTTGAGCAAAGTTAATCTTCTTGAGGACTTTTCAGAGTCTTTAATAAACAAATTAGCAGTATTTATGATAAAAAATAGATGATAAAGCATGAGAATTCTTTATCCTTATTTAGCTACATAATATTACCCATTAATTCATTCATTAAACAGAATGCCAATTAATATCTTTGTTATTAACAATTTTTACTGGAATCACAATTTGAAAAGGACTTCTGTGAAAAGTAAGGATTACCACAGGTAACAGACATTAATTAATCTTTGCAATCAAACCATGTAGCCATGGGTGATGCCCATTTCTTTCTTGAACAAAATCGAGAGCTCAAATACAGCAATAAATTTTATTTAACATAGCCAGCTTGTGATTTGTCTCAAGTGATGTTTAGCTATTCTTTTTTTAAGACTCAACGCTTATTTAAAGAAATAGTTTAAATTATCATTTATTATATTCAGTGTGTTTGGGCAATGCTTAGTTTAAAATGTGATTCTGAAACTGAACTCAGGGGAAAAAAAAACAATCCCAACGAAACAACATCTGGAAACCCGACAGACCTGTGCCGAAGTTGCAGCTATCTGAAAGGCACACTGTGGTCATGCTGTCCACCACTGCCACCAATACGGGCCTCATTTGGCCCTGGCTGACCTGCTGAGATTCACTGAGCTACTTTGGAAGCCAAGAGAGCTGAGCCAGGCTCAGGAGTGGCTGCACCACAGAGTGGAGTGGTGCTCTGTGAGCACCCCCTACCTTGTGGCGAGAGGCAGGGCTGATGCTGCCTCTGGCCCCTGATGCAAAAGATTAAAATTCTAGGTGAATCTGGCCTTTCTGAGACCAGTTTCTCGGAAATGACAGAAACCACTGACTACCTCTACGGGGGTTCAGAGCCGCGGAAGATCTATGATCTATTCTGGAAATCCTCTGAAGAAGGCAGAAGCACTTGGAGTTCCCAGAGGCAGGGAATCCTTTGACCCAAGAAGGGCTTCAAGGTCCGGAAGTGGTTCCCAGGACATGGGAGACATGCTATAGAAGAGTGGTGGAATCCACCCAAGAAATGGAACTTGAATTTTTTTGATAACAGGACAGCTTTACCTCTCCTTTATGGTGGGGGTGGGGGGAATAAATCACAGAATCAATTAAAATAAAATATGGCATTTTTCTCTTTCAAAAGAAAGACCCTATACTTATTAAATAGAGGGTGGAAGAGGCAAAACTAAAGTAGTAAAGCTATAAATGAACCCGGATGAAGTGGGGGTGTACAGAATAATGCATACAGTAGTCTGTGGGAATGTGGGAGGCAAAGTGAAGCATACAGTAGTCCAAGCTTTGGCATGTTCACACATGCTGTTGCCGATGTTTCGGGCCATGCCTTCACTACCTCAACTTCCCTATCCAGCTGGTAAAACCCTACCCAATGCATATCAACTTCTCCCCAGAGCTTCAACTTACCTTCTCAGCAAATGTCAGTTCCTCCAGTCTCTGTGCCTTTGGGGAACCTTGTACACCAGTAAAGTCTCCTAATGCTATCACTCAAATATGAGTAAAATGTGAAGAAATGTGGTGAATTAATTATTCCTGTTCTAGCACAGAGCTAGGCATAGAATAATAGGGTGTCAGACTGAAGTTTGTTCAGGGACTCAATATGAATGTCATGGATGAAGATAAATTGTGTAGAGGGAAAAGGACATTAATCCCAAAGAAACTTTCCCGCATCTCTTTTATTAGTTTTATTTGGTCAATATGATCATGGCATATATCGCATAGAGCAGAACGAGGGTTGGCAAACTTTTTCTGTAAAGGTCAGTAGTAGATATTTCAGGGTTTGCAAGGTCTTTGTCTCAACTACTCAACTCTGACTGCTGCTGTAATGCAAAAGCAACCATGGCAATATGTAAGCAAAATGAACACGGCCCTGTTTCAGTGAAAGTTTATTTAAAAAATAGGGGGCAAGCGATACTTGTCCCTTAGGCTATAGTTGCTGACACCTGTTATAGAAGACAGAATTTCAATTAAAATTTTGCAGTATCTGCTTTAGTAAATCTTTAATTTTTGCATGGGTTGTGATTATCTAATTAAAATGTCACCGGTTATAGGAAAATTTTATGAAAGTGTTATTTGACACAAGGGAGATATAAAATAATTGGCTGTATAATAGCAGCCATAGAGAAAACCAACAAAGTTGAAAGTTAGTTATTTGAAAAAATAATCGGATTGGGAAACACCACAAAAAAGTGAAGAAGAAAAAAAGATAGAAAATAAATGACAATATCAAGAATTAAATTGGCTATATTACTATGTTACTATATATATAAAGGATATTAAGAAAATACCAAGTACTTTACAGTAATAATTAAGTGAAATAGAAAAATCTCTTAGAAAAAGATTAACAAAAACACAAAAATAAATGGAAAAGTTGAATAGCCCTAATAGTTTCATATCTAACAAAAGATTGAGTTAGTAAATTAAAAAATTCTTAAACAGATTTCCAGATACAGATGCCTTTACTGTGAAATGTTTATGGAACCCATGATGCCAAGTTCCAGTAAACATTCTTAGAAAATGAAGGACAAACCTCTTCTCACTGACTTTTTAAAAATTAGTATGAAAATTGTTTTGTAACAACTGTCCCTCAGTAATGTCAGTGTTGAACCCTTACATGCTGGAAGCCTTCATCACACCATGTTTGACAGATTCCATAAGATTTCAGTTACTCTTGGTTACAACAGTGGTATAGTTTTGGTATTTAGAACTCAGTCTTTTCTATTAAAAATTTCCAATTTTGAGCTTTATTCAGAGATTATATCTTATTCTCTCCTGCCACACAGGTTATCTCTGCTTGTAGTAAGTTGGTAAATAGGTGGTGTGAACTGGCAGAGAGATGCCCATCACCCCCAACTAAGAGCTGGAATCTCCCCTCTTGGGGCACTGAAGGGGGATACAAGAGGCAGAAGTTGCACTTAATGATTGGTCAGTCAGTGGTGGGCAAGTATTCCAGGACTCACATAGTTCTGTCTGCTTGGCTGGTAGCCTCTGCTGAAGTAATTGTTTCCACAAAGATGGTGGGTGGGCCTTTCTCAGAGAGGTGTTCAGTTTCAGCTCCATCACTGACAACTGTTGGGACTCTGCCTGTAGCCCCAATTTCTTTCCTGGATTGGTTATCCCACTGATTTACAAGTGTCTCTAACTTCTTTGTTAGAAGAAGAGATTCAATAACCGTTGTTCCTTCACTAAACAATGGAAACCACTAGCCTACCTTTCTCTTCCACATCCTCTAAGATACATAATGAAACTAATGCTCACTGCTGTCACAGATTATGTTCTCCAGAAAGCAGACACTGAGGAGGGTGCTTGCATGCAGGAAATCTACTGAAGAATGTTTCAGGATCATCAACCAAGTTGCTGGGTGCTAAAACCATGATTTTTAGAATTATCTAATGATAAATACTGTGCTTGTTCCTTTCTACAATGTCCTATGGTTTCCTCAAGCCTCACTCATTTTTGCATCAAGCTGCGCATTTCCATACAGTTGTTGAAATCTGCAACATGTGGCCTATAAGGCCTGCTCTGCAGGGAAAGAGTTGCTTCTCAATTATATTTATGAATCAAATATATTTGATATTAAAGCCTGACTAAGACATTACAAGACAAGAAACTTATACACCAATCTTCCTCAGAAATATAGTCTCAAAAATGCCTGCAAAATATTGGCAAGTAGAATCTAGCAACGTATAGAATGAAAAATATATGATAATCATTGTAAATTAATCCAAGAAATCAAGATGGTTTTACATCAAAAAATCAATCAGTGTAATTTTCTACATTAATAAAATAAAAGAGAAAAAACGATCATCACAAAGATTCGACAAAAATCATCTGGTAAAATTCAAACTTTATAATAAAAAATATTTAGCAAAGTAGGAGTTTAAAAAATTTCACAATCTAAAAGAGAACATCTTTAAAAACAAACATAAAGCAGCTAACATTGTATGTAATGGTGAAATACTGAATACTTCCCCTTTGTGATTGAGAAGAAGGCGAGGTGCCTAATGCTATTTCTATTAAGTATTGTTTTGAGAGGTATTAGCTAGTGCTATAAGGTGAGGATAGAAACATAGTAATTAGAATAGAATAATTAAAGCTGTGTTTGTCACAGAAGAAATTATTTTTTGCATTGAAAACCTTAAAGACACAAAAAAAGGAAGGAAGGAAGGAAGGAAGGAAGGAAGGAAGGAGAAAGAAAGAAAGAAAGAAAGAAAGAAAGAAAGAAAGAAAGAAAGAAAGAAAAGAAAAGAAAAGAAAAGAAAACCTTAATGAAACATAGAAAACCACTACTAGAAATACGAGTAAGGGACATCCGTAAGAATTAGAATAAAATCTAATAGAGATTCACCTACTAAACGAGAAATGTATTTTACAGAGTGGCAACCATCCAAAAGCAGATGAACAGGTGTGCATCTCTACCTTCTATCCGCATGGAGAGAGAATTATTTCTTCATATCATTATGTGTATCATAGTTTTGGGGTTTTAGTTTATCAAGTTAACTCACTTTCTATTACTATCTCACTAAGAGTTTTTATAATAAATGCTAAATTTTATCAAATGCTTTTTTACTATCTAGAGAAATGATGTGATTTTCTTCCTTTATTCTGCATATGTGTTGAATTACTTAAAAAAAATTTTTTTGGGAAAGAGAGAGAATGAGAGGGGGAGAAGGGCAGATGGAAAGTGGGAAAGACAGAGAGAGAGTGAGAGAGAGAATCTGAAGCATGCTCCATGCTCAGTGAGGAGCCCTATACAGGGCTGAATCTCATGACGGTAAGCTCATGACCTGAGCAGAAATCAAGACTTAGATGTTTAACCGACTCAGACACCCAGGTGCCCCTGTGTTAAATTACTTATTAACTTTTTAATGTTAAAGCAAACTTGAATTTTGGGAGAAGAAAAACAAACTTGGCCATGATACATTATCATTTTTATACATTGCTGAATTTGGCTTGATAATAATGTGTCTATGATTTTACATCAATACTCAGTGCTTCTCTAAAATTGAGATCAGCCTGTAATTTTCCGTTCCCATGCTGACCTTGTTGAGTTTTGGTGTCAGGTTTACATTTATCTGAGAGCATCTCCACCCCCATTTTCTATATCTGAAAAGTCTCTGTAAGTTTAGAATTATTTCTTATTTTAGTTTTGTTAAACTTATTTTAGTTCTGCTTATGACTATTCAATTGACTATTTAATTTCTTGAATATATACTATAATCCAATCGTCAGTTGATGGCCTACTCACATATTCATGGAACGCGGTGAATCTTGGCAAGACTGAGAAAAATTCTACCTCTTAGAAGCATATAGTGAAATTGCAAAGTAATAATTAATAATAATAATAATAAATAAGATACAAAGAAAAATCTTTAAAAGTATTCAGAAGCTGGGGCGCCTGGGTGGCGCAGTCGGTTAAGCGTCCGACTTCAGCCAGGTCTCGATCTCGCGGTCCGGGAGTTCAAGCCCCGCGTCAGGCTCTGAGCTGATGGCTCAGAGCCTGGAGCCTGTTTCCGATTCTGTGTGTCCCTCTCTCTCTGCCCCTCCCCCGTTCATGCTCTGTCTCTCTCTGTCCAAAAAATAAATAAAACGTTGAAAATAAAAATTAAAAAAAAAAAAAGTATTCAGAAGCAAAAAAAAGAAAAAAACCCTTCAACTGACTATTGGCTATTCAATTTCTTTAATAGTTATATTATTCATGTTTTCTATTTCTTATAGTTATTTTCATAAGCAATATTTGTTCTAAATTTAAAAGTGGCATATATACTTTCATAATACATAAGAATGATAGGCAAAATATTTCAAGACTACAAAAACAATGTAAATATATTTATAAATAAATGACACTGAAATAGTTTTAGTAACAGAAATTAATAAATTAGCAACATAATTTTATATATGGAACTACTTACCCAGTCATACATTATTATTGATCAAATTATTCTAATATAATCCAATTCATTTATTGATTTTAAGAAATATTAGTGTCATCTTTTAATATGGCTCTTACTAACTAAATGATGTCTCTTCATGAGCCTCATTAAAGTGATATTCATTATATCATTTGTAACCTCCACAGTAGGAATTTTTCCTAACATGACTAGTGAAATAATGGCAGTTCCATTGAATAACAACCATTTAATAATAACAAAATCTCTTATAACAGATCTGTAAGAGAGAAATTCTATATCTCATCTCAGTAACTAACTAAGTTACTATATTCATTTCCTAGGGCAACTCTACAAAGTGTCCTCAACTAGATGGCTTAAAACAACAGGAATTTGTTTCTCGGTTCTGGAGGCTTACAGTACAATATCATGGAGTAGGAAGGAGCATGTTCTCTCTGAAACGTGTAGGAGAATCCTTCCTTGCCTCTTCCTTGCTTCTGGTGATTTGTTGGCAAACTTCGACATGTCTTGGTTTGCAGCTGTGATGGCTCTATTCTCTGCCTTTGCTTCCATGTGGTATTTTCCTTGTGTGTCTGTGTCTTCACATGGTCATCTTAAAAGGACACCAGTCACATTGATGTCCACTCTACTCCAATATGACCTCATCTTAACTAATTACATCTGCAACAACCATATGTTAAGATGTCATTGAATCCTTTTTGGGCGGCATATTTCAACCCATAACAGCTACCAGAGTATTTTTTTGGAATGTGTTTTGAAATATGGTTAAACCAAATTCCTCAGCTACTTGAAATGCACCATGCTATGGTTTAGATATAGTTCCACTGACCTTTGGCTTCTTCCTTCCATTCTGACAGCCAAATTGTTACTCTTCAGAAGGTCTTTTTGTTTTCCCTTCCGGATACTTTTAGAGATTTTTCTTTTCTTTCTTTCCTTTTTTTTTTTTTTGGTATCTTATCTTTTTTTCAGGTTCACTATATGAATTTTTCTTATCCTTGCCTGAGATTCACTGATTTTGAAGAATATATGATTAGGTGTCTTCAGAGATTCTGTTTTGTTCTTCTTTTCCAGAATTCCTGTTAGATAGTATATCAGATGTTCAAACCCTTCTTCCATATTCCTTAGTTCACAAAATAGTTCCTATTTCTTTGCCCCTGTGCTATTGCATTCTACATAATTTATTTTGACCAATCCTCCAGTTCCTTAATTCTCTCTGGCATTTTCTTATCTTTGTATTTTTAAAAAGAAGTTTTAAAATTTAAATTCAGCTCATAACTTTATACTTTTGATTATATTTTCATTTCTAGAAGTTGTATTAGTTTCTCTTTAAAATCTGATGATTTCCAGTGTTTCCAATTTCCTGTAACTGTGCAAAAGCATGCATTTTATTTCTTTAAATATAGTGACCATGATTATGTTATAGTTACCTGATGATACTTATTTCTAAAATACCTAAAAAATGTTACCGGTTTATTAGTCATAGCTATCGTTTGCCTGACTCTTACCATATTCCTCTGTTAAGAACTTTGTTTTTATTGTTGTTGTTTTAACTTTTTGCTTCTCTCGTAACAGTAGTTGTGAAAATTCATTTAGGTACAAAATAGAGAATTCATTTAGCATACACATGCATACCTTCAGTGCAGAACAACACAATCACCTGTCTAGAAAACTTTAGATTCCATTTGTGGCTTAAGGTTTTTAAATGCCCAAGTAATGGTAATAAGGGTGGCAAGTCCTTTTGAGGGGTGAGAAGGGGTTATAATGTCATAGCATTTTTCTTCTGATTTTCTTAGCACCGAGACAACTTTCCTTGCAGTCGCTGCTAGGGGTATAGCTGTATGGCATGTTTACTGTCAGATCACCCTTGACCAGAGTGTGCACTCTTTTGTACTTCCTATGTAAGCACTTTCGGCTTGTCTTTTTTAATCTGGGCACTCAAGCTAGTGATTCCTAGGTTCTGAAAATGCTTTCAGGTTAAAGGAATTTAATACTCTCCTGACTTCCTAGACCCTTGCTTTACCTTAGATACTGGCACAACTATTTCCTGCTATCTAATGTATAATGTGACTCTTTAAGAAGCTGTTAAAATATGTGTAATCTAGCATTTTAATTGTTTTCAGGATTAGTCCAAATACTATTCCAGTCTTATTATTAAACATATGATTCTTATTTATTTTATTTTTTATTAGATAACAAAAAGTTTATCTGACACAAAGAAGTAAATGCATAGGTACCAAACCATAGATAGGTATCTACATGAACCATATTTAATCATTTGCTTTTAAATAGTCACACAAGGGGCACTTGGGTGGCTCAGTTGGTTAAGTGACTGACTCTTGATTTTGGCTTGGGTCATGATCTCACAGTTTGTGAGATTGAGCCCCACATTGGGCTCTGTATGGATAGTGAGGAGTCTGCTTGGGATTCTCCCTCTCCCCCTCTCTCTCTGCCCCCTCCCTACTTGCACTCTCTCTCTCAAAATAAACAAACTTAAAAAAATAAAAAAATAGTCATAAAAGACACCAAACATAACAAGGCAGTGGCTAGCTCATATGTTTTAATTATGCATATAATTTTATAATAAATAATTTACATTAAACATATTGAAAGAATATTTTAAGGAAGATTGGTAAAATTTATATACAGAGTTGGCAACGAAGCTAAAATAAAAAATACTGACTTTTTCTTTAGAAATTTCTCCTAACTGTAAATTATAAAGAATATTTTAGCTATCTTAATCATTCGTTAAATTGTGAAGATCATTAGTATTTCCAGAGAATGAAAGATGTTTAAATGGAAAAGAGCTGGCATATGGAAGAGAGAAACTTAATGAAAGTAGTTCTCCCTTTGAAATATTTTTAGCACCATAGACATTAAACGCTTACTATTTAAGTAGTGTTATAAAAAGTTTCTGTGACTATATTCAACCATTCACCTAGTCCAAACTTGCATTTTTCAAGCATCCATTAAGCACATTTTTCAGGAAGTTTTCCCTCATCAACACCTTTCTGCTTCTCCTACTGAATCATTCTTACTTTTTTGGTGTTCCTATTTTCTTTCATAAAAAATAATCTACAGCCAACAATAAGTAGCTCGTATTACTTTGTTTTTATTATATCCCAGAAATTTAGTAAGTATTTCATAGCATTATTTTATTTAAAACCCAAAGGAGAGCTGAGAGATAATTCTCTTATTAACGCATTTTAAGGTGAAGAAAATGAGTTAAACAACTGGTCCAACGCCACATAGTTAATAAACTTCAGATATTAACTGAGTCTTGTCTGATTTCAAAGCCAGATGCTCTGTTGCCTCCAAAGTAATAGGTGTGTGCTACCTTTAAAGAGAATTAAAAAGTAAAAAATAAATTTAACAGCATCACACCAAGTTCTCTCCCCTGCACACATACATATTCACAAAGACCTGTTTTTCACATCTGTCATCTAATTGAAGCCACCACCTAGTGATCAGCAATTCACTTTTAAGTGGCATCACCTTCAGAGAAACATAGTGCAGAAGCCATAAAGTAATTTAAAAGGAATTTCAATCTTTACTCACATCTGCCAAAAACGTTGTTGCAACTCTGAAGTCATAACACTGATAAGTTCTTCCAATATTCTCTTTTCTCCTCTTCCCAAATTTTCTCAGACACTTCTCAGAGTGTCTCACCCTTGTTCTCCTTCACTGTACAGATTAACAAAATTCCACTGGGCATTTCCTTGTGAACCCCCTTCCATCCCTGTGGTCTTTACTTTCTCTTTTGTTTGCAAATTCTGAACTGGAAAACTTAGCATTAGGCTGTTAGAGAGGGTCTACCTTCTGGGGAGGGGGGGTAAGAAGCTAGAAATACGTGTGTGTGTGTGTGTGTGTGTGTGTGTGTGTGTGTGTGAGAGAGAGAGAGAGAGAGAGAGCGCGCTAGAGAAAGAGAGGGAGAGAAGGAGAAGGAGAGGGAAGATAAAACAGAATTTGGGTAAAATAGAAAAAAATAGAAAAAAACCCAAGGGTAAAAAGGTGAAAAAAAATGAGCTTGAAGTTGGTGTGGCCACTTTGCTTACTTTACAGGGAAGCCTTATGATTAAATGGAATAACTGATTCTAAAATACAATCACTTCTCTGCAGAAAGGTGACCATGGCAATGGGAGATATGTTATTTAAGACATTCTCTTCTGCTAGAAACCTAAAGTATTCTTCCCTTGATATTTTCACTGGGTAAGCAGTTCTATAATATGTACATTTAATTCATAGAGATTAAAAATGAATATTTTTAGTTTATAATACAGCCACTTAGGAAAACACTTTATGACACATTGTATAAAGTTAAACATTCACTCACTAGGGGCGCCTGGGTGACTCCATCAGTTAAGCGTCTGACTTCAGCTCACATCATGACCCCACACTTCATGAGTTTAAGCCTCACATCAGGCTCCATACTGACAGCTCAGAGCCTGGAGCCTGTTTCGGATTCTATGTCTTCCTTTCTCTCTGCCCCTCCCCTACTCAAGCTTTGTCTCTCTCTGTCTCTCAAAAAATGAATAAGTGTTAATTGTTTTTTTAATATTTGTTCACCAAGACCCAGCAGTGGTATCTCTTCTAGGTTTTTAACTAAAAAAAAAAAAAAAAAAGAAAAGAAAAAAAAAGAAAAGAAAAGGAAACACATTATCACACACAAACATATTTATAAATGTTTGTAGCACTTTTATGAATAATGGCCTCAAGCTAAAAACAACCTAAATGTCCAACAAGTGATGAATGGATAAATTCAAATATTAGAATACAACTCAGTTATTAAAAGGAATAAGTTACTGATACATAATGATATGGATGAATCTCAGAAGTATTATGTTAAGTGAAAGAAGTCAGATACAGAAAATTAATAACTATGTGGTTCCACTTATATGACATTCTAGAAAATTCAAAATTATAGAGACATAAATTAGATCTGTGTTTCCCAGGGGCTGAGGTTAGGAAGGAGTTTGACAACACAGAGGCCCAAGGGAACTCTTTGGAGTCATGGGAATATTAAATGTCTTGGCAGTGGTGGTACACTGTTAACATTTGTAAAAAAATAAAAATAAGAATGAATATTTTCATTTGTCACATATATAAATGTATGTATTGATGCACTTCTTCAAACTCTTTTACAATAGTTTTGAATATTATTTCTAGATATATATTTTTAAATTTCCTTTATCTTTGAGAGAGAGAGCACGTGGGGGAGGAACAGACAGAGAAAGAGAAAATGAGACAATCCCAATCCGACAGTGCAGAGCCTGATGCAGGGCTCGGATTCACAAACGTGAGATCATGACCTGAGCCAAAATCAAGAGTTGCATGCCTAACCCACTGAGCCACCAGGCTCCCCTATTTCTAGATATATTTTAAAACAGGAGAATAACTGTCAAGAACCCCAGAGTTTTCCAAATTCTATACTCTTCCCTGGGATTACAAGTTTAGGAAGCTACATTAGTTTTCTGGTCCCTTGGGTTGCATTTAACATAGGGCTACCTCAGAGTCCTATTGCTATGAAACTCTGTTTCAGGTAGAGAGCCTTTGTTTACATGAATGTTTACAATGGAAAGTCCTAATCCACTCTCTGGTGCCTGAACAGAAGAGTGCTTTTATAACACAGAGCTAGTGGGGCCTGCCTCTAATGGGTGAATTGTAGCACTGGAGCGGGGGTGGGGAGGAAAGTGGCACTCCCTGTCTTCTTGGCCATACTTACTTAATGTAGAACAACTGGGTGTAGTTGTAGTAACAGGGAGCTGGAGCATGGGGGGATGGGGTGAGGAGTAGGACAAGGCTGTCGCTCAAATGTCACAGATTTGCTGTTCTTACCCAGATATCATAGATTTTCTTGAATAAATCAAACTGTTTTTCAAACTGTTGTATGCACATAGGACAATTTCCAGAGATTTTATATGGCTATTATTATTTTTAAAAGCAATTTTCACCAAAAAAAAAAAGTTGTTGTGCTAGAGGAAGGGTTTACTGAGCTCCTCACACTGCCATTCCAGAAGTCTAGGGCAAATTTTTCTTGACCTTCAGAGACTTTCATAATTAGTTTTGTTCATATAGTATTAGAGAACGGTTGGGGGAATGATTCTAAATAGTTGCTACACATATAAACTGGGATAGTACTTCTCAACTCTGGTGGAACATGATTGCTACAGGGGGTGCTTTTTAAAACACGCTGATGAGGGGCACCTGGGTGGCTCAATTGGTTAGTAGTCCAACTTCAACTCAGGTCATGATCTATCAGTTCATGGGTTGAGCCCCGTGTCGGGCTCTGTGCTGAGAGCTGAGAGCCTGGAGACTGCTTCAGATTCTTTGTATCCCTCCCTCTCTGCCCCTCCCCTGCTTGTTGTCTGTCTGTCTGTCTGTCTGTCTGTCTCTCTGTCTCTCAAGAATAAACAAACATTAAAAAATTAAAAAAGTAAAACTATTGGTGAACAGGTTTTACCTTTAAGATATTCTAATTAAAGTATTCTGGATTTTCAAAATAATTCCTGGATGATCCTATCTGGAGTCAGATTTGAGAACCACAGAATTAGGGGGGGGGGAATTCATGGATTGGATTCATAGCTGTGACCTTTATGATTTCACCCAACATTTAAAATTGAGATTACAAACCGTCTGTGGGAATCTGTATAATAAGTACTTATCCATTCTTTACACCACTCTAAATAAATAAATAATGAAAATAACTCAGGGCATAAAATTTTAATTGCCTTTGTGTGATAAAGACATGATTTACAGAAAATAAACATTTTCTTTCTCAGCCTCCTGATGTATATAATCATCTATACAAACGTGCTATTCTTTATGGATCCATTAAGGGATTATAGCTTTTACAGCAAGTGAAATATATTGGTAGGACTTAGTAACTTTCATGGCTGCACAATGTGGCAATCACATATCCTTGGTTACGTCATAAGAAAGAGTGCCTAAAAGAGATCTGGAAGCATGTAAATGGTTGGAGGGCAAGAATATAGAAAAACTGTGTCACAATCCTGGAAGAATTATTCTCCTGACCTTATATAGGAACCCCTAATCTCACCTAAAGTGGCTTTGACTAAGAGGCTTCCAAAGGTTATGGTATTCATGTATCCAAAATAGAAAGAATTAAAAGCAATATTTCTAGAAACCTTGCACTAATTACACTATCCCTCTCTGGAGGATAGGCATTTCATTTTGCAATTGTAGCAATTGCTATGTTCTTCTATGTGATTTTACCTAATTATGTAAGTAGGCTATGTTTTGTCTAAGATTTTTATCACTAATTTAACAAACATTTCCAAGTTTCAGTTTGTGAAGAATTTACCAGTAAAATCTTTTGTTGTTTTTTTTTTAATTCTTCAATTCTTTTAAAGGTGTTAATCAACACTGTGACAAGACTGTTCATGAATAACATTTTTTTTTACATTTGGAAAATTACCAGAAATAAATTTAATTAAACTTTAACAAGAAATGTTAACTGTAGACTGTGATCTACATTGTACGAAACTAACGAAATGTTAATGTCAAAGGCAAAATATTACCTGTCATTCTTGCCACTGTCACTTTGAAAAAGAGGGTAAAAGGTATTTAATGTGCTGACCTCTTGAGAGCACATTTTGCTGGGTCTTTTTTCATGTCTCCTAACCATCCCAGGTCATGGTATGTTGGTAGAATAACTAACTTTATAATAATTTAAATGATATAAAATGTGAAATAAAATAAAAATTTAAATATTAAAGTCAGTGGCTTTAAAACAAAAATAAAAATAGAGACAGAAATAAACAAGGCCACCCAAGTTTTAACAACTCAATAATTTCACCATAACATTAAGGTCATAGAGCATTGAGCCAAATGTGAATTTAAGAGGTTGTGTGTCTTCATTCCCTATAATCACATTGTTAAAACATTATTATGTCTTGATTTCTTGCTTCTTTCTCACCCTCACGTCCCAAAATACTAGCAAGTTCTTTTGAGTTGAGAGTATCTTCCAATCTTCTTCCCATCTTCTTCCCACTGCCATTACAATTCATTCTTGATATACAAGGGTTAACATATGAAAAACAAGAATTCATAGAATATATTGCCCCTTTTTATAAGTTCCTGATGTTGAACTGATCTTTGACAAAGAAGCCAAGATAATTCAATGGAGAAATTTTTTTCAGTAAATAATACTGGAACAACCACACATTCACATGCAAAAATAAAAGTAAAAAATCTTGGTATGGATCTTATACCTTTCACAAAAATTAACTCAAAATGAACTGTAGGCCTAAGTGTAAAATGCAAAAGTATAAAACTACTAGAAGATCGTATAGGAGAAAATCTAGCTGACTTTGAATTTGATGATGATTTTTCTAGCTATAACAACAAAAGCTTAATCCATGAAAGAGAAAATTTATACATTGGACTCCATTAAAATTGAATTTTTTTTTCTTCAAAAGACATAGAAATGAGGGAATGAGAAGAATCTGGCTACCTGGAAGAAAATCTTTGCAAACACATATCTGATAAAAGACTAGTGTCCAAAATATATTAAGAACTCTTAAGTAAGTGTAAGTACTAAACTCTTAAGAATAAGAGTAAGAAGTAAGTAAGTAAATAACCCAATTAAAAAGTGAACACAATATTTGAGCAGACATCTCACCAAACAAACAAAATACAGATGGCACATGCATATGAAAAGATTATCAATATCGTATGTCATCAGAGAATTACAAATTTAAACAATAATCAGATACCACTACACATTTATCAGAGAGGCTAAAATCCAAAACACTGACAACACCAAATGCTGGCAAAGATGTGGAGCAACAGCAATTCTCATTTGTTGATGGTGAGGATGCAAAGTGGTTCAGCCTCTTTGGAAGGTAGTGTGACAATTTCTTATGACTCTAAAATTCTTTTAACATACAATCTAGCGATTTCATTCCTTGGTATTTCATTAAATCTATTAAGAACTTCTGTTCATGCATAAACCTGCACAAGAATATTTAAAGTGGTTTTATTTATAATTGCCAAAACTCAGAGGTAACCAAGATGCTCTTCAATAAATAAATGGATAAACTGTGGTACATCAAGACAATGGAATATTCAGCAATAAAAAGAAATGAGCTATTATTCCACGAAAAGACATGGAGGAAACTTAAATGCGTATTGCTAAGTGAAAGAAACCAATGTGAAGACGCTGTGTAACATATGATGTTAACTATATGACTTTCCTGAAAAGACAAATCTATGGAGATGGTAAAATGATCAGTAATTGCTAGGAGCTCTTGGCAGGAAGAAGGGATGAATAGGTAATTCACAGGATGTTTAGGCACATGAAATTGTTCTGTATGATACTGTAATAGTGCATACATGCCATTATACATTTACTAAAACCTATAGAGTACTCAACACAGAGAGTGAAAATTAAACTACAGAATTTAGTTAATAATAATGTAACAATTTCAGCTCATCAATTGTAAATAAACATAGCACACCAATTGAAGATGTTAATAATGGGACTCCTGACTGACTCAGTCAGTTGATCCTCCAACTCTTGATTTTGGCTTGGATGATAATCCCAGGGTTGTGGGATCAAGCTCCGCCTTGGACTCCACACTGAGTGTGAAACCTACTTAAGATTCTCTCTCTCTCCCTCTCTCTCTCTCTCCCTCTCTCTCTCTCTCTCTCTCTCTCTCTCTCTCTCTCTCCCTGTCCCCTCCTCCACACCTCTCCCCTGCTAACACTCTATGTCTCTCTCTAAAATAAAAAAAAAAAAATTAAAAAGATGTTAATAATAAGTCAAACCGTGTAGGTGGCAGGGGAGTTGAGGGGTTATAGGAAAATTCTGTACTTTCCACTAAATTTTTCTGTAAATCCCCAAACTATTCATTCTAAAATCTATTACCTGTTTTGAAAAAATTTCTGTTGGCTTTTTACTGCTTTAGAATTAAATTTAACCTCTGTACACTTTCTTTTAAGGTCCCACATACTCTGCTTCTTATCTCTTTCTCACTTCATCTTCCGTCACATTTTACTTGTCCCAATTATCCTTCATTGTGTTAATCAAATATAATAAAGCTTTCTGATTCAGGACTCCTACAATTGCTATCCCACTGGTAATGTTTTTAACATAAATCCTTATGCCTTCCTTTCATTCGTATTCCTTCAAATAAGACTTTAATTATCAATTCATCTTAAGTTCTTTTTACGTGGGACTTATCAGTAGGTGATACTTTCTTATGTATGTTTCTCATGTTTCACCTACATAAGAATGAAATTTTATAAAATCAGGTACCTCATTTGTCTTGTTTAAAAATGTCACCTTACAACTGTTTCACAGTCTGAATAATGGCCATTATGTAATAGTCACAAAATTAGTATTTGAATAAATTAATAATTAGAATTTTATAGGCGAAAAAAAAAAGAACCTGAAAGTTTGAGGACCTGTTAATGTCCATCCAGCTGGAATGTCATAGGAGAGGAATCTTATTTCCTGCCGGTTCTTTGAGCAAAATGAATGTTCACCTACAGCGGACTGTGAGGCAGTGCAGCACAGGATAGTCATACCATCACTGGCACAATTTTAGGGAAATAGAGTGGTTTTCACGAAGATTGTCATGTAGTTTTTGTCAATTAGTTTGCAATAAAAACTTAAATAAGTAACAGTGATATATCAATAATATATATTAGGTTAAAATATGTGGATTGTTCCTAAAACATAAAGTATACACTGTGTGCTGATTTTCATTTACATACCTTACAAATCAAAATGGAATCCCATCATTTTGGTCTACAAGCACCCAGAACTCCACAATTATTGCTCCGTGTAATAGCAAGATTTTCCCGATAGCCTTCTAGGTCACCTCTAGGTCACTTCCCATGTCATCAGTTAAAATGTATTTTGACAAGAGAAATTTAAATGCCCGGAATTTTTTAGCCTGAGGATGGAATGGTGCTACAATCCATCAATAGATACTTGAGACTTCTTCTGGATAAAGTTATTCCATTCTGGGCTATACAACAGGATGAGTGATTCATTACTTTTTCTGGTTTGTGTACATTTAGGGCCATATAATTAATGTTAGAATGAGATCACAAATTCAGGGAAAACATAAAATATATAGTAAAATTATTAGATTGATCCTTAATTTGGTGGATGTGAAAACTTTTTGTATCACTTTTCCTTTCCTTTCAATTAAATGCCCAGAAATATCCTTTTTAATTGATCTAAAATACATGAAATTTGGTGAAGTTATTTAATTAACTTTAAATCAATGTTTTCAACAAAATTGAACTATACATAAATATAAAATATCAGTTTAGTTGATATAACCATTTATAGCAAGATAATACATATGGGTAAAGTATCATCTATTACCTATATTATAGTATAGTTCTGTTCCCCCAAATAATTTAAGTTGATTTTATTGAGATAATAAACATTTATTGATGAAAAGAGTGGCCTATCATACAGAGTGGCATAAAATTTTAGCCTCTTTAAAACTTGTTACTATCCTAAATCTTCACAATGACATTTGAGTGTCGTTGTCATTTCATTAACATTGCACGTCATTTTACACTTCAATTAGGTAACTGCAGATCTTAATGAGATTTTAGTAGTAACAATATGCGCTATCATAAAATTTGTGAGCTCTTATGGTGAAATTAAGCTCCAAAGCTTATGTGGAGTTGTAAACTTCCTGAGACAGCTCAAGTAAATGGAGACTCGTGCCCATGGCTGATTTAAGGCAAAATTTATCCCATACAGTTTCATGGGCCCTTTGGATTCTCTGCTCCTTTCTGTGCAATCAATGATCACATCAGTACTTGAACCACAGGGCTCTTGATGTCCAGGGATCTCCTTTCAGGCTTATAGGGAGTGGTAATCCCTAAATAAACTGATCTATTTTCCTTACTTTGTGTAAAAAGACTCTGAATCCCAGAGAGGCCCTGATCATTGATATATTGCTAAGGTGTTGCAGAAACAGGCAGAGAAATGGGATTTGCTGTTTCATGTTGCCTGTGTAATTTGTGTTGTTACTGTTTCGAATCAAAAGCAACCAATCTGTAACTATATTCTGAAAATTCACTGGCTAAAGATCAAATGAATGAAAGTATAAGATGTTAAGTCCAATGCCACTTTATAAAGGAATTCAAGAAATATTCATGAGAGCAATATCACCAGTGATTATATTCCACAAAGGAAGACATTGGATGATGTATGTTGAAAGTGATGTGTATGTGGTGTGGGAGTGGGGGGATCACGTGCTTTGTCAAGCTTACCAATACCTTTATATTACTGTATTACTATTTAATACTCATTAAATACATCATGTTATTTGACTCATCAATAACAATTCACAAAATCATCATTCCCACCATTAGTTTTCCGGACTTCACACATATCTGATTTTCCTCTCACCCAAATGGTTATTTCCATTTATTCTCCTTTGGTCTCTCCTCAACCCCCTCATTTCTAGATATTGGAGTGTCCAGGGCTCAATCCTTAGACGTCTCATTCTCTTGGTGCTCACATTTAGTATGAAGCTCCTGATTCCTCCTGCCACCCCAAATCTATTCCACCCATTCTTGTTAGTCAGATGGAATACCGTCTTTCCAAATGTTTCAACCCAAATCTATGGCATGATATTCAACTTTTCTCTTTATTTTATAAATACACCCAATCTATTAGGAAAAATATACACAGATGCCGAGCACCCCATCACTATCTCTAAGGCTCCCACCTTGGTCCAAGCTACAAATATCTCTTCCCTGCATTCATATCTTGTTTCCCTGCTTCTCCAATTACTTTCCCACAGGATTTTTCTACACAGTACATCAAAGTTATTATATCATTCCTTTACTTAAAGCCCTCCATTCCTTTACTTGTTTCTTCAACAAATGTTTATTGATTCTCCATTCATTCATTGATTTATTCATCACACGTTTTCATATGGTGGACTCTCTTTAGATCCTTGGCATCGATCACTAAACAAGCAAAAAGCCATATCACTTATGGCCTTCATAAGCTTACATCCAAGCAAGGAAGAAACACACAATAAACAAGAAATATGACTTAAAACAGAAATTACATTTTTTTATTAGTAGTTTTATGAGGAATAGTAAAAGTAGATCAGGGTAAGGGGGATCTAGAATGCCAGGTTGTTGATGATGGAGAGAAACCCAAGCAGGGTGCAATACTAAAGTATGTGGTTAGAGTAAGGCTCATTGAGAAGATGAGATTTGAGTGCAGATTTGAGGGAGATAAGAACCTCAGTGTACATCTTGAGGAAGAGTGTTCTAGGCAGAGAGAACAGTAGGCACAGAAGGCAAAAGGTAGAAGCCTGCCTGCTGTACGCTAATCATTTTGCTCCAGTAATGCTGCTCCTTGAAACTTGAATCTTACACCCATGCTGCTGAACCAAGGTCTTCATTTCTGTGGTTGCTTCTTCCTTGAATGTGCCTTTACAGTATTTGCAAGGCCAAATATGAAAATCTTTCACATCTTTTCTCTAGTTTGACGTCAGAGACCTTCCCCTGACCACATTATTTAAAACTGCAACTCCCCTCCCTTGGCACAGTCCACCTCCCTTCTCTGCTTCAGTGTTGACAATTCTACTTGGCATAATCCATTTTACTGTATAATTTATTTGTCTTATCTATTGTCCATCTCTCAGTCTAAAGGTTCATCTCCATGAAGGCAGGGATTTTGTCTATTTTGTTTATTGTGCTGTCCTGAGGACTTAGAACGGTACAAGGCACTATCTTTTTGGGCTACCCTATATTTTAACTTTTTTTTTTCATTTGCATTTATTTATTTATTATTTTTTAATTTTACTTCCAGTATAGTTACCATAGAGTCTTATATTAGTTTTAGGTGTACAATATAGTGATTCAACAATTTTATATATTACTTAGGGCTCATCACGATAAGTACACTTTTAATTTCCTTCATCTATTTTACTCATCCCCCCACAAGCCTCCCCTCTGGGAACCACCAATTTGTTCTCTATAGTTAAAAGTCTGTTTTTGATTTGTCTCTTTTTTTCTTTGTTCTCTTTATTTTATTTTCTCCCAAGATTTTATTAAATTCTAGTCAGTTAATAGGTAGTGTAATATTGGTTTCAGGAGTAGAATTCAGTGCTTCATCACTTACTTGTAACACCCAGTGCTCATCACAACAAATGCCCTCCTTAATACCCATCACCCATCTAACCCAACTCCCATGCACATCCCTCTATCAACCCTATTTGTTCTCTATTTTTAAGAGTCTCTTATGGTTTGCCTTCCCCTTTGGTTTTTTTTTATTTTTCCTTCCTTTTCCCTGGGTTCATCTGTTTTGTTTCTTCATTTCACATTTAGTGAAATCATATGGTATTTGTCTTTCTCTGACTGATATCATTTTGGGCTACTCTCTATTTTAATCCAGTAAATGGGATTTTCAAAGCATTGAATAGTGATAGAATGAAAAAAAAAAAAGGATGCTTATTTTAGAAGCCCTAAATTTTCCACTAACATTTTCCCATCAAAATAAAACAAACAGATAAATACTATAGTAATGTAAGATACTAACATCAGAAGAAATTAGATTAAGTATAAACCAGATTATAATTCATAAGGTTGGTTAAGTCCTTCCATTTCTATATATCTAAATGATAATATTATTAGATTTCTTATAAACTACAGATCAGCTGGATAAGTAAAATATGACTTCTTGGAAGGGGAATCATGTCATTAAAGGGTATTGGAATGCTGATCAAACATTTTTTTTAATGTTTAATACTTTACAAAAGTTGCTGCTAATTATAATCACATAGCAAAGTTCTATCCAGCTTCTTTTTAAGTTTGAGACACTACCCCCCCTCCAAAATTCTATAATTTTTTAGATACATTTGTGCTCCTGGTGGAGTGCCAGCTTGCCTGGGTAGAATGGAAATTCAGACACTTTGGAGTCCTTTGGCTTGGTGCAGTTCAATCTGCCAGACTATGGGTTTTATAATTCTAGGAGAGTACCTCCCAGAGAGGGTCATTTAACAACTGTGTGGTCCTGGTGGACTAAGAGGTAATGCTACAGATAGAATCCATTTTTATTTTTGTACGTGAGTGAGGTTGGGATCAAGCTTCATTCTTTTGAATCAGTTGTCTCAAACTCACTCTACCATGAACACCTACTCTTTCTTCTATCAAACTATCTCAGCATCCTTGTCAAAAATCAATTGTTCATAACTGTAAAAGTTTATTTCTAGATTCTAAGTACTATCCTATTGATCTATGTGTCTGTCCTTATGTCAGGACCATACTGTCTTGAACACTGTGTTTTGTAGTAGGTTTTAAACTAAAGAATTATGATTATTCCAACTTTGTTCTTATTTTTTAAGAATGTTTTAGCACTTCTATATCTTTTGTATTTCCGTATAAATTTTGGAATGAACTGGCTACTTTCTGCAATAAGTCCAGACTGGGTTTTCTTAAGGTTTGTGTAGATCAATTTGGGGAGTACTGACACCTTAACAATATTAAATCTTCCAATATCTGAACATGGGATGCCTTTCCATTTGTTTAGATCTTTTAAATTTTCTTTTAAAATCTTATAGTTTTCAGTGTGCAGAATTTTATGCCACTTTTTATTTTTATTTATTATTATTATTATTATTATTATTATTATTATTATTATTTGGCTTGTTTTAGAAAGAGAAAGAGAGAGAGAGAGTGCACATGAGAAGGGGAGAGGGGCAGAAGAAGACAGAGAATCTTAAGCAGGCTCCCTGCCATGCTGGGCGTGGAGACTGATGTGGGGCTCGATCTCACGACTGTGAGATGATGACCTGAACCAAAACCAAGAGTCATGTGCTCAACCAACTGAGCCACCCATGTGCCCTTATACCACTTTTCAACCTTTATTCCTATGTATTTTATTCTTTTTGATGCTATTGTAAACTAAATTATTTGCTTAATTTCATTTTTGGATTATCCATTGCCAGTATACTGAAATACAATTAATTTTTATATGTTGATCTTTTATCCTGCATCTGCTAGATTTGTTTAATAGAGATATTTTTTAAGGACAACAGTACAATGGGGAGTCAACCTTAACCCATTTACAATGTTTCCATAGTCTGAAATATTATGTTATGAAAGCACGCAGAATCTGCGTCTGGAAAAAGACATAGGCAGACCGTGTCATGTGAAAAGCCATGCCAGACCCTTAGCTCCTGAAACCTGGAGGAGACCAGGGAGTCCTTTTCTGCAGGATCCAAGGCAGGCTCTGAGGAAGACCAAGCCCTCCCTGTACTGCTTGTAGAGAAAGTCTTCCAAGTTCTGTGGGGAGACCATAGCTGCAAGAACAGAGACCCTTTAAAAGCCAACAGACTCACTGATATAGTTGGGCCAAATGAAGTGAAAGTACACAGTTGAGATACTGGTATGGAGGAGGGAAACTTAAATAATTCCAGGATCAACAAAATTCCACAGCTATAAAAAGTAAGCAGAAAAGGACCTGAACACACACACACATTTGATGACGATTTAGTATAAAACAAACTAGTTAAGATATTTAAAATATGTCATATATAAGGACATTTAATTCAACAGAAGGCAGTATAACAAATTTCTTTATAACCTATTTGTTCTCTACTCTGAATGACTCTGCCACTTTCCAGTTCTTTACTAAAGCATCAGGCATTTAGTGGTATATTCTCCTATACTTTCCCTTATTCATTAATCTTCAAACTCTTAATACAGGAAATCTTTTTTCAACAATTATGATTCAGAAGACTCATACTCAAAATACATAAAAGCATATTGAATTGAAAAGTAACCAAAAAATTTGTACTTGTGTATATAAATGCCCAATTAGCAGTATTATCTATGACAACTGAGAGGCAACAGAGATCTTACAATTAAAGAATAAAAACTTTACTGTCATAAAGACACTGTTTCAATCCTTTGGAACAAAAGTATTCATATATTATTTCTGTAATATAATACATCTTGGAAAATCATTATAATATGGTGCGATATTATCAAATGGGCAAAGATACACAGTGTTATGGGAAAGTAAAAGCAAGAGTATCCACCCCAGCCTTGAAGGTTTACTGCAGGCAACATATATGTTGTGGCCTGAAGACTAAGAAGTATTGTGTCAGGTATATTCTTTGTGGAGGGGAAAGCTGTGCTTTCTCTCAGTTATCAATGATCATTTCTGCAGGTGTATGCTTTTAACATCACCTCTTTGGAAAAGTCTCTATTCTATTTCTTTCAAGGAATTACAGTTGGAATGGACTGCCAAATAGAGACAGTATGAGTGGCTACAACCCTCTTAATATCTTCCAGTGCCTCACTGTGGTCAGTTCCAGTATCCTCTACTTTCACTCTGTGAAATTCTGGAGTTGTTTAGGAGATAATGTCAGATAATAAGACAAAGCTAAAACAGAGACAAAAAGTCAGCTATCAAGAAAAATGGCTTGGTGACTAAGTGGGGACCTTAAACATAAAAGGGTCCATCTATAAATCATATTAAGGGATTGGACACTTCTTGAGAAGAAAGAGTAAGATTTTTAATGGTTCAAACAAGGAAATGGTATCATTTATGTCCTTAAAACATACTCAGAACAGGGGCATCTGGGTGGCTCAGTTGGTAGCATCTGACCCTTGATTTCTGCTCAGGTCAAGATCTCATTTTCATGATATCACGGTCGTGAGAATGAGCCCCATGTTGGGCTCCATGCTGAGCATGGAACCTGCTTAAGATTTGTTCTCTCTCTCTCTCTCTCTCTCTCTCTCTCTCTCTCTCTCTCTCTCCCTCTCTCCCTCTGTTCCTCTCCCCCACGTGCATGCTCTCTCTCTCTCTCTCTCTCTCCCTTTCTCTCTCTTTCTCTCTCTCTCTCTATATATATAAAAGAAAGAAAGAAAAGATACTCAGAATATAAAGCCATTTAACAGGTTGTGGCAATGAGAGATGATGGTAAATAATTGGAGTTATACAATGTACTATGAAAAAGCAAAGGGTGGTTTTAAGAAGAAAAATTGTAAGGCAGTAAAAGGAAGTGAGAAGGACCAATCAGTTCTCTAAATAGTACCCAAGAGTAAGGTAATTTTGTCCCTAGACACATAGTAACAGTCTTATCTGGGAGACAGTAAATATTAGTTGTCTGGAATTGCACAGACCATTAAGAATAATTAAGTGAACATAATTATCTCCTTTAAGAGTTTTAAAATTACATTTTTATGCAAATTTGATATTTACCCCAATACCTTGCATATTCTAAATCTGTTGAAGGTTTGACAGATTTGTTCTTGTTATTCTAAGAAATTATTATTTTTCTAATGTTTATTTATTTTTGAGAGGGGAGGGCAGGGGCAGAGAGAGAGTGCAGATGAGGATCTGAAGCTGGCTCTGGGCTGACAGCAGTGAGCCCCATGCTGTGCTGGAATTCAGGAACTGTGATATCATGACCTGCGCTGAAGTCAGAAGGTTAACCAACTGAGCCACCTAGGTGCCCCTGGTCTAAGAAATTATTGTTTACATCAGTGGTCTATCATTTCTCAAGGACTACATTAAATTCCAATCAAAAGGCCTGAGAATAGAATTATCAATATGGTATTTTAAGTGATATTCATAGATAGAATCTTCATATGCTGTGAATATAATTACTGGATTCTATAATTTAAAAGTGTAAAGATAATAATAAAAGTAAAATTTGCCCAATCATTTCTAAGAAAATAGCGTGAATATTGAAATGTTACTTTTACCAATAATTTTGCTTCTTTCTTTGATCATAAACAGAATCAGAGTTAAATACACTAAAATTAATATTTTATTGTTACTTTAACATTTCAGAAATTATTTACAATATACCTCTAAATACCTTTTTGCATGCCACTGGGAATAATTGTGTACTATAAAAGTTAGCCAACATAGATATTTTAGAAAAATCTTTAGTCATACATGAATTGGACTTTTTGATCTCATGGAAATCATTGTCAAAAGGCAATTCTAGCATTAGCTTTTACAACATTTCTGAATAATATCTTTTCCTCAGCAGAGGGCTATGTATAGATACAGTTGTGAGTAGATATAGAGAGATAGTTATTGATGTGGATATAAGTTGCTACCAGAGTTTAATCATATTCAGAATGTTACAGCAAAACACCTCTGTTTCCAAATAGCTTCGGTATGTTTAACATAAAAAAGATCACAGCACAGAAATTTAGCTGGGCTTAGAGAATTGTCAAAAGGGCTTAGAGAGCAAGAGTCAGAGGAATATAACCTTTTTTTGGAGATAGGAGGCTGCAGAAATTACACAAATATGGCTCTAATGAGTTCCCCTTTCTACAGTACCAAAGTGAGAGGTTCACTCAGGATGTTGGGAGTTCATCCAAATTTTGTGTTGCCCACCATGGCCAGGGGAAGTTAATGGCTTCCCCTTCATTCCAGTCTTTCAAATATTATGTGAGTACTTCTCACTGGTATAATCTAATCCAGAATCCTGCTGACGAGAGGTTCTGGAAAGTACATTTCCAAGGTTTCTCCCAAGCAATGTGGAAGAGAATAATACTGATTTGCCAATTCACAACATGACACGAAGATGCAGAAAAATAAAGTATGACTATAGATGCAGGTATAGAAAAAGTTAAATGATAAAGGTTTATGTATTTGAGAGATATTATGGCCAAAAAAAATTGAATTTCTTTATTCAACAACAAGAAACCTCCCAATTCACAAATATTTCTTTAAAAAAATATTAGATGTAATTCTTAGGACAAATGCCCAAAGAATGGGCAATTCAAGAATTTTTATTGTATAAAAGAATAAGATTAGGGAGAGAACCAAGATTTGTTTCCACATTTACTAAAAGGGTATAATGAAAACAACATATTCAGGTAATAAGGAAAAAACAGTATCACTTTTACATCTTAAATTGGTAATGATGTTTAATGTTTTCCATTATTTACTTTCTATAATATCTTTTTATGATAATTTTCCATGCTGTTAATTCTAAAATTATTTTATCATTATTTAATAAAATTATAGTCATGTTTATTTAACAGATTTTCTGTTACTATGATCTTTAAGACTATCCTTTAAGGCAGCATTATATTTCATTGACTTGAATTATAAAAGCTTTTTTTCTGCTATTCAACATTTAGGTTCTCTGGACACTTGTACAGAATAATAGATTTTAGGCATACAACTTTTTTTATTGCTTTGATTGATGTGTTAGAACAAGTTCCTAGGAAAAGAAAACACAAATATTTTTTCTTTAAAATTTTTTTAATGTTTATTTATTTTTGAGAGAGACAGAAAGACAGAACACAAGTGGGGGAGGGGCAGGGAGAGAGGGAGGTAGAGAATCTGAAGCAGGCTCCGGGCTCTGAGCTGTCAGCACAGAGGCCCGTGGGGACTTGAACGCCCGAACTGCAAGATCATGACCTGAGCTGAAGTCGAACGCTTAACTAACTGAGCCACCCCCGTGCCTCAAAAACACAAATATTTTAATGGTACTTGATATACCTGACATTATTTTAATTTATATTCACTTTATTACTATTATCTGACTCATTGACACATAATTTAATTTTATCTTTACCTTGTAGTTAACATAACAAATGATATTCTGCTTTTTATTGCATACATTATTCACACCTTCATATGTATTTTATGGTTCCCGTCTGATTTCAAGGTTCTTATAGTTAGGATTTTTGCTTTGTTCATTTTTCTGTCATACACAGTGACCAAACCACAAACACTCAGTAAACACATATTAATTCATTTAAATTTTAGGATCATAAAATATGAAAAGCCCCCCAAAAATTTAGATTATTCAGATAGAGAAATATGTCAAGAAACTTTTGCCTGCTCACCATGTATTTCCATATTATTCTTTTTATGTATTCTATGTTTTTTTTAAAGTCTATTTAGTTTTGAGAGAGAGAGAGTGAGAGAGAGAGAGAGAGAGAGAGAGAGCACGTGAACAGGGGGAAGCAAATAGAGAGGGAGAGAGAGAAAGAGAGAGAGAGAGAGAGGAAATCTCAAGCAGGCTGCACATTGCCAACACAAAGCCCTATGCAGGGCTCAATCCCATGAAACCTGAGATCATGGCCTGACCCAAAATGAAGAGTCAGACGCTCAACCAACTGACCCACCCAGGTGCTCCTTCTTCTATGTTTTTAATGGGTTGTTTCTGATGTATTGGCTTCCATCTTATTGTATTAGGATTCACAAAAGAACTGTAAATCTTACCTTGTAATTCTCAAATCTGGTAAGATAAATAAGCATTTTAGAAAAGTTAAAAAAGTATATTGCTTCAGATGAATTATATTTGAATGTGATAAATTAAAGTACAGAAAGTTTGTATGTGGCTTCCCATAGTCAGATCGAGGTGCTTCAAGGAAAACTCTTCTTATGTGCCATACTCATAAACTTGAAGAGCCTTGTTCAGGTTTAAAACAAAAGGAAGGAAGGAAGGAAGGAAGGAAGGAAGGAAGGAAGGAAAGAAGGAAGGAAGGAAGGGAGGAAAGAAGGAAGGAAGGAAGGAAGGAAAGAACAGGAAAGGAAGGAAGGAAGGAAGGAAGGAAGGAAGGAAGGAAGGAAGGAAGGAAAAGAACAAAAAAAGAGAAAGAAAGAAAGAAAGAAAGAAAGAAAGAAAGAAAGAAAGAAAGAAAGAAAGAAAGAGATAAAGAAAGAAAGAAAGAGAAAGAAATAAAGAAAGAAGATTTGCTTTGAGGTATCTATGAGTATTAATGGCTCTGCCATTCAGAAATGAAGGCTGAGATACAAAATATGACTATTTTCACCTTGAAAGTTAATCTATATGCCTATGCTCTTTTCTGCTACTGAAATGCATTACGTTTCAAACCTATTTCTCTGATAACCTTATAAACATTAAATTTTTACCACAGAAAACAAGGGGAATTTTTAACTAAAAATTGCAATCTTTCTCCTTTTGAGATATTGTCTATGACTGCTTTTTGTTACTTTTCAGAGCTTAAAATTGCATGCTTATTGCTTAAATAACTTAATAATCCTAACATATCTATTTTAATAGCCAAATTGTCCTTGAGTTCCATGTGGACCCAAAGCCTGTAATTTATTTCATTTCATTTCATTCCATTCCATTCCATTCCATTTCTTCTTACATATAAAGAGAAGTTTAAACTTTAAGGTCATCACTTTCTGTGACTACATGGTTTTAAATGGTATCAGTATCTCAGAGTCTTATAATAGACCTTGAAGGCTATTCTCTTTCTTTAAGGAAGTCTCAAGGATATGGATATTGCTGGGGAAATCATTGAAATTCAAGCAAGGACTTGTTGAGACATTTTTTAAATGCCTAGATGAAAGTCCAGAAATTAGAGTGGACATAATTGAAAACTCAGAGAGCTCAGCAGGTAATTTCTAAGTCTGAAGCAACAGAGGAAAGGAGTAGAAGAGCATAAAAATGGTTAGACACAAAAAACTGTAGAAAAATTGAAATATATATGGATGACAGGTTATTTCGGGAACAAAGTCTGACTATACTCAGTTTACTATAGCCTCATTGTTTTACATAGCTTGATTGCTATCACTAATCTGCCTAATGTTCAGAAATGGACAAAGTACTGTATGTTTCTAAACATATAAAAATGGAAACAATATTTTAAATATATATTATATTTATAAATATATATTTTTTCTTTCTTTTTTTTTTTTGTAAATAGGCTTCATGCCCAACACAGAGCCCAACATGGGGCTCAAACTCATGACCCTGAGATCATGACCTGAGATTAAGAGTCAGATGCTTAACTGACTGAGCTACATAGGTACCCCTTATCCTTATATAACATTTTTAAATAAAACATGTTCATCTAATTCATCTAATTCAACCGGAAGACATTCACTAATTGTGTATTATATACTCCCCCTTGCTTATTTTCTGGACTATTGGAAATTTAGTGACCCCCCCCCCACCACCGCCCCAAGGCTTCATCTGATTACTCTTATCCAAAAAGCAACTGCTTCATATTTAGACCTTATTTTTATTTTGTCTGCTATGAACTTCCTTTTAGGACACAGTATTATATTTTACCAATTTTCCTGGGAAAGTACAAACTTTAATTAGGTGGGAAAAAAAAGAATATTTTGTCAACCAGCTTATGTAAATCTGAGCAATTATCATCAGAGAATGAGGGATGGAAGAAGAAAAAGAATATAAGATTTATAAAAAGAGCCAAATACTTGTTATGAATTTTAAAGTGATATTATATTGATTTTTTCTGGAGAGTAAATCAAAGAGAAAGTGAAGAATATCAAATCCTCTCTAACATTTTCAAATCCAGTATTTATTTGATGATTTCTCTATTTTGTTTAAATATTGTAGTATCTTATAACCTCACATTTATAACATGGGTAAAATCACGAACACTTTTAAAGGTAGACATTTATGGTCTGGGTGTTCACACACTTCAAAGTACTACTGCCCAGGAAGTGCCAAAGATTAAAAGAGAAAACTTTTAAATATTGTCATATATTTTAGAATATTTCTGGTATTTGATGTTTTCCTTGATAGAATAAATATTGGAATGGTATTAATTGGAATGGTATCCATAAAATTCTGTAGTCAATTATTACTTGTTATAATCCCACAGTCTAACTGAAGAAAAAGCTATCCAATACTTGCAATGGTTACATGTGTCATTCCAAAAAAAATTCTCCAAATAAGCTTATTAGCATCAGCCTAAGGATTGGATCCTCATTGAGTGGAGGTTAATATTATCCTGTTCAGTGGATCATCAATTCAACAGATTCTTGAGAAATGATATTTACTAAAGTCTAAAAATCAAGCCAAACTGATTCCTTTGCGTATAGATAATTAAGATTTACCGAAGTCATTAAATGTCAGACAAATCTAATATTGAGAAAGTCTGGATGGAATCATATTTTAATTATGAAATAATTTAAAACTTCTTTCAAAGGGCCAACATTTCTATTGTCAGAAGATTATCCAAGAGACAATTCTCCGAAGGCTCCTCACCTTCTACACAGCTTCTAAACAGAGGCAATAAGAGCTTCTATCCTGCATGGTTTTCTCCTAGATATTTGTACAACAAACAGCATTGGAAGATAGAGGTAGTGCTTCCTCTGGGGCAAAATACAGAATCCTTTGGTGCCCAAGATAATAAAGATAATGTATTTCCTCTGAGGCAAAGGTTGAGTAGATTTACTAGTGGCTCCCTTTAAAATATTGGGGTTTCCTAAACTCAAGTTCCTTCAACTACAATGTGAAACCACTGTATGCACAGCACCCACCTGAGATTTCCTCTGAATCACCTTCGTGGGGTATGGGGCGGTGGGCAAGGAGCCAACACTTGCATGATGCTCAGATTGCCTGCTGTGCAGTGAGTAATAAAGTACTTTATTGGGAGGCCTGGGTGGCCCAGTGGGTTACGCATCTGACTTTGGCTCAGGTCATGATCTCACGGTTTGTGAGTTCCAGCCCCGTGTTGGGCTCTTAACTGGCAGTGCAGAGCCTGCTTGGGATTCTCTCTCTCTCCCTCTCTCTACCCCTCCCCTGCTTGTGCTCTCTCTCTCTTTCTCTCTCAAAATAAATTAACTTAAAAAAATAAATTTCTTTATTTCTGGCCCAAACAACTTGTGACCTCTGCCAATATCCACGAAATTATGGCAGGGCAGCTTGTAACATGCAAGCAGGGTAAAATTTCAGACCCTTTACAGTTATTGAGAATGGATAACGTCCAATCCTGTGATGGTGGAAATTGACTTCTGATTTTAAGAAATTATATTTTAGGGGGGCCTGAGTGGCTCAGTCAATTAAGCATCTGACTCTTGGCTTTGGCTCAGGTGGTTATCTCAGGATTGGTGGGTTCAAGCCCCTCCATCAATGCTGACAGCACAGGGGCCTGCTTGGGATTCTCACTTTCTCTCTACTCCTCCCCTCCCTCAAAATAAATAAAGAAACTTAAAAAAAAGAAATTACGTTTTGGAGGCTTTGCCCATGATACTTACTTACATGTTCTACACATACACACACACACACACACACACACACACACACACACATATGTTTGGCATAAAGCAGGTATTCAATTTGCAAATAAATAAATTCACCTACTATATCTCTTTTATTTCTCATAATGTTTCTATAACCTTGCTGATTCTATAACATGCTTCTATAAACATGCATGCTTCTGTAGAAATGCATCTTTATGGAGGTGCCTGGGTGGCTCAGTTGGTTGAGTATCTGACTCTTGGTTTCAGCTCAGGTCATGGTCTCACAGCTTTGTGGGTTGGAGCCCCACATTAGGCTCTGCACTGGCAGTGGGGAGACTGCGTGGGATTCTGTCTCTCTCAAAATAAATAAATAAACTTAAAACGTGCATCTTTATGCTTTTCAATGAGTTTCTAGGAATCATTTTAACACATATTAAATTTCTGTTTATATTATAGAAAGTTAAAGATTAGCATAGATATCTATTTATTTAGAGCAATTTGACTCTAGTCCTCTACAAAATCGATATATGTACTAACAGTAATTTGTTTGCTCTCTTTTCAGTAGGAATGCAAACCACGTTTGAAAATCCTACAAAAAGCTGATGTAAATCTGTTAGTCTAGGCTGCATCACACCACAGCCTGTTGACCTGACACTGACTTATGTAGCAAAAAAAAAAAAAGTTAGAAATAAATTCTTTTGTGTTAGCCTGTTTTCACACCTGTTCCAGAAGTATTTTAGTCTTAGAGAGTATTTTGAAATGCTATCAGGATGTCGTCAAGCAGTCTTTATATCTGATTATGGATGCTTTCTGTGATAGAGATGATTCTATGCCAAGCAATAGTGACTTCTCCAGAAAAGTTCAGCTATGAATTTATAGAACTGCGTGATTTCCTCTTATTCAACCCCTTTTTTATGATAAAATAATTTGTAAGAAGAAAAATTAACTTGTGTTTATGTAACAAAGGATAATTTAGAAAAAATGTAGTTAACTTTAAAATTTTTTATTCAGAGGTAACTGACACAGAACATTAGTTTCAGGCGTAAAACATATTGATTTGATATTGTGAAATGTACAGAATGGTGACTAGTAATGCTATATTGTATATGTGAAAGTTGCCAACAGAGAAACTTTTAATTCTTCATTGTTAATTACACTTCGCTCTTTTAAAAAGCTGGATGCATTCAAACTTATATTAAAATGTCTCTCAGGTGGCTCAGTTGTTTAAACATCTAGCTTGTAAAAAAAAATAAATAAATGAACATCTGGCTCTTGATTTGAGGTCAGGTCATGATCTCACAGTTCTTGAGATCAAGTCCCATGAGGGCTGTCAGCATGGAGCCTGCTTGGGGTTCTCTCTTTCCCCCTTTCTCTCTGCCCCTGCCCTGCTCATGTGTGCACGCTCTCTCTCAAAAATAAAGAAAGAAACATTTAAAATTTTTTTTTAAAATGTGTCTCTAGTAAATACTAACACATATGAATTAATGAGGCACGTATTGTTTTCATAAGGTCTATTATTTAAAAAACTAAATTGCCTGCTAATAATTAAACAAGTCTTAAAAATTCCATGCTAATAACAATAAATATTACAATCTTACTTTCAACTTCCTCCTATTAATGGTTTTTTATATATCCTATGCTTCAGAAAGAAATCAAACATGTATATATTCCTTTACTGTAATAACTGCTGCAGCCTAAGATAGAAACACTTATTCTTGCAGAGAATATGCATGCCTGGCTTACCAAGTGACCCTCAAAACTGCTTACTCAGATCCTGAAAGGATTCTAGCATTTTATGTGGATATTAAAAATACCAATATATAATACAGATGACTCCACATCTTGTTTCCCCCCCTCTTAATAATATAACTCAGATCTATTTATTGACTGCATCATTCTTTGTATAAATGTGTTATCACCTATCTAACCTATTATATTGCCAATTTCAGCTTTTTGCTGTTCACTGCTTTCAAAATATTGCCATAGTAATTTCTCTATACTATTATGAATGTATATTTACATGTACATTCTTCTCTCTGCCCCCCCGTCACGTGCACATGCACATGTGCAAACATTCCATTATCTATTATATGATATAATTCACATCTTTTGTAAAACATACAGTCTCCAATTTTGAGATGTGGGGTTTTAGAATATGTGACAAAAGTAAACATTTCTGTTACATATCTATGTAAAAATATTTAGCATCATAAAATAATCTGCCCCATTTTAATTGATTAGTGTGCACTGTTTTGTGTGCTCTGCACTAAAGTTCACCCTAGTCCAAGTTCACTTTCCTAAATCATTATCTTCTCTTAATAGCATCACTCACATTACTAATAAAACAGCTTACTGTGCTTTTTATTTTAATTAGGAAAGCAAATTTTTTGCATTGTGATTCTCTGGAAATGTTCTTAATTAAAGTGCAATATGGTACCTAAAGTAAACAAATTATCTATGTAGTGCAGCAAGTAATTTTATTTTCTGTAGGATAAAGTATAGTTACTTTAAAAATAAAAAGGAAAAGATTTAAATAAGGTATATCATAGTTAAATTCTTTGTTTTTAAACATGGCAACCATCAAATTCCGTCTTTAAAAATGATAACATTTTAAACCATAACACTTAAACACTCCGTTATATAAATGATTATATCTAATTTTTAAGCTAGTATGAATATAATAAAATATATATTCTAACATGCATTATATAAAAATATCACTGGAAATTAAAATGTTTCAAACTCACCAGAGGAGCTCACTGTTTCAAGAAATCTAATCTTATTTTGTTTTAAAAGCAAAAAATAGTTTTACATGTCTTAGTCATTGAGGACTGACTACATGCTTGACAATCCACATTATTTCACTTAACAAGACCATTATCTTTAAAATTACATTCTAACATACCCACTTAGAGGTGAGGAAAAATGGTAAATTGTCCAGTGTCACACAACTAGAAATATCAAAGCTGGTATTTTAATGCATTTAAAAAAAATTTTTTTAACACTTATTCATTTTTGAGAGTGAGAGAGACAGAGCATGAGCGAGGGAGGGGCACAGAGAGAGGGAGACATAGAATCTGAAGCAGGCTCCAGGCTCTGAGCTGTCAGCACAGGGCCTGATGTGGGACTCGAGGTCCAATGTGGGACTTGAACTCACACACGGCAAGATCATGACCTGAGCTGAAGTCAGACGCTCAACCGACTGAGCCACCCAGGCACCCCTTAATGCATTTTTTAATTAAAAAATCTATACCCTGAAATAAGCTTTATGTCTTTTGTGTGTCATTCATTTTATATTTCATTTTTTATCTTTACCCAACAAGGTGTTTACAATGCAAATATATTATGAATATAATCTTTTGTGAGTCAATAATAGTCCTTTTTAGATTTTCTAACTTTAATTTAAATGTAAGTGTCTTTTTTCATTAAGCCTTTGCTTAGTTTACTTGTCACAATCACTTTGTAACATAAGGGGACAGCATGGACAGTAGCCGAGGGCATGGGCTCAAAATCAGGCAGAGTTTTCAATCCTAGCTCTACTACTTTCTCCCACCCAGCTTTATTGAGATATAATTGACATATAACATAGTGTAACATGTTATATGTAACATGTAACATGTATCATGTAACAACATGATGATTTGATACACGTATATTTTGTGAAATGATTACCACAGTAGAGTTAGTTAACACTTCCACTCTTTTTTTTTTCCCCTACAGTTTTAGTTCAACTTAGTTAATATATAGTGTAGTATTGGTTTCAGGAGTAGCATTTAGTGATTCATCACTTACATATAACACCCAGTGCTCATCTCAACAAGTGCCCTCCTTAATGCCCGTCACCCATTTAACCATCCCTCTGTCCAACACCCCTCCATAAACCCTCAGTTTGCTCTTTATCCTTAAGAGTCTTTTATGGTTTGCCTCTCTCTCTCTTTCTTTCTTTTTTATCTTATTTTATCTTACATCTTATTTTACTTTATCTTATTTTATTTTTCCTCTCCTTCCCAAATGTTCATCTGTTTTGTTTCTTAAATTCCACACATGAAGGAAATCATATGATATTTGTCTTTCTCTGACTGACTTATTTAGCTTAGGATAATACATTCTAGTTCCATCCAAGTTGTTGCAAATGACAAGATTTCATTCTTGCTAATATTAGTAATATTCCATTGTATATATGCCACCTCTTCTTTATCCATTCATCAGTAAATGGACATTTGGGCTCTTTCCATAATTTGGCTATTATTGAGAGTGCTGCTATAAATATTGGAGTGTAGTTGCCCCTTCCAATCAGTATTTTTAGATAAATACCTAATAGTGGAATTGCTGGATCTTAGGGTGGTTCTATTTTTAACTTTTTGAGGAACCTCAATACTGTTTTCTAGAGTGGCTGCACCAGTTTGCATTCCCACCAACAGTGTGAGAGGGCTCCCCTTTTTCCAAATCCTTGGCAACATATGTTGTCTCCAGAGTTGTTCATGTTAGCCATTCTCACAGGTATGAGGTCATATCTCATTGTGGTTTTGATTTATATTTCCCTAATGATGACTGGTGTTGAGTAATCTTTTCATGTGTCTGTTAACCATTTGTATGTCTTCTTTGGAGAAATGTCTGTTCATGTCTTCTGCCCATTTCTTAACTGGATTATCTATTTTTGGGGTGTTGAGTTTGATAAGTTCTTTATAGATTTTGGATACTAGCCCTTTATCTGATATGTCATTTGCAAATATCTTCTTCCATTCCATTGGTTGCCTTTTAGTTTTACTGATTGTTTCTTCCACTGTGCAGAAGCTTTTTATCTTGAAGTCTCAATAGTTCATGTTTGCTTTTCTTTCTCTTGCCTTTGGTGACATGTCTAGTAAGAAGTTGCTATGGCTGAGACCAAGAGGTTGTTGCCTGTGTTCTCCTCTAGGATTTTGATGGCTTTTTGTCACAAATTTAGGACTTATATCCATTTTAGTTTATTTTTTGTGTCTATGGTATAAGAAAGTGGTCCAGTTTCATTCTTCTGCATGTTGCTGTCCAGTTTTCCCAACACCATTTGTTGAAGAGACTCTTTTTTCCCATTAGATATTCTTTTCTGCCTTGTTGAATATTAGTTGAACATATAGTTTTGGGTCCATTTTTGGGTTCTAAGTGTCAGTGTCTTTATATTATTCATCAGATAGTACTATAACTTGAGATATTTATTCTAGTGAGCAAGTATTCACTCTTTTCTGTGTTTTTTAAGTCAAAGCAAATTAAGCTCCACTTAGTAATGTACTAGAGCCCAGAATATATGACTACAATTTTCAGGTGAGCTATGTGTTAAAATATTTTTTTTAAATGACAGAGAAAAAATGTATTTAATCTTCTGTTCTTGTTATTGGATAGTTGAGGAATCTACTGTTTAATTCTTAGCAGTAGTTTAGTTGTGAATATATTTCCAAATACATAGATAAAGTACTAATAAGTAGAGAAAGTAGCATAAAATGAATTATACCTTTTTTTATAAGGAGGATTACAAGATCATCTCATTATACTGCACATGAGAAAATAAGTTACCTGTGAGAGAAATGGTTGTCTAATGGTTGTTAATATATAGTTTTACTATGTCATTAGTTATAGTTTTTTTCCTGAACTCCCTCTGCTTTTATAATAAGGAGATATCTTCTGCCTGCATTCTAAATATCCAAACAAGTTAATGTTAAAATTGGTGTATTCTTATTGGCTTGGGGAGAAATACTGTTCATCTATGAATAGTTACAGTGGATTGGTAAGTGCTAAAATCTGAGACAGTGTAGATGCTAGAAACAGACCATCAGACTTTCCTTAGTACTATTTCTCCCCACTCCCAGTCATATGAGTGGATTTAATCATATGGAGAGAGCACAGGTCAGAATGGAAACCTTCGGAGCTGCCTATTCACACATTTAAAAAGCTATTAAACAGTTGTAAAAGCAAATTCTTTTTTCTATCACTTTTCTTCTCTTTGGAGCCAAAGTTGTTTCTGGACACAGTCAGTAACAATTATCAATAGATTCTTGTGAGCATGATATCTTGGAGCATACAGGAAAAGATAAATGAAAGGTAGCAAAATACAAAAGAAGAAAAGAAGGAAGAGGAGGAGGAGAAAAGAAAGAAGGGGAGAAGGATAAGGGAAAAGAAGAAAAGAGGGAGAAGGAAGTGAAGGAAAAGAGGAAAGAGAAAGGGGAGAGGAGGAGAAGGAAAAAGAAAGAAGCAGCAGCTTACAATAGATCATCAGGACAATACATCAAGTAGATCCATTCATGTAATAAAAATGGGTTGAACTTATTTATTTTAAATAATACTCATTAAACAAAAGGAAATGAAATAAAGGGCTAGCAATAATGGAAGGATAAAATATGCAATGGCAAAAAAAATAAACAAAAAGAAAGAAGAGATTGTTACATTGTTATATAAAAAGAACTGAAAGTACAAAGCATTAAATAGGAAAAGGAGTTATTTTACATTGGTAGGGATGCATCTATAAAGAAAAGAGGTTATTCTAGAATTTGTATGCACCAAATAATATGGGATTAAAATAAACTTTGTTTAAAAATCCAGGAGCAATGTGTAGATAAACTGATAAAAATGTAAACCATAGTATGAGACTTTAATAAAACTGTTTAAGCAAAATAATGAAAAAATAGGAATTGATTTAAACTACAGCCTTATCATTCATGGTTTAGAATGTGTATCTCATAGTTCTTAAAAATTATTTTAAGAATCTGTAGGGACATTGTTTATTATAGCAAATATTAGAGGAAAAATTGAAGTCTAAAAATAGAGGAGAATTTATAGATATTACATTACAACATCCTGAATAACAGCTTCCTAGAGACCTAGTAACATGAAAAAAACTTGTATTTTATTTTAAGAAAAAATATTAGGTTTGTCTTTGATATCCTAATGTGTATTAATTATGTATTAATACCTTGCAAAAAGATTGAAATCCACAGGTGACTCTGGAATTATTTTGTATTTTTATTTTTATAGTTCCCAAATGACCTATGATATACAGCTTCAGTTATCAGAAGCCAAAAACACATTTTTAAGAATAAACTTAATTTTGTATTTATTTTTAATTTTTAATTTTTTTTGAAAATAAACATTTTAATTGAAATTCCATTTGCATAATTTGACACATGATGTAGAGAGTGTTTTATAAGAGCTTTTGTTGAAATTTTAATTATGTAGATATGAGGTACAAAGAATTGATGAAAGTTGTAATAGCTTCATCTTGGTCCATGAGCTCTAGCTCTTACAAAACATTTCACACACACACGTATATCCCCCTGTGCACTTCACATTTGGGTCTGGTAGTTTTGCCTTGGGCTCCAAATGAATAGTTTTTTTTCTTTTCTTGTTCCATTGGTTAGTTTGAGAGAACGCTTAAAATGAATATTTACAAACATTGCTTGGCTTGTTTAGGCAGCTACCTATTACTTTAAGAATGGGACTCCTGTTGCTGCCAGGTTGAGTTGCTGTGGAGAGCAAGGATGAGAGGCAAAATTGCAGCTTTTAAATATTTTTAGAAAAGAAAGAGTCGACTTGCTGACATCAGGCACTGCAATCAATCCCCATCATCTTTTCATTCTCAGGAATACGTGGGGAAAAAGACCATTTCAAAGCTAAATTGATGTTTCACTATTGAACAAGAATTTAAAAGCTCTTTTCCGACCAGATTCTTATTTCTTTTATTTATCTTGGACATTGAAAGTAGAGTCAATATAAAATTGTTTAATGTAGAAGGCCTTCCTTAAGGATTCTTAATCATCTCCTTCTATTATTTCAACACCCCTGTAAAGCAGTAACCATGTCTATCTTAAACGACCATAATAATAATTGGTCTTCCAGAGAGCCATATACTAGTATCATAGCGATATGGTAGTAAATAATAATAATAATAATAAAAAATAGGAATTTTTTGGCTAACATTAAAGAAGATACTTTTCATATCAAGATATTCAGCCACCACAATAGATAAAATATTTTTTTTTTAATTTTTTTTTCAACGTTTATTTATTTTTGGGACAGAGAGAGACAGAGCATGAACGGGGGAGGGGCAGAGAGAGAGGGAGACACAGAATCGGAAACAGGCTCCAGGCTCTGAGCCATCAGCCCAGAGCCTGATGTGGGGCTCGAACTCACAGACCGCAAGATCATGACCTGGCTGAAGTCGGACGCTTAACCGACTGCGCCACCCAGGCGCCCCTAGATAAAATATTTTAAAATAATGTGTACGCGCACTGTAATGAGTTACAATATCATGAACTAAATCACTAAGAAACTAATAGTACTAACCATCCAGGTTACATAATTTTAACTGACTCTGTAAACAAGGTGGCTAAAATAAAAATCAAATGGTAGCAGCAAGAAATATTTTTAAAATCGCCAAAATACATGATTTTACAATTGAGTTTCTAGAATGATTAAGCATTATCATTAACATGTAGATGGAATGGAGTGGGGAGGGATTGATAAGATGGCATATTTTTGCTTCATGGTAAAATATGTAGTAAAGGCATTTTGGAAATACATATAAGTGTTTTAGGAAGTTATGGCATCTACTGGAAAAAGGTGTGTAGATGTAATAGAATCAAATGCATAGCAGACAAAATTGAGGGAAATAACATACTGCGTCGAAATAATTGTGCACATTGACTCAACCATGGAGCAAGCTTCGTTTAGGCTTTTGCAAGTTTATTTTTTATATGTATTCAGTGGGTAGTTTCTGGCAGTTAGTGGTTTCTGGAAGATGGAATGAATTAAGGTTACCTACTCAGATGGCTTAAACTTTTTAACAGTGTTTGTGAAGACTTTAAAGAATGTTCATTCACCTAGTTTCCAAATAGCCTTTCCCGTCTTTGTTTCCTTGTGACTAGAATTACCTCCCTGAAATTTGCATTTTGAAGAGATGGCCCTCAGTTTCTACATAAGACTAAGTAAAACATTCACATCTCAAAGGCACAGAGAAACAATGCAAGTTCCTCCTAGAAGGCCTATTGTTTCCTAAATCCAAAATTTTTACGATACTTAGGAGCTTTTTGAGATGAATAGGGATTGGTAGAAAAGTGGCTTTTTTTCTCTTCTTGTGAAAGCTCAGTTTATAGGACAGCTGTTTTTAATTCTTTGAAGAATTGGGTTACAACCTGAATGCAATCAAGGGACTGAGACAATCACCCCACTATATTATCTTCAACTATACTTGAAATCAAAAGATTCCTGTGTTCTAGATTTAGAGCTATTTGTCTTTGGAATGTTTTCCTTTCTCTCTGGGTATATTGTTTCACTTAGCTAAGGCTACGCACATAGCTAGGTTGCCTTCCCTTGTCTTGAGGTTTTTCATCACATTCCTCAGGGAGGGGCTCTACCACACAGAAAGCCAAACCTTTTCTCAGAATGCATGACAAGACAAGTAAGCCGCCATAGCTGTCTCTGTGAGAGAAAAAGCAGATAACCAATAAGAAACAACGTGGCATTTTACCTTCCTTTCTCTACAGGGCAAGATCCAAGAGGACTGACTCTGGTAAGAACTCTCATGTTTCACAGACTTCTGCCAGTATTCCCAGGCTCCAAAAAGAGTGAGGTTTAAAGTAGAGTGTGTAGCTCCAGTATGTACCAGAATTTCGTGAGGTTCTCCATTAATTTTAATTTTAGTTTTCCCTGGGCTGCTTATGGGAATAACTCATGGCAATTTACCAGAGAATCCCTCAGCGTCACATCAGCCCTAGGAGGCCATCTGGGGCCTTCCTTTGAGATATGGGGGTGTTCAAATTGGTGTGGAAGGATTTGTATAAAATCTTCAAAGACAATCTTTCTTCCAATGTCAAAATTGATTGCAAATGAGACCTCAGCTTCTGGGCCAGTGTTTTGACGAAGGAACCCTAGCAGGGTGCAAAGTGGGAGGCCCAGGTGTTGTTTTAGGTTTCTGGTCTGGGAACTGCTGTAGTTTTAAGGCTACTAACTTTGTGGACTCTTGTTTATGATCTTGTATGTCTCTGCAGAGTGGAAAGGCAATTAAGATGGAGTTTTAATAGACTGAATATTCAAGTAAAGGAAAGTAGAAAGATGCAATAGGAATCACATCAATCTTACAGTCTTTGGGGTACCTCTTGTGGCTTTCACTTTTCATTAGTCTTCTGCAACGAATCTTCTAATGAAGCTCTCTTAGAATCTTGAAGCCTTTTGGAGCCTTCTGCATAAAATAGGGAGCCCATTCTATTTGATTTTAGGAACACTTGTTTTTAATTGTACTTCTCTAATGAATGATTTTGTCTAAATGGAATATGTCCCATAATGGCCATTGTAATTCTAGATTGTCTTAGTAAGACTTTACCAGTTTTGTAGGTATCTACAGCTTCCAGAGAAACAGTTCTTTGACATATAAGCAGGTATGCTGGAAGGAAGCACTTTGAGTTCCTTGAAACTTGACGATTCCATTTCTTTAGCTAGGCCTTGGCTCTCTTGTAGCCAAATTAACACCTAAGAGGAATGTGTTACTGGGTTGGTGATTTTGTGGTATTCTACAGTGTGCCTTTTGCATGGAAATTTTCTTGAGGTTGCTAGGTGATTTAGTATCAATTTAACCCATTCTATGATTAACGTGTCCTAGCACAAGACTCCATAGAGTTAGGTGGCTCGTGCTCTAACAGTTTTTAAGTGCTTGATTCATGCCCATTAAATGTGACATTGGCTTCCATGAGCAATAGATCTACTGTTTCTTTCATGAGAAGTTTTGTTTATAGTGTGGATGACCTGACGGTTTTTAATAGTGTGAGTGACTTGATTCTACTTAGATTTTGATGTGCCATTGGTCAAACATTCTGAATTTCTTGTTTTAATTTATTTCCTCAAGTTCTCCAATGGTTTATGCTGTGGACGTACCTCAAGGGTTTGTGAGTCCCCCTAATGACTGCAATCCGTTGCACTCATTGGAATTCCTTCTTCTTGAGGAAGGAATGGCTGCCACTCAGTGTCAAATCCTAGTATAATTATTCCAGAACTTTTCCAGGATCCCAGAACTTTCCTGGGAACTTTAAAAAACTTTGAAAACTTCCTGGAGAATAAATATGTAATTTTGCAGGTTTTTAAAAAACACAAACAGGGTAGAATCAATATAGTATTGTCACAATCAGATGGCAGTTGGTTATATTGTCTTCATGCTTGATCTTTTTGTTTTATAAGTAAAAACTTAGTTTTAAGCAGCCAATAGCTGGTTATGTGTTAGAAAGCATGATTAGATTAATTCTTTAATGGTGGCTTCAAGTTCTTCCCTGTAGCTCTAGAAAATCCACTCAACCTTTTGTAACTTTTTTAAAAACTGGAAGGTTTGGCATTCGACTTTGCACTCTGAAAGCAACGTTTCAAGCAAAGAAAAAGAGTATTTACATATAAATATAATAATAACATAATATAAATATGTACATTAAAAAAATAAAGTTTGTTTGGATCAGAATGCTGCACACAGGGCGTGAAGCTTAAATCTGAGAGCGGCTCACCCACAGCCCTTGGTACTGATGAGAGGAACAATAAGCTAAAAGGGGTCAGTGTGCATCTCATCTCATGGACTGTTAGCAGTCGGCTTCCCATCCTACTAATTGTTACCAAAGACTTAAAAAATGATAAAAGAAGACCATTTAGGTGATACAAACAAACTTTATTTAACACTTCATGAAGCAGACAGTCTTCATTCACAGAACTGCTGAACTGTCTTTACTGAAGAACATAAATGAGTATATACAGTAAAATGATATAATTAAAAAATCACCAATTTGGAAACAGTAATGTAAAAAATTGATTTAGGCAAGTATCCATCGACAGACACTGAGCCATTGTGTGAATAGTTACTGGGAAGCAGATATTCATTAGCAGATATTCATGCGGTTGGAAAACATCAGGCCAAATTAACAACTAGCATGCCCATAATTCATAAAAACAGACATTATGTCTCTTGATGTGATGCGAAGGAATGTATACATTCCTTGTAATGTGGTTTAAATCGTTTGTAAATGGTTTGATCTAAGTATGATCATGAGATAACAAAGAGAATGATTTAAATTGTGGAGCATTTTATACAAGTGGCCTGGATGTTTCAAAAGTATCAGTGTTATGAAAGACAAAGTCAAGAACATTAAAAAAAGACTAAAGATGCATGCAACCAAATACAGTGTATAATTTTTGGTGGAATCTTGTATTAAAACAAGGTTGGCAGTTCATTTTATGAACGATTAGATAACTTATATATGGATTACATTTCGTATAATATTATTGAATCAAAGTTAAATTCCTTGGTATGGAAATGGGACTGTGGTTATGTAAAGGCAAGTGATCTTAAAGGCAAGAGGATGAAATATTTAGGAATGAGTACCATCATGTCAGTGATTGACTTTTGAATATATAGCAAAGGAGAAAGAGAAAACAAATTTGCCAAATGTTAACAACTGGTGAATCCTAGTAAAGGGTAAATGAATGTCATTAAAACATGGCTTTTACTATAACTTTTCTTTAGGTTTGATACTTTTGAAAGTAAAAAAAAATAGGGCAAGTAATCAAAAACAGACAAAATACAGAATTTATACATTCCTAAAAGTTGTATCTTCATGAAACCCATGCATTTCGTTACCAAAGACTTGTCTTTTATAATGAATTTAATATAAGCAAAGACTTTATTGTGATTCCAAAGTTTTAAGAGACATTTAAGAATCTTATTTTCATGGGGCGACTGGGTGGCTTGTCAGGTAAGTGTCAGACTCTTGGTTTCAGCTCAGGTAATGATCTCATGGTTTGTGGGTTTGAGCCGCACATTCGGCTCTGCACTGACAATGTGGAGTCTGCTTGGGATTCTCTCTCTCCCTCTCTCTCTCTCTCTGTCCCTCCCCCACTTGCTCCCTCTGTCTCTCTCTCTCAAAATAAATAAGTAAAAAAAAAAGAATCTTTTTTCACAACAGTCATAAAGTAGAAATCAATTCTCACAAACATAATAACCCCTCTTCTTACATTACTAGCCTTTACAATTTACCTTTCCATGTCTCATTCGAATATGAAAAAGGTTATGGCCTTGTGCACAATTCCTTTTAATCTTTATGTGAATTTAGGAATACACTCACTTCTTTTAATGATATGAAACAAATTCATTCAAATAATGAATGAATGTTTTCATAGTAGTTTTGGTAATATAAGACTGGAATTAGATTTTAGCTGAGAGTAGGAGACAATTCCCAATCTATACTCAAAATAATGTATTATTTCTTAGAGTAACAGAAAATAAGAAATGACAAAGAGAAAATAGCTATACACTTCAAACCATGACAGCTTTGCAAATGGCATAACAAAGTTAAAAGTATAAAGACAATTGTAATGTTCAGATGTACAGTGAGAAGTCATTACTTATACTCTTTTGAAGACAAAGTTTGCTTTGTGTATTTTGAAAGAGAAAAAAACTGTTTGGTACTATCCTTTTGCTTACAAACTGAGTGCTAATAATACTCCTTTTACTTACAATTGAGAGATTACACTGTGAAAATCTGTGATAGGATTGTGAGAAAGCTTAACATGTTCACTTATTTAGACCATTAAAATAATGAAAATATCATCCTTTCATACAAAAGATGGGTACACTTGAAGCCACAACTTTTTTTCCTTCTTTTCAGAGTGGCATCATTCTTAAAAATGTTATCTCCTTCGAAAAGGTAAGCAATGCACACGAGTTTTAGAAAGTACAGGCTTACATCACAGAACTGTAATCAAAGTCAACAATTTTGTACTGATTGGCATGAAAGTTTGAGTGTTAAGCTGATTCTTCTGTTGGAATCGTTTGATCACAGCAGCACTCTGCTATATTAGGCTTTCAAATTAAACGGTCGTAAGTACTCTCCTTACTGTATTGCAACATTCATGTTAATCTACTGACACTAAATATAAGCTCATTTGGCTCCTACTGGAACGGTATTTTTAAAACCGTGGGTCACAGTCTGATGGCATCAACTTTATGCATTGAGGCTAGCATTTATAAATAATAAAGCAGGTAAGATAAAACAGACCATAATACTTGTACATGCGTCACAAGTAGCAGACATAAATATTGTTAGTGAATGAGTGTGTGTATTTATGTGTGTAATTTTGCAATATAAAATGTCATGCTCTTGGTTTCAGTTTATTTATTTGTTTTTTAAGTTTATTCGTGTGAGAGAGAGAGCAGGCTCATGAATGGGGGAGGGGCAGAGAAAGAGAGAGGGAGAGAGAGAATCCCAAGAAGGCTCTGTATTGTCAGCGTAGAGCCTGATGTGGGGCTTGAACCCACAAAACCATGAGCTTATGACCTGAGCCAAGATCAAGAGCCAGATACTTAACCAATTGAGCCACCCACCCACACCAACTCTTGGTTTCAATTTTAAAAAGTTGAAGGCAATGACTTGAATTTTCAAAGGGTGTAATAGAGGCTGCTACTTTCAGGAATTTTACTACATAATAGCAAATTTTAATGAAAAATATTTCCAAGCACAGCAAGATTTAACTTACCAGTCTTACTAAAATAAAAATGGTGTTTTTATAAATATTTTATTGTTTTCTCATGTGGAAAATATATGCTTATCACAAACAAACCTAGAAGAAGTAGAAAATCTGATTATGAGTCAAATTGAGCATCTTATATTCAAAAGACATTTGTATTTTATTGTGGACTCTTTAGATTATTTAAATATTTAATTGTTTTTCTAGTAGGTGGTTAATACTGATTTATAAAAATTTAGATACTTATATATCCTATATTTTACAAATATTTTCCCAATTTTTCTGTAGTGTTTGAATTTATTTATTCAGACATTTTCAAAGTATATGTAGTGAAATTTATTATGTCAATTGCTTCTGGATTTGTCTCTTTAAGGCCTTTTCATACTTATAATACCTATTCAGTACCTATATTCTGTCTTTTTCTTAAAATACGAGTATTGTACTAGTATAAACCCTATTAAATCATGGTAGATTTATAGAATATTTTAATAACACATAGAGCTAGTCTTTTAATACATTAATATTTTAAATATGTTTCTGGCTAGTTCTGCTCATTTGTTTTTTATTTTCTAATAATTAAAAAAGCGTTTTTAGAAGTTTAGCATAAAAGTGGATGAAATTAAAACTGTATAGTTTGATGATTATTCTAAAAAGACTCAGATAATAGCTGAACAAAGCTTAAAAAATAAAAATAAGTAATCAAAGATCAAGGTACAAGGCATTACTAACACACTGTAGGAAACAAATATTCTAATACCTATAGTAGATTATTTCTGACTGCACAGGAATGTTATGAATATGGAATAAGCAGTATGAGTTGGGCCTCTTCTGCCTAACATGATGTCTGTGGAATCTATATAAGCTGTTGTATCTTGCATGATTTTGGTCATTTTCATTGCTTTATGATATTGCATTAAGTGACTATCCCAAATGTGAACTGACATATGAATTGTTTAAGTGTACGAAGTTCATGAAGAGTATTGTTATGGACATTTTTTGTATATTGTATATTTTTTATTTAGATATTGTTTCTCCTTGGGTTAGTTTTGGTAATTTGTGTTTTTCAAGAATTTGTCCTTTTTCATTTAAATATTCAGATATATTGGCATTTAGATAGCATTTTCATTCTCAAATCCCAGGGTTCATTGCTTGGACCTGGTCTAGTCTTCATCTTCACTCATTCTCCTATGGTAATAATCCCCAAATTCCTTCTGTAGCCTGGAACTCTTCTTTGCATAAAAGAACTACCTGCTTAGTCTAAATCTCTACTTGGACGTCTAAGAATCTCAGACTTAACAAGCTCTGAATTTAAACTATATTTCCCCCCAATTTTTTTGTTCTTTCTCAGATATCATCTCAGCAAACAGCAACTTTCTTTCAGTTGTTCAGGCTAAAACCTTGAGATCATCTTTTTTTTTTCTTCTTTTTTTCTTGTTTCCCCTCATACCTCTTAGCAATCTCTTGGCAATATCCGTTGACTATTTTCAGAAAACAACCTCTACTTCTTCTTCCATTGCAGCCACTCTGGCCCAAGTCAAAGTCCCTTTTTGCTGTGATGATTGTGATAGCCCTTTGGTAACTCCTCATCCTTCTCCACCTCCTCTTCCTCTCTCTTCCCTCTTCCATTCTTTTTCTTCTTCACCTTCTCCTGTTTTTCCTCTTCTCTTCCCTTCTTTCTGTACCGTCTCCTCTACCTCTTTTCATTTCCCCCCATCTCTCACATCATGTATTTCAGCCTTTTACCCAAAACCCTTCAAAAACTCTCATCTTAATCATTTTAAGAGAGAAAAGCCTTAAAGTGGTCCACATTACAGCTATATGATTTCCAGGTTTTTTTTTTTTTTATTACATTAGCCTCATCTCTTCTAATTATTCTTTCTTACTATTCCACAAAAGACAGAACATGTACCTGTCTTAGAATCTTTTTCACTTGATTTTCCTTTGCTCAAAATATTTTTTTCTTGATCCACATGAATCAAATATTCCTCCATGAATTTCTGTATTGTATTTAAATCATAATCCCACACCAGACATGCCATAGTTCCTTCTCTGATTTACTTTTCTTATTATCTACATGGCATATTTTAACGTACTACATACTTATATAGTATGTGTGTATGTATATATTCATTTATTTTTCACTTATTTATGTTTTTGTTTATCTGTATCACAAGTGAGAACATAAGTGCATTGATAGGAAGGATTTTGGTTGTATTTTCAGGACATAAGAGAACATCTAACACATGGTAGACCCTTAACAAACGTGGTAAATGAACATTTTGGAATAATGTATAAAGTACTTCTTTTAGAATGGTTTGTGAGGCAGGGCATTTATGCTAAATTCTCCATATTTTGAAATCTAGAAATGTCTTTGTTTTGCCCTAAATTGTGAAAGAGTATTTCTGTGTAGACAACTAAAATGTTGGGATTTACTCTCAGCTCTTTGAAGATTTTATTCTATTCTTTTCTAAATTCCTTTTATTTTTTGAAGCTTTTGGTTGTTTATTTTAAAGGATCTGTCTTTTATCACCAGGTACTTTTAAAATCATCTCTATTTTATTGGAAATTTTATAACTCCATGTCAATGTGTTAAAATACAGATTTTTAAAAAATATACTGTGCTTTCAATTTCCACTTATCCATGTCTTTATTACCTAAAAATTGCACAGCTATGATCTATCATCCCTTTAAATTTTTCTTCTGCTCCATCTATATTTTCTATTCTTTTTTAGGTATTTTGATTAAATAAACACTAGAATTTTTAGTTCAACACTTCATATGTATTAAAATGACCTTAATATTTTACATCTTTCTGTCTCCGTATATTTTATTCTATGGTAGAATACAGTTTATAAATTTTCTGATTTTTTTCAACAACTCTGCTTTTATTATTGAATGTTTATTGATTGTTTACAAAAATACACCTCACCATGTTAAATTAGCTTTTGATATCTCATTTTTTCTGATTGCAAATTTTATTTCATTGAATATTTAGTATGTAATATTTTTATATTGTTTTTGATACTTTTATATGTGAAATTCTTGTGTTATGATTGCATTTGATTTCTGTCTTCTGACTTTCACTTGTGGTTATTTGTTTCACTACCAATTTTAAAGATCTTTGTGTATGGTCCTATATTTAGTTTATCTTGTTGAATAGAAAACATGGTGGGAAATAAATCCAGTAACTCTGGGGCCTTTTACATAGCAAAATTTCTAGGGTTCTGGAAGTGTGGATCATGTCAAAATACTCCTTTTAAGTGAAAGATAAATTGTTGCATCTGGCCACTATAAGCAAAAAGAAGCACAATTCCCAGTGTATCTCTTTGGATATTGGAGGCAGCATCTTCATCATTTGGATGTGTTATTCTGTCCAATTTACTGAGTGACCTGAAAAGCTGCTAGATTTGAGTGGGGCCCAGAACATAAGATGGCTTTGCTACAGGTCCATCCTGCCTTGAAAACTGCTCTGCCACTTGGGCCATGTGATGCAGTAGATTCAGTGGTGCTTGAAGTGTCAGTGGCAGATAGGGAGGCTGTTTGTTGGTTTTGGCGGGCCTTTGTAGGTGAATTGCAGCACGGGCCCTTAGGATTTTAGAGCAGAGCCCTACTATCCTCTGGATAACTACTCACCTTTTGAGAAACAGTTCTTGACCTGCTACTGGGTCTGAGGAGAGAATGAATACTTAAACTTAAGCCATCACATTACCATGCGTCCTGATCTGCCCATCATGTAATGAGTCTTATTTCACCTCCTTAAAGTGGGCATTCACAACCATGCTCCATCATCAAATAGAAGTGGTATATAACATGATATGGCCTGAAGGCGTGAGAAAGTTACCTGAGAAGTGGTCCAAAGGCCCATGGCTTCACTTCTGCTGTGCTACATTCTCTCAGCCTGCAACCATGGCCTCATGGGGATTTGCCTATGATTAACTGACAGAGAAAGAGAAGACTTAGATTTGGCTTAAAGATGTTTCTGCATTTGTATATAAATACAAATATATTTATTTTATATTATATATATATTCTGTATATATATATGCATTTGTATATAAATACAAATATATTTATTTTATATTATATATATATATTATGTATATATAAACATATCACTATATAAACATATATATTCTCCATATTATATAATTTCTGTTGATCTGTCTTCAAGTTCAGGGAATCTTTCCTCAGTCATTAGTATTATTTTCTCATCCAGTGAGTTTTATTTCATATATTTTTTGTTTTGTTCTGTTTTACGATTTCTCAGCTGTTTGATTTTTATGGTCTCTATCTCTTAATTCAGTGTTTCTATCTTTTCATTATTTGTGAACATATAGACCTATAACTATTGTGCTTCACTTGAATACATTTCACAGGTAATGTGTTTTCACAAATTGAAGATTTGTGGCAATCTTGTGTTGAGCAAGTCTATCAGCACCATATTTTCCAATAGCAATTGCTCACTTCATGTCTCTGTAATATGTTTTAGTAATTCTCACAGTATTTTAAACTCTTTCATTATTACATTTGTTATGGTAATCTGTTATCAGGGTTATGACTCATTGAAAACTCAAATGATAGTTAATGTTTTTAGCAATAAAGTATTTTTTAATTAAGGTATGTTCATTGTTTTTTAGACATAATGCTATTGTTTACTTAATGGACTATAGAATAAACATAACTTTTATATGCACTGGGAAACCAAAACAAAAGCCATTTGACTTGTTTTATTGTGATATTTGCTTTATTGGGGTAGTCTGGAACCAAACATACTGTATCTACAAATATGCTTATATTTTCCTTTATATCTTTAAACATAGTTATAATAGCTGCTTTATTATCCTTGTCTGCAAATTTCAACATCTAGGTAACACAGTATTATCTTTTGTTTAATGTCCTTTCCTCTCTGAATTAATTATGTCTTTCTATTTCTTTAGATTTTAACTAATTTTGGATTGTTTCCTTGGGCATTGCAATGGATATTTTTAGCAACTATAGATGATCTTATGACTTTCTGATGACTATTTTATTACTATTATTATTTATTATTATTATTATTAATTGGTTTCAAGAGTAGAATTCAGTGATTCATCACTTACATGTAATACCCAGTGCTTATCACAAGTGCCCTCCTTAATCCCCATCACATATTTGGCCCACCTCCCACCCACCTCCCTCCATCAACCCTCAGTTCGCTTTCTAGTTAAGTCTCTATTTTTTTCAACTTATTTTCAAAGACCTATAATTTCACTGAGCTTGATCTATAAAACACCATTTCTCCTTTTAGCCTGAGTTGAGTTTTCCCTATGAATGAGTGTTTCAGAGATTAGCCAGGGATTTAGACAGAGAAAATTTAGGGATCCCCTCTCACTTTTCCTTTTGGTATTTCCTCTCTTACGTTAAGTGGCTGCATTTTTACTAAATCCTGTCCTATGTTCTCTCATGTCAGTAGGACTGCAGGGTTTTTGTTAAATTTTAGCCACATTGAATTATAATGGCTTGAGACTCCTCTCAGGATGAGTCATAAATAATTTGATCCTGTATCATTGTCTTCCTCTTTGTGTCAACTTCCATGGAATATCAGCTTGCTTCTATCCCTCTCCAGTGCCTTGAGGAAAATGTTTATGTTTTGTTGAGTTTGTAATTGTTATCTGCAGTAGTGTTGGTCGAGAGGGAGATTACTTGGCCATGACAGGAACAGAACTCTCTAGAGAATGGCAATTATCAGAACCCGAAGATTGCGCAGAACATAAAATAGCATAGATATGATTAGATCAAAATGAAATCCATCTTACTTCATTGTTCACGTCTGGTCTACATCTGAGAGAATATTTTCAGCATCTATTCTTTTGAACATTTGTAAATTTTACTATCACATTTTACATTTCCCTAACTTAAGACTTGATATATATTATAAAAAGAAGTTCCAGACCAGGGAAAGATGTCTTTAATAGAGTCCAGAGAAAAGTTGTCAAAGATTAAGGTGTTAGTGCAAGTCATAATATATAGCCCAAACAACTTTGAGTCTTAAAAGGAGCTTTGCTTTTTATATTACTAATATAAGCCACTTAATTGTAAAATCCCTGTGTTCATTGCAAATTCATGTTATTGGTGCCAGTTAGGCAACAAAGACTAATGAACTTCTGAGCCGTTATTCATATTGCTTTGTCTATATTGTTTTCTATGATCCAACATTGGATTTATGATTCTCATCATAATTGTAATTAATGACCTCAGAAAATAATCAGTACATTATAGTAACATTTAAAAATAATTTTATTTATGATGGGGTGCCTGAATGGTCAGTTAAGTGTCTGACTCTTGATTTTGGCTCTTGATCTCATGGTTCATGAGATCGAGACCCATGCCAGGCTTTGCGCTGAGTGTGGAGTCTGCCTGAGATTCTCTTCCTCTTTCTCTTCCCCTCCCCTGCTTGTACTCTCTCTTTGTCTCCAAATAAACATTAAAAAATAATAATTTTATTAATGATAAATATTGAATAAGTACCAAATGCATTCATTATGCTGTTTATTTTGCATGCATTACTTTTAGCCATCCTGAAACTCTGAAGGTATAGTCATATCAGTTTATCAACTTTTCAAAACCAGAACAAAAGTTTAACAGTCATAGAAATTAAGTAACCTGCTCAAACCATGTGGCTAGTAAGTAAGTGGTAAAATCTTGTTCAAACAAAGCCAGTGGGTTTCAATAGCAATTTACCAGATTTTATTCCCAGTACATTTATTTTCCTTTTTTAATCTTCTTTTGGTGGGACAAGGATGAAAGAAGGGCAAGAATGTTAAAAAAAAAAACATAGAATTTAATAATTTATGAGAAACTGAAAGATTATTTGAGCTTCTAAACCTTACATTTTAAATTGTTAATCTCAAATCAACAAAATGCCCACGTGTATGTAATCAATAATAATATTTTTAATATGAATGCAGTTGTCTTGAATTGGGAGAGTGTATACTTTTATGCTTTCTGATTTCCCATCTTTGTGCAGCATATATAGTATTATGTTGGACAGCTTGAGGACTGAAAATAAAATGATGAAATTTTAGAATTTAGTGAATTTAAAAGATTGAGAAAGTAGTCTTTCAACTCAGCAAGTTTTATTTCTCAATATTTTATGATAAGGTTGTATGCCACTGACTCTGTTTACACTGGATTAAATTAAAAATTTTTTCAACTTAATAATTTACAAAATTACAAATGAAGACTTCACTTTATTAAAAAGAAACTTGTCTTTTGGGGAAAAATTTGCCCACCATGTCCTCTGGATATATTTGTGGGCATTTTCTCTCTATGGCCATTAATTTATTTCATTAATTTTATGAAGAAGTTTTTAAGTTACTTACATAAAACAATGATTTCTGTGACCTGAGTCAGCTTTAGGTAATCGAGCGTGGTCTGTTCCACTCTCCTGGTTCCTGGATGCCCAACATCACTCCTTGCCCTGCAGGCCCTGCTTGCATTCATAGTGTCATAACTACCCGCCACCCCACCTTAGATGAGGTGATGGTAATGGCCAACTCCAGCAACATGCAGATTGGGATTTATGTGGAGATCTAGCCAAGAAGTGGTTCCTCTTGGGGAAAATGTTTAATGTCATGTGCTTGGGGTGTGTAGTGAGACCCAGTCAGGCTTGGAAATAATTTTTATTGTAAAGGAGAAAACCCACGGAGTACCAGAAATGAGAACAAATTCAAGGCCCTAATTAGCAAACCCAAATATATCAAAGCAATGGTAACATTCTTAAATGAAAATAATGGAAGTGTTACTGTTGAATGGATAGAAATGGAGATATAAAGGGCAAAGATACTGACCTGGAGAGCATCTTTTCACTCAACCATGACTCTGTTCCTGATGAAGAAATTGAATCCAGTTCAGAAACACCTCTACCTCCAGCATCCTCAGCCAAAATAAACAAAATTGTAAAGAATAGACAGACTGTGGCTTCTGTTAAAAATGACCTTCCTCCAAAAGATATCAGAGTGGTTGGCTCTGCACATGAACAACCTAGTCAACTTCCTGAAAAGTCTTCCTCTTCACAACAGAATACACGTGAAAAATCTAACTGTGTGAAAAAAGTAGAAAAATTATAAAAAACAAACAAGCAAACAAAGAAAACAAAAAACAAAAACAGGGAACTATAACAGAAAAAACTTAAGAGCCTGGGATGTTGATGCTACAAACCCTAATTAGGAAATTCTGTGTATGATCAGAGACTTTAAAAGGATTGTAGATCATTGACAACAGCAGGTCTTATTGATGAAAATGACCATTCAGTAAAAAATAAACTCAAATGAAAGCTCTAGATGTAATCATAATCCCTAGTAAAAATATTGTAATGGTATATAAGTCTACTTTTAGTTTTGTCTCAATAAGTCACATAGAAAACCAAACATTTGGTCTTGATTTTGCCTTTCATGACTCAGATCCTAAGTGAAATGGTTTAGAAGGATTACAGGTAGACCAATAGTGGAAACTCTATTTGAAAGGAGAATGGCTATGTCCTTTGCTGCAAGTGGAAAACCTCAAACATAGGGAAGGAACGAACCAAGATTGTTCTGAAGGAATTCATGCTTTAGCAGCTTGAGATATTTTCTTAAAGCCAAAGACCAAACTATAAGAAGTTAGAACTTCAAGTATATGCAGTTTTCTTTGAAATTTATAGTGTAAATGTGTTTGACTTGCTAAACAGGAAAGCAAAATTAAGAATGCTAGAAGGTGGGGTGCACCTGGATGGCTCAGTTGGTTAAGCATCCGACTTCAGCTCAGGTCATGATCTCACACTTTGTGGGTTAGAGCCCTGCATCAGGCTCTGTGCTGACAGCTCAAGTGGTGTGATTACAGGAACAGGAAGTCAAATGTGTTGAAGATGTACTGAAACTCATTGACATAGGCAACAGTTGCAGAACATCTGGTCAAATATCTTCAAATGCACATTCACCTTGGAGCAATGCAGTATTTCAGATTATTCTTAGAAGGAAAGGAAAACTACATGGGAAATTTTCTCTTATTGATTTTCCTGGAAATGACAGAGGTGCTGGTATTTCCAGTGCAGACAGGCAAACTAGGCTTGAAGGTGCAGAAATTCGTAAAAAGACTTTTAGCACTGCAGAAATGAATTAGAGCCTTAGGTAGAAATAAACCTCCTACTCCTTTCTGAGCAAGCGAAGTCACTCAGGTGTTAAGAGATTAATTCATGGGTGAAAACTCTCATGCCTGCATGATAGCTACAAACTCTTCAGGAATGGCATCCTGTGAAAATACTCTTGATGCATTAAGGTATGCAAATAAGGTGAGAGAATTGACTGTGGATCCAGCTGATGCTGGGGATCTTCATTCAATGATGCACTGTCCACCAAATCAGATGGATGTCTTAGAGGCAGAGTGGGGTATGGGCAGTTCCCTTCAGAGATCCAATGTAAAACTTCTTTGTGAACACAGTGAAGAAGAGGTTTCTCCACAATTGTTTACTTTTCATGAAGCTGTCTCACAAATGGAAGAAATGGAAGCACAAGTTGTAAAAGATCACAGGAGGACAGTGTTTTAGGAATCTATTCAATGGTTACAAGATAAAAAGTCTCTCCTAGAGATAACTGAAAAAGTAGACTATGATGTAGGTTCATATGCTACTCAGCAGGGAGCTATTCTTGAGCAAAAATAGAAATTTTAACTGAACTCTGGAATAAAGTGAAAATCTGTGTAGCTCTGCAAGAACAGGCCAGCAAGCAGGTCAACCCAAAGAGACCCCATGCCCTTTAAATCAGCATTTGCTGCCAAAGGATCCCCAGAACCCACACTACTGTAACATGTAATGGTTATACTGTAAGAGCCATTTGAAAGTTTGACATTGTTAAGCTTCTGTGGAAAATGCCTTGTCCCTTCATCTGTATGACATCTCGGTTTTGTGAAACTCTCCTTTGTCTACAAAATACTTCTGATCCAGAAGATACAACCAAACTTTGGGAATAGTGAAGTATTTTCTTTCATTTGCCCAAATTGTGATTTACTTTTAGAGATCCTTGCCAATTGTATTTTCTCTATGATGAAATAAGACTGTGGACTTGATCCAAAGGTGAATAGTAGGGGGAAGCTACAGCATTTCCTTTTCAGTGTTCCCAGCGAGACTGAGCAGTTTTAAGTCTTTCGTGTACATGGATACCTTTATACATACTTTGCCCACTTCTGGGGACAGCCATGCTCACCTCTTCCTGCTTTGTGCCTTGGCGAAGGCAGGTGACGCTAAATTTCTGAAGCACAGCCAAGATAAATTACAGTTCTTATTTGTCATTATAAATTACCTTTATTCTGTGTACATTTTACTATATTTGAGACATTTTTGTGCATGACTAGTTACTTTTGCATTATGTACTGTATTACTGAATGGAACTGAAGTCAGTGATGGTGAAAATAGCTGCTGGGCCATTCTATCTTATAAGTAGAGGAATCTGGAATTATGAGTTTTAAAACCATATAACAATGGTTTTAATTTTTTTAGCTTTTTCTTTGTAAAGACATAAAATATAAACTAGTTGGTATGTAACAAAAAAGTAATGAAAATTTTAAAAATGTCCTAAAATTACATGTACCTAAATTATGCTCATATAACACTGAGCTGATTTGATCTGTTCAGTTTACAGAAAAAAAAAATACCATTAGAAAGTACAGGAAAAAAATACCATTAGAAAGTTGACATAAAAGTTTCTTTTAAGGGATGCTGAGCAGATGAGTTACCTTTTTGAAAATAAATAAGATACAATAAAAATTACCAAATGGTCCTGTAGATTTATTATTTTTTACTTATGCTGCTACAACAAAGTCTAACTAGCAATGGTTATTTTATGTTTCTCTGAGTTGCAATTTTTGAAAAAAAATCATATCTTGATTTCCTGTTGTATGTTACATGACAAAGAATTGATGATGAAAGGGATGAGTTGAAGAGTGTGAAATAAAGTATTTTCAATCATTACAGGAAGAGAAGAAACCCTGTAATTCACAAATCAGCATGACAGTTCTTCAAAATTTTATTACTTCAATATTTTATTCACAGAAATTAAACCACTTTACTATTCTAAGAATAATAGGTAGTCGGATAATTTATGTAAGAAAATTAAATAAAAGATGTCAGATTTGAGTGAAGACAAAATAGTTTTTAATAGTTTAGCTTAAAATTAAATACTAGGTAAAAAAAATACATTCAGTTATTTTATTACAGAGGATCTTTACAGTATTCTACCCCTTCATTATGTTAGCTTAACACATATCCGTAATTCCCATTTTATTAAACTTAATGAGAAAAACGAAAGGAACTAGGACATAAAAGTTGTGAATTGCATATCATCATCAAAATAAAAGCTAATTCATGAGATCAGATAAAGAAAATGAGTCCTATGGTAATAACAGTTGTGTCATAGTACTTATCACCAAAACCTGAACACAGCCCAGCCACCTTTCTGTTGCTCCATTGCACACTGAAAACTAAACTGAGCTCTATTAACAGATTAATGAAATCTGTTCAAGATGAATAGTTTGTCTTAGTTTGTCAACTTTTCTACCCTGAAAAATGTTTGGATATGATTAGTCATATTGATCAGACAATATTTGTAATGCTATATTTTCATAAGCATTTTCATTATAAAATAATCGTCACTAAAAAAGTATAAATATGTAGATCAAATTTAATGCATAGATTATACATGAAGAATGATTTTAAAAATGAGAGAAAACAATTAATTTTCACGTCCCTATGTTCCAGCGCAGAAGACAGAAAATAAGTTGAACATGGCGAAAAACACACGTAATAATTCTCTTCCCAGGATAAAAGAGGCTCTGTGGAAAAATATAGAAATTCTATCAGGAAAGAGATTTGTGGTAAACTCCACATCTTGAAGGCTTTTCTCATTCTGAAATAAATATGTTAGTGAAGAGAAAAATATGTGATCTATTTAAAGGAACATCTGGGTAGTTAACCTGATTGGCAAAATAATTTTTTATATTTTAATTGTCTTCAAAGAAAATGTTTTTGTGTTGTTGTGTGTGTGTACATGTACATGCGAATTAGAGAAACCACCTGAAAATAAAAACCATAATCTAGCTCTAAAGCAGTCCTTTAGGCTGAATGAAAACATGTTCCTAGGGACCAATTTCCCAATTAGGAACTTTTATTAGCCTTCTAGTTCATGCTTTTGTTTGTTTGTTGAATTTCAGGAGATCCGTCAGTTAACGAAAACGTCAATTATTTATTATAAAATTATTTAGTAACTAAGATTGAAATAGTGAAAGCAATGTATATTAGGGCATCTTAACATTTATTTGTGAGAAGGCAGCTTTCAAGTAGCCTAGGGAGAATAAATCCTTTTTATTTCCAGATTCTCCAGTGATGTCTTGCATGTAATTTAGTATCTCCATATCTCTAGGTACTTCTAAAATCTCCTATTTTAGCTGCCGGCATAAGGAATAAAATGCCTTATAAACATTTCCCTGTATTCTTCTAAGAGACTACAAAATAGGAAACACTGGATATTAGTCGTCCTGTTGACTACAGTGCATTCAAAATGATAAGGTAATTAAGCACATTAAAGTAATTATTTAAAACAGATAAATGTCTTCTTGTGCCTCAAGAGGAAGCTTCTTACCGTATCACTTGAGTTGCAACTATTCAAGCACAATCAAGTTGAGTCTTCTAAATTCTTGCTTCAGGAAAAATTTTTGAAAGTTAACTAGGTAGTGATTTCTCTGAAAATTTCAATTTAAAGTCATAATGATCATGCTTACACAAAAGTAATGGCTTCCTTCAGCCACAGAGACTATCCCTAGTTGATATAAATATGTAGTTGCATTCTTCAAAATTACCACAAAATAAGCAATTTTGTAACTCAGGAATGCAACAGGAACTGAACCAAATCAACTGCGTAGTGATGTCTATCACTGTGTCGCAATTACACAGAGGATAAACAAATAAAAATCACCATAAAACGACTCTTTCCTTTATATTTTATAGACATGGTCCAAAAGTTGTTTTAATTATCCCCCGTTTTGGTCTATTACCTCACCTCCCTCAAATATTGGTATAACTTATTTGATAGTAAGTAGATAGTCTTCTATTAAACCAAACAATTTGGATTCCTTACTGTCTCCTGTTAGTCAATGTAGAAACCAGAGATTCAAACTTATTGGTTTCCTATGTAACTTGGAGAAAATCAAATATGTTCCAAAGAAAAGCCATCATACGGTTAAAACTTAGTTATAAAGGAAATATTTGTGCCAACAGCTAACTTCAATCCAGCTCATAAACACTGGCATGAAATGAGTCTTACAGTTCACTATCCACACCATTGCCCATAATCTGATAGGCCTATAATTTAAATATGGTGCCTCAGTACAAATGTAATTGTAGTGATGGGCCACTGGTAAGTGAGGGATAATTCCAGGAGCTGTCTGTTGTTTCTTTCCATTCTAGGACTTTCTCAGTGGCTGTTGTTGCCCCAAACAAGACACTTTGGTTCTTTAAGCCAATAAGACTGGGGTGGTTTTATTAGAATATGAGGCACTCTGTGCAGTGCAGACCAGGAGCTAGTGTTTGGATAACTGTTGCCATTGTATCTCCCACACTACCCTCATTCTCACAGTAAATGTGAATGTTTAAAAATAAGTCGCCTTGAAAAAAAACAAGTAGGCTTGAAAACAATTAGGAGGCCTTTTCTGTATGACATTTCTCTCCAGGCATTCAAGCCAGTACTAAGGGAAATATAATATAGGCCAAACTTGCTTTCTGACTCCTAATCACCACCTTTGATATTTTACCTGCTCTGCCTTCAGCTCTTGCTCCTAATTTCAGAGTCTTTTCCTACTGCTTGGGCTCAGCTGTACTGAGATAATAATATAATAATAAACTTATTACTCTAGACATTGCACTTTCCCTTCTCAAGAATTCTTATATTTTAAACAGAACCACACAAGATAATGCTTTATCAAAAGGAAGAACTGTCTAGTTGACAACTGATAAATGTGACTGAAAGATATGAGGAGGTAGGTCATACACCACCCTTGACTGGTGACACAGATTCTGATTGCTCTCAGCGCTGACCTTGTAAAACTCTCATGGTTTCATTTACTTTTCTGAATACCCACCTAGAACTTTGGAAATTACGTAACAGAGAGTTTTTAAACTTTGCACATTTGAAGCAAAAAATGAAAAGTGGCAAACCATGAATGAGAGACTATTTCTTTTTTGTATTCTTCTCAAAAAAATACCTTGACAGAATTTATGAAGAATCATCCAATGAAAAAAAGTACTCATCAGTGTGGGAGAAGCTTTATTAGAGCGCCATGTCCTAATCTTGTTTATATATATCAGAAATCTTAGTCACACAAGAAAAATGGACCAGAATTAATACACATTTGAAAAAGCCATATTGTCGCTGCATAACTCAGATATACTAGTTCCCAGTCTTATATTTCTCTCAGACTAAAGTCTTATGGTTTTCTCCTGGAGGTATTCCCTTATGCTACTGGGAAAATCTGTGATCAAATTTGCAGTTAATGAGGGTTGATAGAGTCCAATTTCCCACTGCTATAATTTTAAACACCCACCTTTTTTTTATGAGCATGGTGTAATAATGTTCAGCCTTTAAATTTAGATGTAGGTCATGTCAAGTTCATAATAAAAATCAGTTTATGGAAACGAAGATTCATTCTTATTAACATTTATCTTCTTTTCTCTTTTTCCTTTTATTCTTGTTTAGTTCCATGATGGCAGGATGTTAGTGTACTGATACTGAATTGACCTGGCGATCAATCATTGAATAATTATCAACTAATTCCCTTTTTTGGGGGGGTTTATTATTTAAACCCTGTTTGCATATAAAAAGATAACCTCGGTGTACAAACTGAACAAAAATGAGTCTAATTTTAATAAATAAGTCCAAATTTTGATATTTATTTACTAAGAGGAAAGAGAAATAAGGGAGTTTTGATTAGCACCAAATTTTTAACAGTGATTTCAGATGAGAGCAGCAGTACTGCCTCTTTGTCTAATTTATCACTGTATTTTTTTGTTGTCGCAAAGTACAAAGAGAGTCTTTATATAAATCAGTGCTTATAGGGTCACCTGGGTGGCTCAGTCCGGTAAGAGTCCGACTTCGGCTCTTGGTCTCATGGAGGTCTCTTGAGGTCTCTTGATCTCTTGAGGTCATGATCTCATGGTTGGTAGGTTCTAGCCCCATATCGGGCTCTGTGCTGACAGCTCAGAGCCTGGAGCCTGCTTCGGATTCTGTGTCTCCTTCTCTCTCTGCCTCTCCCCCATTCACGTTCTGTCTCTCTCAAAATTAAATAAACATTAATTTTTTTAAAAATAAGTATTTATAAATAGAAGTTTAAAAAAAACAATTTTTTTAATGTTTATTTATTTTTGAGACAGAGAGACAGAGCACGGGCAGGGTAGGGGCAGAGAGAGAGGGAGACCCAGAATCTGAAACAAGCTTCAGGCTCTGAGCTGTCAGCACAGAGCCGGACTGGGGGCTGGAACCTACAAGTCGTTAGATCCTGACCTGAGCTGAAGTCGGGCACTTAACTGAGTGAGCCACCCAGGTGCCCCTATAAATGGAAATTTTTAACTATCTACATTATATCTGGGAAATATTCTCCTAATTAATATCTAATGAGAAGTATAATGATACTGGAAAGAACAGCTTTGATCTGAGCATCAAATTCCATGGTTTCTTATACCAACACTGTAGTGCCGCACCACACGATGTAATAGCCACATGACAAATGTAGCTATTGAGTACATGAATGTGGTTAGTATGAAGTGAAATATGATGTCAATGCTAAATACAGAATTTTTATAACTTAATATAAAAAAGTAAACTCTCTTAATATTAAATTTGGGGTTGATTACATTTAAATAAATATTTTAGATAATTTTACTTAAAATATATTTTATTCATTTCTTTTTATTTTTTTAAATGGGACTACTAGAAAAATTTTAACATTTGGGCAAATATTCTCAAAAAAGGTAAGCCACAGTGATAAATCATGTTTATTTCAATTTCTTTTTTCAATTTTAAAATAGTTATTCAAGTATAATTGACATAGTGTTATATTAGTTTCATATGTATGATGTAATGATTCAGTAATTCTATTCAGTACTCAGTGCTCATCAAGGTAAGTGTACTCATATCCCCCTTCACCTATTTCACCCATCAGCCCACCCACCTCCCCTCCAGCAACCACTAGTCAGGCATCCACCAGTTTGTTCTCTAAGAGTCTTTTTTTGTGTGTCTCTTTTTAATTTGTTTATTTGCTTTGTTTCTTAAATTCTACATATAAGTGAAATCATATGGTATTTGCCTTTTTCTGAGAGACTTATTTCACCTAATATTGTATTCTGTAGATCCATCAATGTTGTTGCAAATGGCAAGATCTCATTCGTTTTTATGGCTGAATAATATCCCATTGTATATGTGTGTGTATGTGTATGTATATATATATATATATATATATATATGTATGTATATGTATATATATATATATATATATACACCCCACCTCTTCTATATCCATTTATGGATGGATATTTGGGTTACTTCCATACCTTGGCTTTTATAAATAATGCTGCGATAAACATAGGGTCCATATATCTTTTTGAATTGGTATTTTCATTTTCTGTGGATAAATATCCAGAAGCGGAATTACTGGATTGTACGGTAATTCTATTTTTAATTTTTGAGGAAACTTCATACTCTTTTCCACAATGGTTTCACTAGCTTGCATTCTCACAACAGTGCACAAGGTTTCTTTTTTCTCCGTATCCTTGCCAATGCTTGTTGCTTCTTGTGTGTTTGATTTTAGCCCTTCTGACAGGTATGTTTTGATTTGCATTTCCCTGACGATTAATGATGTTGAGTAGGTTTTCATGTGTCTACTGACCATCTGTATGTCTTTGAAACATGTCTATTCTTATATTCTGCCCATTTAACAAGATTATTTCTTTTATTGTGTGATGCACTGTTTAAGTTCTTTATAAAATTTTGGATATTAATCCCTTATTGAATAGATCATCTGTAAATATCTTTTCCCATTCAGTAGGCTGCCTTTTTGCTTTGTTGATGGTTTCAGTCCCTGTGCAAGAGCTCCTTATTTTGATGTAGTCCTGATAGTTTACTTTTGCTTTTTTGTTGTTGGTTTTTTTTTTTTTTTTTGTCTTTTTGGAGAGAGGGAGAGAGAGAGTGCATGAGCAAGGGAGAGGGGGAGAGGGAGTGGGGGGAAATCCAAAGCAGGCTCCACACTCAGCATGGAGTCCAATGTAGGGCTCAACCCCACAAGCCTGGGATCATGACCTGAGCCAAAATCAAGAACTGGATGCTCAACCGACTGAGCCACCCAACCATCCCAGTTTATTTTTGTCTTTGTTTCCCTTGCCAGAGGAGACATATCTAGAAAAATGTTTCTATGGTTTCTATGGTTCTAAAGAAATTATTGCCTATGTTATCTATTGGGAATTTTATGGTTACAGATCTTACATTTAGATCTTTAATACATTTTTAGTTTTTTTTTTTTTTCTCTGAGTGGTATAAGAAATTGGTCCAGTCTCATTATTTTGCATGAGGCTGTAAAGTCCCCAACATCATTTTTTGAAGAGACTGTCTTTTTCCCATTGTATATTCTTGGCTCCTTTGTTGTACATTAATTCTAAAATTGTGAGTGTATTTCTGATCTTTCTGTTGCATTACTCTATGTGTCTACTACTTTTGTGCCAGTACCATACTGTTTTGATTACTACAGCTTTGTATTATTTCTTGAAATCTGGGATTGTGATAGCTCCAGTTTTGCTCTTTTTTCAAGTTTGTTTTGGCTATTAAGGATCTATTGATCTTAGAAATTTTAGGATTATTTTTATTAGTTCTGTGAAAAATGTTGCTGGTAATTTGATCAGGATTGCATTAAATCTGTAGATTGCTTTGGGTAGTATGGACATTTTAATAAGAAGACTGAGATAGCAATACTTATAAAGACAGAGACAAAGAACACTACATAATGGTAAAGTAAACAATTCAACAAGAAGAGATGACAGTTGTAAATATTGGAATGTCTGGGTGGCTCAGTCAGTTAAGATTCTCTCTCCCTCTGCCCCTCACCCACTCATGCACACACTCTCTCTCTCTGTCTTTCAAAAAAAATGTAAATAGTTATGCACCCAACATGAGAGTACCCAAATACATAAAGAAACTATTAATAACCATAAAGGAAATCAATAGTAATACAATACTAATAGGAGACTTTAGCACTTCACTTACATCAATGGAGAGATCATCCAACCAGAAAATCAACATGGAAACAGTGGCTTTGAATGACACATTGGAGAAGTTGGATCTAACAGATGTTCAGAACATTCTATCTTAAAACAGCAAAAATACATATTTTGTCAAGTACACAAATGGAACATTCTCCAGAATATATCACATGTTAGACCACAAAACAAGTCTCAACATATTCAAAACTATTGAAATCATATCATGCATATTTACTGACTGAAACATTATGAAACTAGAAAGCAATCACAAGGAAAAAATATGGAAAAAAGTATATGGAAGCTAAATAACATGTTACTAAACAATGAATGAGTCAACCAAGAAATCAAAGAGAGAATAAAAAAATACACGGAAACAAATGAAAATGAAAATTCAATGCATGAAAATCTTTGAGATGCAATAAAAGCTGTTCTAAAAGGGAAGATTAGAGCAATACATGCCTCCCTCAAGAAGCAAGAAATATTTAAATAAACAACTCAACCTTGCCCCTAGAGGAGCTAGAAGAAGAAACATCCAAAAGCCAGTAGAAGGAAAAAACATAAAGATTAGAGCAGAAATAAATGAAATAAAGGCTAAAATATAAAATAGAACAGATAATGAAACCAGGAGTTGCTCCTTTGAAAAGATCAATAAAATTAGTGAGACTCACCAAAAAAAAAAAAAAGAAGAAAGAGGATTATGATAATATCAGAAATGAAGGAGGAGAAGTAACAACAGACACCACAGGAATACAAAAGAGGGTCCCCTGAGTGGCTCAGTCAGTTAAGCAACCAAATCTTGATTTCGACTCAGGTCGTGATCTCACAGTCCTGAGAAGGAGTCCCACATCAGGCTGTGTGCTGAGCATGGGGCCTTGCGATTCTCTCTCTTCTTCTCTCTTTGACCCTTCCCCACTCATGCACACACATTCTCTCTCTCAAAATAAGTAATCTTAAAAAAAAGAAAGAAATACAAAGGATTATAAGAACATACTGTAAAAATTGTATGTCAGCAAATTGGACAACCTAGAAGAAATGAATAAATTCCTAGAAATAAATAAATTACCCAAATTGAAACAAGAAGAAATAGAAAATTTGAATAGACTTAGTATTAGCAATGGAATTGAATAAAAAATAAAACAATTTTAACAAAAATCCAGGATCAGATGGCTTTCCAGCTGAATTCTACCAAACATTTAAAGACAAGCTAATACCTATTCTTCTCAAACTATTACAAAAAAAATGGAAGAGGAAAGAAAGCTTCCAAACTCATTCTGTGAGGCGTGTTACCTTGATACTAAAACCAGATAAAGACCCTATGATAAAAAAGAACTACAGGCAAATATCTCTCATTAACATAGGTGCAAAATCCTCAACAAAACATTAACAAACCAAGTCCAACAATACATTAAAAAAATCATCCACCATGATCAAGTGGGATTGATTCCAGGATTGAAAGAGTGGTTCAGTATTTGAAAATCAATGTAATACATCACATCAATAAGAGAAAGGATAAAAACCACATGATTATCTCAGTAGATGCAGAAAAACCATTTGACAAAGTACAGCATCCATTCATGATAAAAAGTCTCCATAAAGTAGGTTTAAAGGGAACATACTTCAACATGACAAAAGGTGCATATGAAAAACCCACAGCTAACATCATTCTTAATGGTGAAAAACAGAGTTTTTACTTTAAGATCAGGAACAAAACAAAGATGTTCACTTTCACCACTTTTATTCAACATAGTACTGGAAATCCTAGCCACAGCAATCAGACAAGAGAAAGAAATAAAAGGCATTTGAACTGGTAAGGAAGGAGTAAGACGTTGACTCTTGGCAGATGACATGATACTATATATTGAAAACCCTAAAGACTCCACTAAAAAACTACTAGAACTGAGAAGTGAATACAGGAAAATTTCAGGATACAAAAGTAATATACAGAAAATGGTTCTGTTTCCATACACTAGTAATGCAATAGCAGTATGGTATGACATTTGATTTTTTAAAATAAATTTTTTAACATTTATTTACTTTTTGAGAGACAGAGAGAGACAGAGTATGAGCAGGGGAAGGGTAGAGAAAGAGGGAGTCACAGAATCTGAAGCAAGCCCCAGACTCTGAGCTGTCAGCACAGAGTCCGACTCAGGGCTTGAACTCATGAAATGTGAGATCATACCTGAGCCAAAGTTGGATGCTTAACCCAATGAGCCACTCAAGTACCCCTGACATTTGAATTTTAATTGAGTCTTGGGCATTTTGGGTATGATGCTATGAGATTTGGGGTCTTATTTCTGTCTTCTTTTTTAAGAGGCCTTTTCTGACACTGTGCTTATAGTGGAAGGCCAGGGTCTCACCTCATTACTGCCTGGTGGGGGGTGGAAACCCTGGATTCTCACTAGGCCTCTCTACTGGCATCAGGTCCTCTGGAGATACTTATTACTGCCTGGAGGCACTGAATGCCCCAGGTCACTACTAGGTCCCTTTTGACACCTTCCCAGTGGGGATAGGGCCTTGTTACCACATGTGGGGATGAAAATCTAATCTCTCCACTAGAATGAGGTTGGAAGGGCTATAGATTTTTCTGTGGTGTTTGGCTGGAGTAGAGCAATTATAGTCCTGATGTTTTCTGGCTTCTCAGGCAACAACTTCCTTGGTCATTTGGCTCAGGAGAGCAGGCTTTTCTTGAGGCTATGTTTTTTTGGTCTGGTTTTTATAGACTGTATGAGGAAAAAATGCACAGTAAACGCAACTGAAAATTTAAAATCCGTTATCAAAACTGGGCTGCCACTGGAGTGGTTTTGTCTTTTACCTCACTCACAATCAATATCTAGTTTCAAAATGTTCTCCAAAACCTTATTTCCCCTTTGAAATGTTTTTATTACATTGTTTCTTCTTTTCCCTCAGATAATACTTAAATTTAGTGTTTGTTTTCTACTCCCCTTCCTGTTTAATGTTTGAAAAGAACATATTGAATATGTCATCCATTTGCCAATAGCAGCAATGAGCATAAAATCTACCACTTTCCATTATAACCCCTTTCTTGTATAACAATGCCCAATCTCTGATTTTCCAAGCCCATGAGTTTCCTTCTTGCCGTAGTTTTCCCAGAAGAGCCCTTCATTCGGTGGGAATATATATACAGCCCTGAAAATGTTCTGGCATTTATTCCCCTAGTTGCTCAAGCCATTCAGCCTGCCTGCAATGGATTCTCTACTTCTCTGAATAGTCACATTCTATGTAATATTGAAAAGTCGGTTCAAATTTCCATAAAATCTTTCACGTTCACTCTAAAATCACAGCAAGTTTCTCCTTTCTTATAAGGTACGTTGTCTCTGAATGTAAGTTTTAGTCATATGAAGCTCATAGTCCACTTTTACAAAAAATATTTCAGACCACTTTTACCACATATTATTTATTTATTCATAAAAGTATATTTCCTTGTTTATTTTGAGAGAAAGGAGTGAGAGATAGAGAGCATGCAAGTGGGGGAGGGCCGGGAAGAGGGAAAGAGAGAGAATCCCAACAGGCTCCCCACTGTCAGGGCAAAGCCTGATGTGGGCTCCAACTCATGAACCATGAGATCATGCATGACCTGAGCTGAAATCGAGAGTCAGATGTCAGATGCACCCACACCATATACTATTTATAGATAATATAACCAAGCTATGAACATAATTTCAAAAGTTAATATAATATCCTAATTGAATTGTACAGAATAAATAAAAGGAGTACAAATTATTTTTTAAAAATGATGTCTAGGGGCGCCTGGGTGGCTCAGTCGGTTAAGCGGCTGACTTCGGCCCAGGTCAGGATCTCGCGGTCCATGAGTTCGAGCCCCGCGTCGGCCCCGTGCTGACAGCTCAGAGCCTGGAGCCTGTTTCAGAGTCTGTGTCTCCCTCTCTCTGACCCTCCCCCGTTCATGCTCTGTCTCTCTCTGTCTTAAAAATAAATAAACGTTAAAAAAAATTTTAAATGATGTCTATGTAATATGTAAATATTTTGATATTTCAATGCCAAAAAGCGCTGTGACACTACAGAGCTCTGTAAACTTACTCTGAATAAGATAGCCACTAATGCAGACCAATAGAGCTGTTTTTATATTGGTGACTCAAATAAATTGAGCCATAACTGCAACTGGCTTTGTGTTCAATGACAAAATTATCTACTATAGTGAACAAGTCTTGGTAACATTAGAGCTGAAATAGAATATGTTCCTTGGCTGTTTTTATAACACTATGATTCTTGAGCGTAGAGTAACTCATGCACAAAATATTTTATCCATTATTAAACTGGAGTTAGGTTCTAGGCGTAGGTAACTGTATACAGATTTTCTTTCCCCAGGATCCCTGGTCCTGATCACTTAAGTATGTTATACTCCAATAATCAACAGTCATAGATGTGCCTGCAAATATCCCAATACTTCTAAGGGGAATCATATTGTTGATTCTATAGTCACAAGTGGATAAAACAATTGTAATTTTGAATTTTTATTAACTTGTATGTTGCTTTTAATTTTGTCTTAGTGTGTGAGATCCTATATATGTTTTTGGAATGTCTTATAAGATTGTTATATCTTCATGGCATCTAGTACTATGCTTTTGTGAGCATAGATTTTCAATACATAGCTGACATTTTAAAAGTTGCTAATATTGATGAATTTACCTACAGAGGAGAAGGCATTTATTTTGAAACAATTCTTAATTATTAGCAAAAGCTATTTACTTTTCTTAAGTACTCATGAAACAATATTGTGCAAGTCAGGGATTATTAAAAATTTTGTAAGTAAAAGTACTTACACATTATGACAGGAACACTGCATTCAGAAATTCAGAGAAATTAGGTGTTGAGGCTTACTTTTTAAAAATTAAAAAAAAAATTTTTTTCAACATTTATTTATTTTTGGGACAGAGAGAGACAGAGCATGAACGGGGGAGGGGTAGAGAGAGAGGGAGACACAGAATCAGAAACAGGCTCCAGGCTCTGAGCCATCAGCCCAGAGCCTGACGCAGGGCTCGAACTCACAGACCGTGAGATCGTGACCTGGCTGAAGTCGGACGCTTAACCGACTGCGCCACCCAGGCGCCCCTAAAAAATTTTTTTAAAGTTTATTTATTTGAGAGAGACAGAGACAACGTGAGTGGGAAAGGGGCAGAGAGAAAGGGAGAGAGAGAATCCCAGGCAGGCTCTGTGCTGTCAGAACCTGACACTGGGCTCAATCTCACGACACCATGAGACCATGACTTGACTGAAAACCAAGAGTCAGACACTTAACCAGCTGAGCAACCCAGGCACCCCAGAAACTTACTTATCTTAAAATACAGGTGTTTTTTCTTAGGTCAATTTAAATTTCAAAATACTATGACAATACTAACAAAGCATTCCATTAAAATAATAATTTATATGTTCTAAAATATTTTCCTAACATTATCAAATTATAATATTTCTAAATCAAGTGTTAACCAGCAAATAGTCAATAGTCTAAGATTTTTTTAAATTTTTTTTAACGTTTATTTATTTTTGAGACAGAGAGAGACACAGCATGAACGGGGGAGGGGCAGAGAGAGAGGGACACACAGAATCGGAAGCAGGCTGCAGGCTCTGAGCCATCAGCCCAGAGCCTGACGCGGGGCTCGAACTCGAAGACTGCGAGACGAAGTCAGCCGCTTATCCGACTGAGCCACCCAGGTGCCCCAATAGTCTAAGTTTTTTAAAATAAACAAGAGCTATCTACCCTGAGAACGTCTAGCTCTTCGAAAGTACTGTACTGAGTACAGTTTTTTTGATTACTGTGGCTGTTTTAACAAATGACACAGAGGCTTGAGTCACTTTATTTGTGATGAGTACTGTTGCTCGTGAATTGAGGAAAATTATCAGCTCAGTCATGTGCTGGACATGAACGTATGATCATTACTTCTTAAACAGAATAGTTCTAGAATAACATTAGTAGATGTTATAGGAATCAGTGTAGCATATTAAAAGAGAACATAGACTTTGGGATTGGAAAATATTGTCTTTGGTTTAATACTATGCAACTTCCTAGATTTGACCTTGGGTGATATACTTTGCTCTCAACTTGGTTCATCAATTATAAAATAAGAACTAAGTATATTCATGGTTTTTAAGAGCATGAAGATACTTGGAAGCAAAATACTAATATTACCCAAGATATGTCTGGAAAAAAAACCCACTAAAGGTAGAGTGTAGTCAGTGATAAAATTATTAGCAGGGATTACATATTTAATATACAAAAAAAATCTGTGACAATAATAACCGTTATGAAGCACCTGTTGTAAAAATCTGGTGATATCTTACTGTTTAGACCTCTTACTTACTGTAGTCCAGATGTCCATTTCTGGAAAAGGTCAGATAGCAAATATTTTATGCTTTGTGATCAATGTGGCAACTAGTCCACTCTGCTGTTCAAGCACGAATGTAGTCGTAGATATTATGTAAAATAATAGGTGTGCTGTGTTCCAATAACAGGTTATTTGTGGACAGTGAAGTTTGAATTTTATGTACCTATTATAATTCACAAACAAATATTCTTTTTAAAATTTGTTTCAAAGATTTAAAAATATAAAAACATTCTTAACTCATGGGCCATAAAAAGTAGGCAGTGTGCCAAATTTAGCATGCAGAACAGTTTGCAATTTGGTGTAGACTGAATCAGTGAGATTCAAGAGAAATATGTAGATCAGGCTTTGTAAAAAAAATGTCCTGGAATCTTTCATTAAAACAATTAATAGTGAATTAAAATAAGTCTCTAACTATTCAGTTCATTAGCCTCTTCATCTTTAGTGAACTTTATGCATATTCTACCCCAAACATCTTATTCTATAGCCATACTTTGAATCTGGTCATCACTGAAAACTATTCTTCAGAAATATGAACTTTTAACACTTTATTCTCTGATCATTATCAGCTGTATTTCTTATTTCATTATGATCTCTTACTTCATTGGGTGCTTTGACTCGTCCACCTTTTAATTATCCGCAGAATCATGTCTCTTTTTCCTTCTTTTATGAATTTAAATCCCATGCCACATTTTTTTCAACTACTCTTACATCTTCCCCATTATCCTTTGTCTGAAATTCTGTAGTTAATAAAATCCCAATCTCTTATTGATACAAGTTTTTCTCTTTCATTTACCCATCAGTTAGGATGCTAACAGGACTGGGGGGAGGGAAATAAATTGCAATTTTAATGGAAGAAACATGATAAAAAATGATCTTTATTTTTTTGAACATTTTTTCAACTTTATTTTGAGAGAGAGAGGCAGGTATATAGAATGAGTGGAGAAGAAGCAGAGAGAGAGGGGGACAGAGGATCAGAAGCAGGCTCTGTGCTGACAGCAGAGAGCCTGATGCAGGGCTCAAACTCACAAACAGTGAGATCATGACCTCAGCCAAAGTGAGACACTTAACTGACTGAGCCACCTAGGTGCCCTGAAAAATGATCTTTAAAAATGTTTACTAAGAGACCACCGTTATAATTAATATACATACAAAACTAGTTCTTCCATTGTTGAGGTAGACAGAAGTTACTACTCAAGGTTTTCCTTTCAATTCTCTATTGATGTAGATAGTTAACACTGGTGGAATATTTGAACATAATCCTGTCAATTGACAAATGGGTTCACCTCTAATAAATGGACTGTTTTACACACAGTTTCCATTTTCCTTGTTTCAACTGCAAAAAAAAAAAAACCACATTATGTGGCATTGTTCAGAAAACATAAACATACTTTACACTTTGCTACATTATGGTTGGTAGGAAATAAATTGGTATTATTGCAACTGTTAATAGCTGTAATCAAAATGTGCCCCCTTCCTGGTCCTTGATACAGTTTTCTGTTAAGAGATGGCATATTAGTATCAAAAGATCCTCATTTTCTTTTTTATAAAGACATCAAGAGCCATTTAATTTTTAAAAAATCTCCTCATGTGTTTCAATTTATTAGACCTTCATACTCACATTTCTTTCTGAGATCAATTCTGAGCTTGCACAGCCTGTTGTATGTAACCATCAGAAACTTTACTCTGAGTTAAAAATGAATGCCAAAGATTTCGCCTAAGGCTATCTTGAATCATTTCCAAAGGAGTGTTATTATTTATGAAACTTTATTCCCATACTTTTCTAAAAAAATTCCCCAAACATAACTTGCCTACCAGAAAGATGTTACTACCAGACCAGCAACTCTTTTTGGTTACTCTAGAACCCGAGACTAATTTTTCATGTAAAATCAGCAAAATGCTGATATCTGTAAAATTTTTATTTATACTAGTGTCTCAGATTCAGTAACATTTTTGTTGAAAGTTTCAAAGTTTATTGAAGAGATTTTGACAAGTCCATGGAATAGTTTAAAAATTGAGGAAGATGTAATGCTACCGGAACAGGATTCTCGCACAGAGAGACAGGACACCAAGACTTTTCTGTCCCGGAGGCAACTTTATTCATTGTGCTGGCATATGGGTTCAGTGGGTTCATACCCAGAAAACCCAGCCCTGAGCATAGCAGGATGTAGGTTTTTATGCAATTCCTACTTGTTTATCTCCCCTATATGGTGACATATAATCTGACTGGACACAGTCCAGGTTACAGAGTCTTGTCAGAGCTCTGCATATGTGTATAGGAGTGGATTGGGCCACATTGCCTTCCTTGTTCTGAGGAGGCCTCCACCACATTCCTTAGGGAGGGGCTCTACCACACTACCTTGAAACATTGCAAGGAATGCCATGATATTTGACTTATTAACTATTATTATTTTTTAATTTGTGTGATTATTAAGCTTTTGTTTAAATTCCAGTTAGTTAACATTCAGTGTAATATTAGTTTCAGGTGTGCAATTTAATGATTCAACACTTACAGTCATCATCTGGTATTCATCATAAGTGCCCGCTTTAATCCCCATCATCTATTTAACTCATTTCCCTCCCCCTCCCCCCATCTACCTCCCCTCTGGTAACCATCAGTTGTTCTCTACAGTTAAGAGATTCCTTGGTTTGCCTTCTTCTCTTTTTTTCAACCTTTGTTCATGTGTTTTGTTTCTTAAATTCCACATATGAATGAAATTATATAATATTTGGCTTTCCCTGTGTGTGTGGTGCATATATATATATATGCCATGTTTTCTTTACCATTCGTCAGTTGATGGACACTTGGGCTGTTTCCATAATTTGGCTACTGCCGATAATGCTGTTATAAACATCTGGGTCCATGTTTCCCTTTTGGAAATAAACAGGGCCACATATTATTATATTATGTATCTGCGAACATGTATACTGCTTGTAGTACTGGGAATATTATCTTATCCAGAAGTAATTTGTATCTGTGTATAAGAGCTGGGTCCTTATTAAAGTGGTAGACACACTAGGAAGAGCAGTTTGAGTGACCAAAATGAATTAAATATCAAAATAATCCTGCCAAATTAACCCTGGAGGCCCTGCTTTTATCTCTCTATTTTGCAGTAGCTGGACAGAAATTTTATGAATAACAGTATCATACTTACAATTAAAATTGAAATAAATTATTCTGTGTCACCTGGGTGGCTCAATCGGTTGAGCATCAGACTTCAACTCAGGTCATGATATCTCAGTTGGTGAGTTCGAGCCCCACATGGGGCTCTGTGCTGACAGCTCAGTGCCCCGCCCCTGCTTGCACTCTGTCTCTCTCTCCCAAAAATAAGCAAACAATAAAAACAAAAACATTCAAAATATTTGAAATAAATTGTTTGAAATTAATTTTTTTTAATTTTTAAAATATTTATATTTTGGGAATGTTCAAGCAGGGGAGAGGCAGAGAGCCATGGACAGAGGATCTGGAGCAGCTCAATGCTGACAGGCTGACAGGCTGACAGCAGAGAGCCCCATGTGGGTCTTGAAATCACGAATCACAAGATCATGACCTCAGCCATGTCGGACTCTCAACCAACTGAGCCACCCAAGTGTCCCAAAATTTCTTGATAAAAGATACCCACAATCATTTTAGCCTGAGAAATAGTCTCTAGAACCAGCAGAGATAACTTTTTTTTCTTTTTGTTGGTTACAATTATGTGGATATCTTGGAAACTAAATCAGGAAATGTTCTTTCTTCTCGTATTTTGATATAAATGTTTCAGCATCTAGATATCATAACATCTGATCATGGATCAGAATAAATTCTCTCACCTTGGTACATTTCAAAGTAGACTAAAAAAATGGTATTAATTGCTTTATAAGTGATGTTTAAAGTTTCTGCTCTTGGAATTAACCATCAATAACCAAAATGGCATAGTCAAGATTTATTTTGACCTGCAATGACTGGTATCATTTGGCTAATTCTTCATTTAAACTGCCACTGTAGTTTTTTTTTTCTACATTTAAATTCCAGTTAGTTAATATACAGTGCAATATTGGTTTTAATTGTCCAACATATTCATTCCACACTTCTATACAAAACCTGGTGCTCATTACAAGCACGCTCCTTAATCCCCATCAACTGTTTAACGCATCCCTTTGTGCATCTCTCTTCTGTAACCATCAGTTTGTTCTCTGTTTTGCCTTTCTTTTTTTTGTCCTTTTGCTCATTTGTTTTGTTTTGTGAATTCTACATATGAGTGAAATCATATGGTATTTGTCTTCCTCTGACTTATTTCACTTAGCATAATACTCTCTAGCTTCATCCATGTCATTGCAATGCAGATTTAACAACTGCAATACGATCTGTTCTGCTTTTTGTCTGAAGAACATACTCACATCTGTTGATTACCCAAACTGAACGCACAGATCGCTTGAGTCCAACTATCCATTTTGTTTAAGCATCTGATAAACTGACACTCCCTCATAAAGCTTGTGTTGCTCATGAACTTCATTTACCTTCTCTAAAAATTTTTTAATTAATTATATTCTGGTTGTGTCCTTTAGTATTAACACATATAGAGAGGGCTTTGCTTTTAGTAGAATTGTAGCCTAAGTGGAAAAACAGTGTTTCTTAATTCTTCTGTAGCCTCCATCTGAATATCCCTGACAGTAAAGAATATCTGCAGAAAAATCATTATTTTGAGAGAGAGAGAGAGAGAGTGAGAGAGAGAGGGAGAGAGATTTGACTTATAATTTTGAACAGTAAAAGATTTTCTAAAAATTCGTGTTCAGTGTTGCTCTAAAAGCTCAGATATGGACGTGTTGCAATTGAGATAGTATAACTGGAGAAGATAAAGAAAAATGTAGAATTATACTCTGTGTTAGCAGAAAGCCTGTGCAGGATGTTGAGGTATTTAATGAGTAGTAGGTGATATCATTCTAATTATATATTTTTAAAATAAAATCACCATTTTGGAGGAAAATCCTAAATAAGAACATTATTGGGACAAGAGAAAATTGAGGAGAGAGCATTTACTTTTGTACAAATTCCCTGACTTTACCACACTTTTCCCAAGGGTAGTGGAGACAACTAGAGTTCACATATCTCTAGATCCTCTCTTTTTCTTGGGCATTTTGGAAGACTAAATCTCCTGGCTTCCCTTGAAAATAGAAGGGTGTTGTACTAATTTAGGTAAGCCCCTGTTAATGGACATGTATCATTTCCAGAACAAGGCATTAACAATCCTTTGTGCTAGCTGGCTGCTCTCTCTTCCCCTGACACTGCAAACTCAGAGGCCATGTGTTGAGATGGCAAGAAAAGATGGAGGAAGCTTTGACCCCAGAATCACCACACTGAGGAGAACCTGTCCTATTTCCTCTTGCCAGCCCATATTAAATTGAGCATAAGTGAATAATAGACTTCTTTTGTGTAAAGCCACTGAGCATTTAGTGCTTGTCTCTAACACAACTGGCAATTACTTGCCCATTTGGCGAGTTCATGGCAGTAATCTAAATACCTTTTGACTTTAGGCTTGGGAAAATAATTCCATGATGATTCCAGTCAAACAAAAATATCCCAATATTTAAGATGTTTGTATATTGTTCTTACAACAGAATTCATATTATATTTTTACTCATTAATGTCCTTATATATTTATTCAAAAATTCAGATTTTTGAAAGAAACTTTTTACTAAGTTGGTTAACCTGACGCTAAATTCTATTAACTCTAAGGAAAAGTGATAGTTTCTCAGTTTACCACCCATGTAATGATTTATGGAATCATATCTTTATATGTAAAGGAGAAAGCAAAATAAAATACTTTCTTTAAAAAAAAGTTTTTGTTATAGTTGACACACAATGTTATGTTCATTTTGGAATTTTTTTGGTGTAGTTGACACACAATGTTACATTAATTTTGGATGTACAGCTTGGTGATTCAACATCTCCATATGTTATGCTATGCTTAACACAAATGTAGCTACCATATGTCACCACACAACACTATTACAGTATCATTAAATATATTCCCTATGCCTCTCACTCCCTTTCACCTATTTTGCCCATCCCCCCACATCCCTTCCCTCTGATAAGCATTAACTGGTTCTGTTTTCATACATCTGATTCTGCTTTTTGTTTGTTTATTGATATGTTTTGTTTTCTGAATTCCGCACAAATAGTTTCTTTTTTTTTTTAATTTTTTTTCAACGTTTATTTATTTTTGGGACAGAGAGAGACAGAGCATGAACAGGGGAGGGGTAGAGAGAGAGGGAGACACAGAATCAGAAACAGGCTCCAGGCTCTGAGCCATCAGCCCAGAGCCTGACGCGGGGCTCGAACTCACGGACCACGAGATTGTGACCTGACTGAAGTCGGACGCTTAACTGACTGCACCACCCAGGCGCCCCCACACAAATAGTTTCTAACGTTTCTTTTGTAATTCTGCTTTTCTGAATGCTTTCAAGTCCTGACTCTTGTAGTAAGTACAGGCTTCAAGAAGAATGCAAACCTTTTAGTAGTTCTGCCAGCAAAGGACTAACCTGAAAGAACTAATACAGAGATGTAAACAACTATACAAATTCTTCATATAGAAATACGTATCATATCCATGTATATTATGGATTATATCATACATTATTACATATAAAATATTATATATAAGAGAATATGTTGAAGAATAATCCATTTTTTTCCTCCTGAATTTGCTTTCATTGTCATCAGACCTCTTTCGACTTTCCATAGGACACTGATAGTGTTACTTATATTACCCTTTCTTCCATACAACTACCTAGAAAGTCCTTTCCTGGTCTCTCTTTTAGATAATGTTCTAACTTTTCTTTAAAATCTAGCTTAAAAGTCCGCTCATTTTATTTTTTTTTTATTTTTTTATTTTTTTTTTCTGAAATTTATTGACAAATTGGTTTCCATACAACACCCAGTGCTCATCCCAAAAGGTGCCCTCCTCAATACCCATCATCCACCCTCTCCTCCCTCCCACCCCCCATCAACCCTCAGTTTGTTCTCAGTTTTTAACAGTCTCTTATGCTTTGGCTCTCTCCCATTCTAACCTCTTTTTTTTTTTTTCCTTCCCCTCCCCCATGGGTTCCTGTTCAGTTTCTCAGGATCCACATAAGAGTGAAACCATATGGTATCTGTCTTTCTCTGTATGGCTTATTTCACTTAGCATCACACTCTCCAGTTCCATCCACGTTGCTACAAAAGGCCATATTTCATTTTTTCTCATTGCCACGTAATATTCCATTGTGTATATAAACCACAATTTCTTTATCCATTCATCAGTTGATGGACATTTAGGCTCTTTCCATAATTTGGCTATTGTTGAGAGTGCTGCTATGAACATTGGGGTACAAGTGGCCCTATGCATCAGTGCTCCTGTATCCCTTGGATAAATTCCTAGTAGTGCTATTGCTGGGTCATAGGGTAGGTCTATTTTTAATTTTCTGAGGAACCTCCACGCTGCTTTCCAGAGCGGCTGCACCAATTTGCATTCCCACCAACAGTGCAAGAGGGTTCCCATTTCTCCACATCCTCTCCAGCATCTATAGTCTCCTGATTTGCTCATTTTGGCCACTCTGACTGGCGTGAGGTGATACCTGAGTGTGGTTTTGATTTGTATTTCCCTGATAAGGAGCGACGCTGAACATCTTTTCATGTGCCTGTTGGCCATCCGGATGTCTTCTTTAGAGAAGTGTCTATTCATGTTTTCTGCCCATTTCTTCACTGGGTTATTTGTTTTTTGGGTGTGGAGTTTGGTGAGCTCTTTATAGATTTTGGATACTAGCCCTTTGTCCGATATGTCATTTGCGAATATCTTTTCCCATTCCGTTGGTTGCCTTTGAGTTTTGTTGGTTGTTTCCTTTGCTGTGCAGAAGCTTTTTATCTTCATAAGGTCCCAGTAATTCACTTTTGCTTTTAATTCCCTTGCCTTTGGGGATGTGTCGAGTAAGAGATTGCTACGGCTGAGGTCAGAGAGGTCTTTTCCTGCTTTCTCCTCTAAGGTTTTGATGGTTTCCTGTCTCACATTTAGGTCCTTTATCCATTTTGAGTTTATTTTTGTGAATGGTGTGAGAAAGTGGTCTAGTTTCAACCTTCTGCATGTTGCTGTCCAGTTCTCCCAGCACCATTTGTTAAAGAGGCTGTCTTTTTTCCATTGGATGTTCTTTCCTGCTTTGTCAAAGATGAGTTGGCCATACGTTTGTGGGTCTAGTTCTGGGGTTTCTATTCTATTCCATTGGTCTATGTGTCTGTTTTGGTGCCAATACCATGCTGTCTTGATGCTGACAGCTTTGTAGTAGAGGCTAAAGTCTGGGATTGTGATGCCTCCTGCTTTGGTCTTCTTCTTCAAAATTCCTTTGGCTATTCGGGGCCTTTTGTGGTTCCATATGAATTTGAGGATTGCTTGTTCTAGTTTTGAGAAGAATGCTGGTGCAATTTTGATTGGGATTGCATTGAATGTGTAGATAGCTTTGGGTAGTATTGACATTTTGACAATATTTATTTTTCCAATCCATGAGCAGGGAATGTCTTTCCATTTCTTTAAATCTTCTTCAATTTCCTTCATAAGCTTTCTATAGTTTTCAGCATACAGATCCTTTACATCTTTGGTTAGATTTATTCCTAGGTATTTTATGCTTCTTGGTGCAATTGTGAATGGGATCAGTTTCTTTATTTGTCTTTCTGTTGCTTCATTGTTAGTGTATAAGAATGCAACTGATTTCTGTACATTGATTTTGTATCCTGCAACTTTGCTGAATTCCTGTATCAGTTCTAGCAGACTTTTGGTGGAGTCTATTGGATTTCCATGTATAATATCATGTCATCTGCAAAAAGCGAAAGCTTGACTTCATCTTTGCCAATTTGGATGCCTTTGATTTCCTTTTGTTGTCTGATTGCTGATGCTAGAACTTCCAGCACTATGTTAAACAGCAGCGGTGAGAGTGGGCATCCTTGTCGTGTTCCTGATCTCAGGGAAAAAGCTTTCAGTTTTTCCCCGTTGAGGATGATGTTAGCTGTGGGCTTTTCATAAATGGCTTTTATGATCTTTAAGTATGTTCCTTCTATCCCGACTTTCTCAAGGGTTTTTATTAAGAAAGGGTGCTGGATTTTGTCGAAGGCCTTTTCTGCATCGATTGACAGGATCATATGGTTCTTCTCTCTTTTTTTGTTAATGTGATGTATCACGTTGATTGATTTGCGAATGTTGAACCAGCCCTGCATCCCAGGAATGAATCCCACTTGATCATGGTGAATAATTCTTTTTATATGCCGTTGAATTCGATTTGCTAGTATCTTCTTGAGAATTTTTGCATCCATATTCATCAGGGATATTGGCCTGTAGTTCTCTTTTTTTACTGGGTCTCTGTCTGGTTTAGGAATCAAAGTAATACTGGCTTCATAGAATGAGTCTGGCAGTTTTCCTTCCCTTTCTATTTCTTGGAATAGCTTGAGAAGGATAGGTATTATCTCTGCTTTAAACGTCTGGTAGAACTCTCCTGGGAAGCCATCTGGTCCTGGACTCTTATTTGTTGGGAGATTTTTGATAACCGATTCAATTTCTTCGCTGGTTATGGGTCTGTTCAAGCTTTCTATTTCCTCCTGATTGAGTTTTGGAAGAGTGTGGGTGTTCAGGAATTTGTCCATTTCTTCCAGGTTGTCCAATTTGTTGGCATATAATTTTTCATAGTATTCCCTGATAATTGTTTGTATCTCTGAGGGATTGGTTGTAATAATTCCATTTTCATTCATGATTTTATCTATTTGGGTCATCTCCCTTTTCTTTTTGAGAAGCCTGGCTAGAGGTTTGTCAATTTTGTTTATTTTTTCAAAAAACCAACTCTTGGTTTCGTTGATCTGCTCTACAGTTTTTTTAGTTTCTATATTGTTTATTTCTGCTCTGATCTTTATTATTTCTCTTCTTCTGCTGGGCTTAGGCTGCCTTTGCTGTTCTGCTTCTAGTTCCTTTAGGTGTGCTGTTAGTTTTTGTATTTGGGATTTTTCTTGTTTTTTGAGATAGGCCTGGATTGCAATGTATTTTCCTCTCAGGACTGCCTTTGCTGCGTCCCAAAGCGTTTGGATTGTTGTATTTTCATTTTCGTTTGTTTCCGTATATTTTTTAATTTCTTCTCTAATTGCCTGGTTGACCCACTCATTCGTTAGTAGGGTGTTCTTTAACCTCCATGCTTTTGGAGGTTTTCCAGACTTTTTTCTGTGGTTGATTTCAAGCTTCATAGCATTGTGGTCTGAAAGTAAGCATGGTATAATTTCAATTCTTGTAAACTTATGAAGGGCTGTTTTGTGACCCAGTATATGATCTATCTTGGAGAATGTTCCATGTGCACTCGAGAAGAAAGTATATTCTGTTGCTTTGGGATGCAGAGTTCTAAATATATCTGTCAAGTCCATCTGATCCAATGTCTCATTCAGGGCCCTTGTTTCTTTATTGACCGTGTGTCTAGATGATCTATCCATTTCTGTAAGTGGTGTATTAAAGTCCCCTGCAATTACCACATTCTTATCGATAAGGTTGCTTATGTTTATGAGTAATTGTTTTATATATTTGGGGGCTCCGGTATTCGGCGCATAGACATTTATAATTGTTAGCTCTTCCTGATGGATAGACCCTGTAACTATTATATAATGTCCTTCTTCATCTCTTGTTACAGCCTTTAATTGAAAGTCTAGTTTGTCTGATATAAGTATGGCTACTCCAGCTTTCTTTTGGCTTCCAGTCGCATGATAAATAGTTCTCCATCCCCTCACTCTCAATCTAAAGGTGTCCTCAGGTCTAAAATGAGTCTCTTGTAGACAGCAAATAGATGGGTCTTGTTTTTTTATCCATTCTGATACCCTATGTCTTTTGGTTGGCGCATTTAATCCATTTACATTCAGTGTTATTATAGAAAGATACGGGTTTAGAGTCATTGTGATGTCTGTATGTTTTATGCTTATAGTGATGTCTCTGGAACTTTGTCTCACAGGGTCCCCCTTAGGATCTCTTGTAGGGCTGGTTTAGTGGTGACAAATTCCTTCAGTTTTTGTTTGTTTGGGAAGACCTTTATCTCTCCTTCTATTCTAAATGACAGACTTGCTGGATAAAGGATTCTTGGCTGCATATTTTTTCTGTCTAGCACCCTGAAAATCTCGTGCCATTTCTTTCTGGCCTGCCAAGTTTCAAAAGAGAGATCAGTCACGAGTCTTAAAGGTCTCCCTTTATATGTGAGGGCACGTTTACCCCTTGCTGCTTTCAGAATTTTCTCTTTATCCTTGTATTTTGCCAGTTTCACTATGATATGTCGTGCAGAAGATCGATTCAAGTTACGTCTGAAGGGCGTTCTCTGTGCCTCTTGGATTTCAATGCCTTTTTCCTTCCCCAGTTCAGGGAAGTTCTCAGCTATTATTTCTTCAAGTACCCCTTCAGCACCTTTCCCTCTCTCTTCCTCCTCTGGGATACCAATTATGTGTATATTATTTCTTTTTAGTGTATCACTTAATTCTCTAATTTTCCCCTCATACTCCTGGATTTTTTTCTCTCTCTTTTTCTCAGCTTCCTCTTTTTCCATAACTTTATCTTCTAGTTCACCTATTCTCTCCTCTGCCTCTTCAAGCCGAGCTGTGGTGGTTTCCATTTTGTTATGCGTTTCGTTTAAAGCGTTTTTCAGCTCCTCGTGACTGTTCCTTAGTCCCTTGATCTCTGTAGCAAGAGATTCTCTGCTGTCCTGTATACTGTTTTCAAGCCCAGAGATTAATTTTATGACTATTATTCTAAATTCACTTTCTGTTATATTATTTAAATCCTTTTTGATCAGCTCATTAGCTGTTGTTATTTCCTGGAGATTCTTCTGAGGGGAGTTCTTCCGCTTGGTCATTTTGGATAGTCCCTGGCGTGGTGAGGACCTGCAGGGCACTTCCCCTGTGCTGTGGTGTATAACTGGAGTTGGTGGGCGGGGCCGCAGTCAGACCTGATCTCTGCCCCAGCCCACCCCTGGGGCCACAGTCAGACTGGTGTGTGCCTTCTCTTCCCCTCTCCTACGGGTGGGATTCACTGTGGGGTGGTGTGGCTCGTCTGGTCTACTTGCACCTTGCCAGGCTTGTGATGCTGGGGATCTGGCGTATTAGCTGGGGTGGGTAGGCAAGGTGCTCGGGGGCAGGAGGGGCAGGCTTAGATCGCTTCTCCTTAGGTGATCCACTTCAGGAGGGGCCCTGTGGCAGCAGGAGTGAGTCAGATCCGCTGCCGGAGGTTTTGCTCCGCCGAAGCGCAGAGTTGGTTGTTTGCGCAGAGCGAGCAAGTTCCCTGGCAGGAACCGGTTCCCTTTGGGATTTCGGCTGGGGGATGGGCGGGGGAGATGGCGCTGGCGAGCGCCTTTGTTCCCCACCAAACTGAGCTCTGTTGTCAGGGGGCTCAGCAGCTCTCCCTCCCTTTGTCCTCCAGCCTTCCCGCTTTCCGAGCAGAGCTGTTAACTTATGACCTCCCAGACGCTAAGTCGCGCTTGCTGTCGGAACACAGTCCGCCCAGCCCGTCCGCTTTTGCAAGCCAGACTCGGGGGCTCTGCTTGGCCGGCGAGCCGCCCCTCCGGCCCAGCTCCCTCCCGCCAGTCCGTGGAGCGCGCACCGCCTCGCCGCCCTTCCTACCCTCTTCCGTGGGCCTCTCGTCTGCCTTTGGCTCCGGCGACTCTGTTCTGCTAATCCTCTGGCGGTTTTCTGGGTTATTTAGGCAGGTGTAGATGGAATCTAAGTGATCAGCAGGACGTGCGGTGAGCCCAGCGTCCTCCTAAGCCGCCATCTTGCCGCAACTCCCCAAAAGTCCGCTCATTTTAAAGCCTCCTTGACAGCTCCATCCTTGCCAGTGGCTCTTCCTCCACTCAGCACTGACTTAACAGTCACTGAGCTCCAACCATGGGTAAGGTAGGGTGCTGAGGACATAGCAGAGAACCCAAAGGCACTACAGAGCCATTCCTGTCATGGAGTGACATGGAGGGATATAGGACTAAACTACCAAATAAATATTTCAGATGGTGACCAATACTATGAAGAAAAAGAAAACAGAGTAAAGTAGAAAGCATGCCAGGGTGGAAGGAACTACTTTTGTAGGAAGAGTACAAGCAAGGCTAACCAAAACAGAGTAAAGATCCCAGCCATTCACATAGTTGGGAGAAAAAATTCCAAATAGAGTTAACTTAAAGATAAAAGGCAGAAGCATGCATGGTATGTTAAGAACATAAAAGAGGCTATTAATATTAACAAATAGAAACACATATAAATATTTAGAACATATCTGAAATTCATGCGTAAGGTCTATGGAACAGAGTAGATTATTTTTAATTATTATTACTTTGATCAAATAACTGTGAAGTTTCTATGTGTCCCAGTTCCTACCCATGGATTGATGCAATGAAAGAAAGCAAGTATCATCTTACACATATGCATCTGGATTGTAAATGAGGAACACCAAATTGAAAAAAAAAAAAAAAATCTGGATGGTGTTAACAAGGGAGAAATGAGCAGTATTCTCCATCCCTTTTGTCTTTTAAAAAAAATTTTTTTTAACGTTTATTTTTCAGACAGAGAGAGACAGAGCATGAACGGGGCAGGGTCAGAGAGAGGGAGACACAGAATCTGAAACAGGCTCCAGGCTCTGAGCTGTCAGCACAGAGCCCGACGTGGGGCTTGAACTCACTGACCGCGAGATCATGACCTGAGCCGAAGTCGGCCGCCTAACCGACTGAGCCACCCAGGCGCCCCCCTTTTGTCTTTTTAAAGAGAATTTCCTTATAAATGTAATGGGAGAGAAGAACCCAGATCCTGATTCTAGCCCTTTGAAATGTAATCTCTCCACACACAAGAAGATTAAACTAATGTATAGTCAGGGAATGTCTCCATGGCCCTGGGTCTCCTCCCTTGAAATTAAACACATACTTGGAGAGAAGTAAATCTGTCTGTTGTTCTCATCAGGGAATTAGTGGTCATTTAAAAAATAACTTTATGAAACATTTTACATATCATATAATCCACCCATTTCAAAAGTACACTTCAGTAATTTTGGGGACACCTGGGTGGCTCAGTTGGTTGGGCGTCCAGCTCTTGGTTCTCACAGTTCTTGAGTTCAAGCCCCCTATTGAACTCTGCACTGACAGTGCTGATCCTGCCTGGGAGTCTCTCTGTCTCTCTCTGCCCCTCTCCCGTTTGCTCGCATGTGTGCACACTCTCTCTCTCCCAAAAATAAATAAACCTAAAAAAAAAAGTCACACTTCAGTAATTTTTAAGTAAATTTACCAAGTTGTTCAACTATCAACATAAATCAGGTTTAGACTATGTTGATCACCCCAATGAGATCCCTTGTGAGCATTCACTGCTCATCTCCTGCTCTTGGTCCCCTACTTAAACCACTAATTTGCTGTCTCTATTTGTCTGTATCTAGTTTCGCCTTTTCTGGGCTTCCTACAAATGGGATCATGCGCATGGTCTCTTATATGTGGATTATTTTACTCAGAGTAATATTTTTGAGGTTCCTCAGTATCACAGCATATATCTATATATAGTTCATTCATTTCTTGCTAAAAAATATTCTTTTGTACTGCTATTTTGTTATCCACTCACCAGTTGGTGAATATTTAAGTTGTTTCCAATTGGGGACTATCATGAGTAATACTGGCAAGAATATTTGTGTGTAAGGCTTTCTGTGGATGTATATTCTCATTTGGGGGGATAGATAACCAAAATTAGACTTGTTTGGTTATATGGTAACTCTATGTTTATTAACCTTTTAAATAATTGCTGGGCTGTTTCCCAAAGTGGCTGTGTCATATTACATTTCTATAAGCAGTGTAAGAAGGTTCCTTTTCCTCTATATCATCACCAATATTTATTTTCTGACACTTTTATTAGAGCCATTTTAGGATAGGATAAAGTGGCATTTTTATTAGAGCCATTTTAGGATAGGATAAAGTGGCATCTAACTGTGGTTTCCATTTGTCTTTTCCTAATGACTAATGACATTGAGGGGCACCTGGCTGGCTCTTGAGACAAGAGCACATGACTCTTGATTGCAAGGTTGTGAGTTTGAGCCCCATGAATGGTGTAGAGTTTACTTAAAATCACATTTTAAAAAAAATTTCAAAAATGATATTGAGAATATTGTTGCATGTTTTTTAGATATTAATATACCTTATATAGTTAAATGTTCAGAACTTTTGCCCATTTTTAAAATTGGGTTATTTTGTCTTTTAAGGTTTAGATGCCTTCTTTGTATATTCTGCATATAAGCCCTTTATCAATATTTTGCAGATATTCTTTTTCACACTGTTGGTTGTCTTTCCATTTTGTTTGGTGCCTTTACAAGAATGGAAGTTTTGAATCTTGATGAAGTTCACTTTATCAGATTTACTTTTCACGGACCATGTTTCTCATGTCATGTCTAAGAAATTTTTGCCCAACCCAAAATCAATTTTCTTCAAAAATGTAACACTTTAATTCTTACATTTAAGTCTGATCAATTAAAAAAATTTTTTTGATGTTTATTTATGTTTGAGAGAGAGAGAGAGACAGAGTGTGAGCAGGGGAGGGGCAGAGAGAGAAGGAGACACAGAACCTGAAACAGGCTCTAGGCTCTGAGCTGTCAGCACAGAGCCCGAGATGGCATTCGAACTCATGGACCACGAGATCATGACCTGAGCTGATGTTGGATGCTCAACTGACTGAGCCACCTAGGCGCCCCAAAGTCTGATCAATTTTGAGTTAATTTTTAAACATGCTGTGAGGTAAAAGTCTAAGTTCATCTTTTTGCATGTGAATATCTAATTGCTCCACTATTATTTTTAAAAAAGACTACTTTCCCCAATTACTTGCCCTAGGATTTTTGTTTAAAATTCAATTGATCACAAATATAAGGATTTATTTATGGTTCTGAATCGTTTCATTATTCTCTATCTAATGCCAGTAACACATTCTCTTATAACTGTGGATGTATAGTAAGGTTTGAAATTGAGAAGTGGAAGTCCTCCAACTTTGTGATTCCATTTCAAAATTGGTTTGGCTATGTGAGGTCTTATACTTTTCACATACATTTTAGGATCAATATGTCAACCCCCACCCCACCTTGCCCACACACATACACTCAAAAGGCTGCTGGAATTTTGGTAAGGATTTCAATGAACCTGTAACTCAATTTTGGTAGAATTTCCATCTTAACAATATTGCCTTCAAATTCATGAAAATGAAATGTGTCCCCAATATTTGGGTCTTTAATTTCCCCATCAGTGTTTTGTAAAATGTGTGATTCTTCTTGCATTTCTTTACATAAACTTCTTCCGAAGTATTTTCTTCTTTTTGATACTATTGTCAAAAAATATATATTCTTAATTCCATTTATAGATCATTCATTTTAAAGCACTTTTTAAATGTTTATTTGTTTATGTATTTATTTTTGAGGAAGGGAGGGAGGGAGGGAGGGAGGGAGAGAGAGAGAGAGAGAGAATGAGCAGGGGAGGGGCAAAGAGAGAGAGGGAGACACAGAATCTGAAGCAGGCTCCAGGCTCTAAACTGTCAGCACAGAGCCAAATGTGGGGCTTGAACTCACAAACCGTGAGTGAGATCATGACCCATGCCCAAGTTGGATGCTTAATTGACAGAGCCACCCAGGTGCCCTATGGATCATTAATTTTTATATGTAGAAATTAATTTTTGTATGTTGATTTGTGTCAGGCGACCTTGTTACAATTGCTTATTCTAATAATTTTCTTTTGTGAAATTCTTTTATATGTGGGATTATATCATCTACAAGCAAAGATAGTTTTATTTCTTTCTTTCCAAGCTGATTTTTTTTTCCTTGCGAGATTGTACTGACTGTTCTCCAGTACAGCACTGAGAATAATGGCAAGAGCAGGCAACTTTGCCTTATTCCCAGATGTAGAGGGAAGGTCTTCAGTCTTTCTGGACCTTGACCCTGTTTAGGTCTTAAGTATCCATCCTACAGCACTGGTCATATTAGATTCATGGGGGATTAGAGTATCACTGTTTACAAGGAATTACTTAGTCCACAGGGAACTGGCTCACCCAAATTTCCACCTCCTCCCAGCGGGTGGCTCAAGGTTAATGAGTGACTAATCAACAAATATAAAGGCATATCTTCCTTGCCCAATTTGGGACAACTGTGTCATCCCAGCTTCAAAGCTCTACATACAACTGGATGAAGCCTCAGTCACAACTACATTGCAGGTCAGTTTTTCCTGCTGCCCAATTTTATTTCTTCATTTTATCTTATAGTTGTGTCTCCAAGCAGCACTCTACACTGACTCATCTGTCTATAAGTCTCCATTTCGGAATATCTATATCAAGTGAACATAATCTAAAATAAGTGCCACACTCCAACAGAAGTCAGGGTGAGTCATCCCGAACAATTTAAGGGCAAAAGACAAAAGAACAGCAGTCCTCATCTTGTACTTCTGGAAAATCTGTAGTGTCAAGTTTCTTTAGTACTCTGGATACCCTAACCCTCCTCACTAGTTTTGTTTACACTCATCTCTCTTTTTCCTATTTTAACGTGCTTAATTTTCTTCTTGACTCAAGGGTCATTCATTGTTTCCTTTTGTTGCCTTAACACTTTAAAATCTCATTTCAAAGTTAGGGTAGAGCAAAGAAATCAAAGAAAAAATCTTTAGTTCTCTACCATTTTTGCTGCAGCTTTGAATGCTTTGGGGGTTATTCAATGCTTTAGATCCTGGATATTAAGTAGTACAATTATGGTTGTAATTGAGATCTGTGTCTAAAAGATTTATGTAATAGTAAATCTTCCTGAGAAGGAATTATCAAGTAGTGCTTATCATAATGTGCACTTAGAAGCTCTTACAAAGATGATATGAGCAAGGGCTGAGACACTGTAGAGAAACACTGAATATTCCTTATGCCTCTCTTGATAATGATTCCACTTATTAATTATTTTAAATCCTTTGGTGGTAAGACAGAGGTTAATTAAAAAGGGATTAGAAAATATATTGTAATGTTTTAGGGGAGTACCGTCTACAAACTTCTGGGAATATCCAAACCTCTGAACTTGGCTTGAGAGTCTGAAGCGGGCTCACACAATGCTGGCAGGCATCTCAAGGTCAATAAAATCTTTTAATTTTCCTTGCCAAATTGGTTTTGGTCTCCTGTAAGTTATCTAAGAACCTGAAGAAGGTTGAGTTATTAAGGTATACGGTAGAAGGGAGAATGTTAAGCACAAGGAAAGTTCTTACAACCCTAATACGCATCCTTGGTGCATTTACCAATAATGAATTGCCCACAAGATCTAATGTGCTTATCACTTCAAAATAAAATTAAGATTAAAAAATGAAAAGCTATGAATTCAATAGGCTATTATTTTTGAGTTCTATAATAAATGTGCAGATTTTTCTAGGCCATGGGTGTAAGTTTGTCATTGATAAAGACTATGCTGTTTTGTTTTCTTTTGCAAAAGGAAAAAAAAAGAAACACAGGTAACCTCAAATAGGTAACCTCAAATATGAAAACATATCAATAAAGTTTTCATACTTGGAGTATATCCAAGTATATACTACTTGCTTGGCAGAAATTCTGACTAACGTTAAGAAAGTTAACTATTTAGAAGGTTAATTTAAGGTCTTGTACTACTTTAGAAAGTCATCATAGTAAAGTGGAAAGGTTGATTAGGAATCAGGAGTCCTGTAGTTTAGTTTCTACTTTGTCACTAACTAGCTGCGTGACCCTGGGCAAATCACTTAACCTCTAAGATCACTGTTTTCTCATGTGTAAAATGAGGAGATTGAACTACATGATCTCTAACAGTGTTCAACTAACTCTTCAACTAAATCAAAATACAGAGAACTTGATAGAAGTAACTTCTACAGAACCGCTGCCTATAAAAACTAATGTTGAAGACAGAAACAGGAAGTTAGACCAGATCCTTTACATGTACAAATCTATTCTAATCTTGGATGTTCTCTGAGGGCCATTCCTAACACTTTCTCCACAGGGGAAGGTTATATAAAGATAAATAAAGCAATATTTCTTTTGCATTATTTTAGTAGGATTGGAGAACACAAGAGTAGTATACACATATTTCTTTTATTTTCATCCGTCTGACCAACTTAGAGTGTCTTCCTCCCATGTTGGTCTTATATTTTATTTATTTCTGATATCCCATTGATAAAGCATTATTCTAAGAGGCAAAAGTAAAAAATAGCAATATGTTGTTTACTTGGCAGCAGGTAACCAAATAACAGTGTCAGTCTCTATTAAAACCAAGAGATGAAATGTATACATTTAATCTATCTCTCGGGCTATGGATTGAAAATTGTACTCCAACTGTTAGTAATAAGTAGAGAAACTGGGAGAAAGCAAATGGATATACTCAAAGGTAACTTTTCTACTCAAATAAAGGTCACTGAGAGTGGCCAAAAGCATCCCAATTGTGTGATTAAAAACTAGATAGGATTTCTCCCTGGGTGTCACAGAAATGTCTCCTCCTCTGATAATAAAGGGATATCATCAGAACATTCTGAGATTTTAAGACTATCACATTTGCCGCTTCATCTAATAGCTTAATTCAGACGTGTGGATCCTCTTGGTTGTATAGTTGCTAACAAATCATTCGCTTGTAGAAAATGTCCTTCCACTTGAGTTACTTAACACGGGCTCATATGCCTCATCTTAATCAGCACCATTACAATCTCTTTTCTAACCATATATATTTCACTATTCCATTATATAAAATAGTGTCTATCATACCCTGGAATGTTTCTTCCATCAGGAAGTTAAATTTCTTAAAATATATGTTTCTTCATTATAAGGTAAAATGAATTTTTCCCAATTCTGACAGGGTTTTACTTTTTCCCCAAAGCTTAACTTTACCAACTAACTGGCAAAGCAATTCAATGACAAAATGCTACCCTTGAGCTAAACTGTCAACCTAGTCGTTAGAATGAAGACACAGATAAATGAAAAGAAAAAATGACATGTATCACCTAAAGCTTTAGTGCAAGGAATTGTAAGAGAGCAGAAAAATCAAGATAAAAACATTCTTCTTATGGAACACTTTTTATCCATATATGATGATCTAGATGAAAGTAAATAAATATTAAGTACTAAAAAGTTTTTACCAATTAGAAAGACTTATAGTAGAAAGTTTAAAAAGAACATGCAGTCCATAAAAGAAAGAATTTAAAAAGCTGACAAACATAGGAAGACATATTGAAGCTCACTCATAAACCAAGAAATAAATATAAAAATGTTAATGAACCACCACTCTTTAATGATCAAATCATCAAGAATTTTATAGGTGATAGCACTCAATATTGGCAATGGTAGAAGAAAATGGAAAATTTTATATACTGCTGATTAAAGAATAAAATAGTATAAGCTTTCTGTAACAGTTTGACAAAAAACACCAAAAGCTTTAAAATGGCCCTATTTACTGACTCATCTGAATGGGTAAGTGGGTTGCGTCTGACTCTTGATTTCTGCTCAGGTCATGATCTTACCATCATGAGATTGAGCCCCGCACCAGGTTCTGTGCAGAGCGTGGAGCCTGCTTCTCTCTCTCCTTCTCTCTCTGCCCCTCCCCTTTCAAAACAAATAAATAAAAATTTAAAATATCTCTACATATCAACCCTTCTGGGGATTAACCTAATGGATTACTTCAGAAATAAGTGAAGATTTAGTTTCAAGGATGTTTATTATAAACAAAAAGCAATATAGGAACAAACTTTATGCACCAAAGGTGATGGTGACTGCATTATGTATAATATAATAATATTCACATATTAGTATTTCACATATATTCTCTTTTCACACATGTATATTCATGTTTCACAAAACCTGTTGAACCCATAGTGATGTACTTATAAACATGGAAAGATAGGTATTATGTATTCAGTAAAACAAGATTATAAGATTACATAGTAGTATTCAGGTATGATTTATTTTCTTATGGTATTCCAGTATCTGGCAGAGTGCTTTCCCCAAAGTGTACATCATACATTTGCTGAATGAATGAATGATGAATATAACTTTCGTACCTTTCAAATGGATTCTTTATGCATTTATACAGTGTGATACTTAGATAGCAGTATATGTCATGATATGAAAGTTCCTTTTGCTATTTATATTTTTGTTAACCTTGGAATTATGTATGGAATCTGTATATAGTGTGCTATTTTTGAAGTCACTTTAAATCTAATTCACTTATATATTCCCTCTACTTGTATTCATAGAATAATGTATGGTTTTCTCTCATACTTTATTCTTTATAATTTTTAATATATGCTATATTTAAGTTGAATATTGTGGCAGTCACCATAGAAAAGATTAAATGATTAAAATGTAAAGAAAGAAAAATTTTAATGTTCTCTAGAATTCACCTTTAAGCCAGCATAAGATAAAGATTTAAAGTGCTCTAGAAGGGCGCCTGGGTGGCTCAGTCGGTTAAGCATGCAACTTCAGCTCAGGTCATGATCTCGCAGTTTGTGGGTTTGAGCCCCGCGTCGGGCTCTGTGCTGACAGCTCGGAGCCTGGAGCCTGCTTCGGATTCTGTGTCTCCCTCTCTCTCTGCCCCTCCTCTGCTTGCACTCTGTCTCTCTCTCTCTTTCTCTCTCTCAAAACTAAATAAACATTAAAATTAAAAAAAATTTGAAGTGGTCTAGCAAAGGACAAAAGGCCTCTTTGTCTTAAGAAAATTAGGTAACTCTCGTTTCTCCTCATTAACAGCTTCTGTGCTTGGCTACCTTGGGAAAACCAAAACAACCTTAGATGGTAATTTCCCAGTCTGGCAATCCCAGATCTGCAGCATTTCTTGGTCACTAACTTCTGGGGCTGTAATTAGCTGCTGCTCTTATGGTTTTATACAGCTGTTTGTGTGTCTGATGGTCCTGCATAGGGTCAGGTTGATTTTGGAAGAACTACATCTATCTGAGTCTTTAATGACACTGTTATCTCACTTCCCTTGACAAAACAGATAGGTGGGAGGGACAGAAATAAATCTATAATGAGTAAATCAGTGAGCCGAGGTTTTATATCCGAGGAATGCAGATTTTAAGTTTTCCTCCATTGAGTGTGATGTCAGCCGTCTGTGTGGCAGATTGCTGTTGGCTCTACAGAAGGATGGAGCAGGAATCAGGCCTGTGAAGGGTATGAACAGGGGAAAGTGGACACCAAGCCTTCAAAACATGTGCACAATCCTGTAGAATGTCAGAGAATCATCAGAGTTTATCTTATGATTACTCACCTGTGTCTTCCTTTCCATGTTTGCCAGCTGCTTAGCAGCCCCGCCCCCGTTTTCTGGTGCTTTCCTGTCTGGCCTGTGGTTTATGGTCAGCCTGGCCACCGAGTTGGTCTGTCCAATGCCTAGAAACCTTTTACCTGCCTTGTGACCTACCTCACCTGCCATTCACTTTTCAGCCCTTGTCATCCTCATGGTCAGAGTTCTTTCTGATTGATTTCAAGTTGTTGAGCATTGCCAGTGAGTGTCACAACAGAATGCTGTTTTGTCATCCAACCTCTAATGGGACTCTTCATTAATTTCTTGGATAACTATCATATTCACTATATTCTTCATTCATTAATTAACCCACTTAACATTTCTGGTGTGTGATTATAATATACCAGGCCAACACTGCCCCTTTACAAAGTAGAAAATTGATGTAAATTTCTATCTGAATTATTTTGTATTTCTTCTCTATCCTGCTTTCTTCACTGTCACAAATTTTTCTACTACCTTTGTTCTCTGGTTTCCTCCTTCCTTTTTGATAGACTTTTTTCTTTTGTCTTCTTTGACCCGTTGCTGGTTGTCCTCCTTTCTCTGGAATTCTACCCAATGTCAACACATAGGAGCTCCTTTACCTCCTTCACGTCATCAGTGTGGGCATTCTACATGGTAGGATCTTTGCTTTTGTAATCTCTAATTTTTACCCTTGGGAACTTATTCACTCTTATACATTCTTTTATTACTTTTATATGGATTACATACAATTTTATTTGAAATCTATACTTCTTTCCATACATCCCATTCTGTATTTCTACCTGAACTCTCACTAGTATCTAAAACTGTGAAACTGTGGTCTTCTATTTTCTCTACCCTCACAAATTAATGTCCAGTATACCTGTTCTATTGTACCTCAGAAACATTTAAAATAATTACCCCCTATTAAGTGTTTTCGGGACTACTGTATACTATAGATAAATAATTGAGGTGTGGATATCTGGACTCAGAGGAATGTACCATTGTTTTCTGTTCACTCTCCACTTTACACAGTAATAAAATATGTATTAAGAGAGCTAAATCTCCAGTGTCACGTTTTGTATTTTTTGGTTTAGAGTCAATAAGAAAGCTCATTGGATTGCCTGGCTGGCTCAGCGGGTTAAGCATCCAACTCTTGAGTTCGGCTCAGGTCATGATCTCACAGTTCGTGAGTTCGAGCTCTGTGCTAACAGTGTGGAGCCTGCTTGGGATTCTCTGTCCCTCCCCTGTCCATGCTCTCTCTCTGATTCTCTCAAAATAAATAAATCAAAAAAAAAAAAAAGAAAGAAAGCTCATCTGCCCTCCTAAAAAGTGACTTATTAATGTTTGATATTCCCCTCATTTTATAAGCATGAATGAATTAAAAGTATAAAGATACAAATTTCTTGAAGGTAAACTTTCTGAGTGGATTTCAGTCAAAGTAGGTAGGATGATACCAATATTAGGAGAAGTTACCACGCAGCAGTATTGAGTATTTAAAAGGGTGGAGGATGCCAATGGAATTCAAAGGTGACATCAAGGGGAGGCTGAGACACCAATAATTAAAACTCAGTAACTTGGGGTGCCTGGGTGGCTGAGTTGGTTCAGCGTCCTTCAGCTCAGGTCATGATATCATGGTTCATGAGTTCGAACCCCACACATGACAGGCTCTGTGCTGACAGCTCAGAGCCTGGAGATGCTTTAAATTCCGTGTCTCCCTGTCCCTCTGTCCCTCCTCTGCTTGCACTCTGTTTCTCTGTCTCAAAAATAAGTAAACATTAAAAAAGTATTTAAAAAACCCTTAATATCTCAACTATTCCAAGCGCTGGGCTTTAAGAATTTCATGTATATGAACTGAGACAAACTATTTGCAGAGATGTTTTACATCTTCTCTGGCCATTTTGGGCATGCGCCTTAGTAGAAACTGTAGTAAAATCCCCTAAATACACATTTATGTGGCCTAAGGAAGCCTGCATGATCAGGTAACATAGGTTCCTTATTAAAGCCTTACTGCGTACTGAGTCTAGTTTAGGGCTTGGTAATTATGCAAGACTGTGCAGAAACTGAGACACTCAGAATACCAGAGAACATGATAAAACAGGACAGAAAATAGTGGTGGTTCTATTATTCATGAAAGTCACATACTTGCTCTGTTTTACTTTCCTGCTGGTGCTCTTTTTTCATATGCCCCAGTCTCCTTACTCAGTCTCGATCCATAGCTAATCCGAATTCAGTCTCAACTCATGTCTCAGCTACCTCTCACTTGAAGTAATGATCCATCTGTTTAAACCATGTGGCAGCTTACACATTATGATGATATTATGTTGATTTTTGTTCTTTTTGTGTATTTGAGGAACTGGATAACTGTATACTTTTCATAATAAGAACATTGCAACATCAACAATTCTAGTACACATTATCATCTCCTTGATTACAATTTTCTTCTCATTTTCTTAGTTCTCAGAGTGTCAGCCACAGTATTGGAGGCAAGAAAACAATGGAGCAATAAATTTAAAATTCTGAGGGAAAATGATTTCAGACTAAGAATTTAACATTTAGCCAAACTATCATTAAAGTGAAAGCATTTAAAACCTGCTTGAGATTCACCAAAATCTCAAGTGTATAGCTCCCATATTTGATGTTCCCCAAATGCATAAACAATCAATGTCATTTTCATACTTGCACTCTCAAAGATAGTAATTGTGAGTTCTTACCTGCCCCAAATAATGTATTTTCCTGCCTTCTGCCCCATGTCTTAACACCCAATCTTTCAAGGTACCTGTAGGTGTGTAGTCCATCATATTCTTCCACCCCGTGAGCTAATGGGATAAATCTCATCTAAGCCCATGGAATAATCCCATGCCATTGGCCAAATGGTTGATAGAATGAGAAGTTCCCTACTGGGTATCTGTAGGGAGATAAATTAATCCTAGCTCCTTGTATTTCATATTTGCCTGACAGGAGGAGAGGAGTTTCAGGGATGGAGTTGGGGACTAAGAAGTACAGGATGATGAAAGTGGTGAACTGAATGTCCAAATTAATCTTCTGAGAGTAAATCTTTGAAGCATGTCAGCCCTGTAGTGAAACTGATTTTATTCTCAGCACTATTCCTAGCCAGGTCCCAAATCCTGATACACAATTGGGACATCATTTTTTTTTTATTTGCTCATCCTGACAGTGTTGTTGTTTCAACTGTTGAAACTGGAGTCTTAGCATCGACCCTAGTGGACAGGCAACAGTTCATATAGGGGTGACACCAGCTCTGCCACTTCCCTGGTGGGCCCCACTATGTCAGGAGTTATTTGGGTGTGAGAGAAGGTACTCCTTCCTTCTTTGTTTTATCACCAGAAACCCTTAAAGCTAGCAGTGGCTTGCATTATAATGTAGGCTGATAACTTTTGCACTTGCTCACAGAACCATCTTCCTTGGACATTGGTCTGCATGCAGGATGGCTAGGGGTAGGCAGGTGCAGAATTGGCCTTGATGCTCCTCTGAAACCTGATTTCAGAGTCTGGTCCTGGCCCCATTTCCTATCACCTCACTGTAAATTATTTTTCAGGGGTCCAATTGCCCTTTCAGTAATCTGCTCTTGGCTAGGTTCCTTTAGTCCCCTTCTGTGATTATGATTGTTTCCCAAATCTGTCCCTGCTCCCAGCTTTGCTGTAGAAACACACAGCTGGCAGGAGAGATTGCCACAGTAAGACTCTTTCTCTTCTTTTAAAGTAACTAAATGTTTGAGTTCCCCCTAAATGTTCTCTGCATTCTTTGAACCCAAATATAACTTTACTTTGTACTCATAAGTAGGAAAGGAAAGAAAAAAAAAAGGGAATTTTCCCACCTTTTCCTTGTTGACTTCTTTACTGGGAAAGGGAGTTGGCCAGAAGTTTCTTCACATTTAATTCCCTCTACATCTTCTAACATGAATGCATGCCAAATTTTAATTCTAACCAAATGGCGGGAGGTAATAACTGACTATTCTGCCTTCTAAAGCTATCAGTCTAGTATGCCCCGTCTTTACAAATTCACATAAAAGTCAAAAAATTTTCACTGCACAAGGAACCTGAGACCAGTTGGTAGAGTCAACTTAGTTTAAAAATGAGAAAAGGAAGTGCATGCCCAGTGATGGATTATCAAAGATCATATTAGCTTTTGAAGTTGGGCCTAGAATACAGTTCCCTGTACTGTACAGCAAAATATTTCCCTTTTTTTATTAACTTGAAAAATATTTAAGTGTATTTTAATAATTGTACTTAATATATGACATATCGTCATGTGGACTCTTTCTGATGTGGCCAAGAATCGTGCTGAGTTTTAGGCCACATTTACTTTCAGTCTATTTCAGGTGAAACTCAGAATATTTTTGCTGTACTACTTGACATAAAAGTTTCAGTTTTTAAAGGAAAAATAATGTTTCCAAATCCTGAAGGTACCACAAAGATTTGTGTAGTTTTTAATTTCCAAAATTGGTGGGGAAGAGCTTAGAGACGCTTTTAGCATTCAGGGGGAAAAGAGCAAATGTAACAATGGGCAGAGTCGCAGACTGCTTACAGATTATAATTTAAACAGAATACGAAGGCCTCTGGCCTGAATACAGATATCTTCTGCACTGACCAGCCATGTGTCCTTAGTTACAATTTAGGGCACTGCCCTCAGAGAGCCCTTGCTAAATAGTCCTATCACCCAGGAAGTTTACAAAATATGTTGCCTCCTGCGACCCTTATTACCACCCAGCATCACATTAGCAACAACATGTTACCAAGAGAAGGAGACACAAAATCTCTATTTTATTATAGGAAAGTACAAGTGCAAAACATCTTCCATGTGGGGTACCTGCCAGTGAGGGGCACCAATCAGAATGCTGCCTGGAGGGGCAGAAAGCAGGCAGAGAAACTCAGGTGCCAGAGGCATACTGAAAGCGATACTAACATGAAACTGCTACACAGATCAGCCAAAGGCAAACCCGTTGAAAACAATCACATACTAAGTTGAAAGCGGTCTGTGGAAAGGCATCTCTGTAACAATTAGAGAGCTTGGTAAAATATTCTTAAAGGAAATAGGAGTGACGACGATCACTGTCATTGGCTTTTTTTTTTACTTTCTTTTGTTTTTCCCCCCTTTTTTTATTATATGAAATTTATTGTCAAATTAGTTTCCATACAACACCCAGTGCTCATCCCAAAAGTTGTCCTGTTCAATGCCCTCCCACCCCCCATCAACCCTCAGTTTGTTCTCAGTTTTTAAGAGTCTCTTATGCTTTGGCTCTCTCCCACTCTAACCTCTTTTTTTTTCTTCCCCTCCCCCATGGGTTTCTGTTAAGTTTCTCAGGATCCACATAAGAATGAAAACATATGGTATCTGTCTTTCTCTGTCATTATCTTTAATGACAGAGTGCAGCTTTCTCATTCGGAGTTCCAAGCTCCACCATGATTATTAACCAAACACACAGATGGATGGTTCCAAAAGCTACCCTGATTCTCAAGAGCTGGTAGTTACGTGGTAGTCAGACTTCTCACTTGAGTGCCAAATCTCGGTCAAATCTGGGCCTCACAGGAATGAGTGGAGAGTACAGATGGGCCACGGGCACACTTTGAGGAGCACCCCACTCAAATATTTCTATTCTAAAAGCCCTCTAGTTTTAATGTCCCATTATGTCTCAAAAGATATATAAATTGCATGATTATCCAAGGAGTTTGGGGAGAACACATATTAATATATTAATACAAATATGTTTCAAATATCACTGACTTCACTGCTTGATCAAGTATGCTACAGAATTCCTATTGGAGTCAAATTATGTTCATGTAATTCTAAAAATGATATGCCAAAAACTGGTGAATCAGTTATTTAACAATACTACTGAACTTCCCATATTTCTAACCTGTAAATATATTCTTGTGAGACTTTATTTCTTGAAGATTATGGAGTAGAAAGTGATATTTTTGTTCTTATTGACGAGGAAAAATTTCTGCTACTCTAATAGGATGCCAGTTTATATGTACCACATTAATAGATGTATTTAAAGTCATAGGCAGAAGAAGAGAAGTCTGGGAGATGGGGAAGAAAGTGTCTCTAGTCTCTCCTTGAGATTAAATAGAAACCTTTTTTGTATGTGTAGCTTAGCTGAGCTCATCTTGGGCAGTGACTCCAGAGGACAGGCTGTCCTTAGTGTAGGGATTCTCCAAAAGCATGCTTACAACCTTGCAAGTCTAGTGACTCTTCTCTCTGACTTCTAATACAGGTAAAAAATAAAACTATGAATCAGACAAAGATAAAAGTTCCCCTTATACCAGATCAATAAGTAGCTTCCCCAAATGACAACTTACTATTTTTCTTTCTTTACTTTTCTCTTCCATTTAACAAGGGAAAGTTTTATAAAACACAGAAGACCTCAGTTGAAAGTGGGTTCATTCTTGATTTCCCCTTCAGATGACATGTCCCCATTTCTGTGCATCCTCTAAGAAATAGCAAACTAACTTTGCTATCCTGCAAAATAATTTTCACACACTGTAAATTATTAATTTATTTTAATATAGATATATATTCCTAAAATTTAAGACATCCTAAACTGCAAATTCTCTTTTTATTTTTTTTGCTGGAGAGGTCAGTTATGTATTGAAATATTTCAATCTCTCATACTTTCTGCAGAGGGATTAGCAGATTTGTGCAGAGTGATGCGTAGTGGCATTATCAAACCAAATTGATCTGAACCCAAGAAAGGAGAAAGAATTGCATGTAGGATGCAATTTGCAATTTGGAGCATACAGTCAAATAGCAGTCTCATCAGGATGGTCTTCCTGGAGCCATTGTGCTGGTCAGCCACAATGAAAAATCCTATCTGAGCAGTATTCAATGGATTAGCATATTCCAACATTAGCACACTCTGACTCTTCCTCAGTTCATTACCACAGTTGAAGGGCATGGGCACTTTTCTATTTCCATATATTTTTTTTCCTAAACTCTCTCTTCAATCAGGTTAATAGTGAAGTTTCAAGCTTTTGCTCATAATTGTAGTCAGAAATATGGCCATGCAAACATACTAAAAAAGAAAAAATGACAAGTGTATTAAGCAATAAAAGAATTGCATTGCTTTGGTCATTTAAGTAATATACATATTCACTGTACATAATATTAATTTTTTACCACGAAGTCCTCTTATAAATGTGTTTTCTTGACTACCAAAAATAATAAACTGAAAATGGAACTCAAATTACGAGAGTTTATTTCTTACAGAATATCACAAATGTGTAAGAATGAAGTTTAATTCATTTGTATTCCTTAATCTAAAGGATGTAAATGTAATTATGTTGATACAAATTAGAGTGTCTCATCTGATGATGATGTATTTTTTCTGTATTTTTAACATACATATTATTTTTAATTGGGAAAAGCCAAGAAAAAATTTAAAAATAAGAAAATTACTACATCTTCATTGGAAATAATTGGAAAATCAGTATCATTGCCCAAACCATGAGGAAAATGAAATGGTAAATAACTCAGTTCATCCCAATGAACAGCAATCATTGGGTAGACGGAAGGAAAGAAGAAAAGAAGGAAGAAACAAAGAAAAAAAGAAAGGGGATGGAGAAAGGAAGGGGAAACTAACCAGGAATTAATATACTAACATATTTTTTGAGGACAGCTAGACCTCAAAAATTTTTTTGATCAAGGGGCGCCTGGGTGGCTCAGTCTGTTAAGCATCCACCTTCAGCTGAAGTCATGAATTTGCATTTCATGAGTTCGAGCCCCACATTGGGCTCTGTGCTGACAGTTCAGAGGCTGGACCCTGGTTCAGATGCTGTGTCTCCCTCTCTCTCTCTGTCCCTCCCCTGCTCACTGTCTGTCTGTCTCTCTCTCTCTCTCTCTCAAAAATAAACAGTAAAAAAAAAATTTAAAAATTTGATCAAGATACTTAATAAGAAACCGAGGAGGAAAGGACGTAAAGATGAGTGGTTAAGTATTAATTGACTATAGTTCTAAATTTCTAAAGATCAAGTTCTGTGTCTACTGCATGTTTGAACCTTGGATCTGGCTCAGATGTTCAATAAATATTAGCTAGAAAGAAAAATTACAAAGCAACATGAGATCTACTTTAGGAGATTTTTTTAATAGCTAATGTACTTACTTGGGAAGACTTACAACCAATGTCTGCAAATATAACTCAATATAGGGAAGAACTTTCATTCCTCCCCATAGCTAAAAGAATCTACCTTAGAAATAGCAAGTTTCTTGGGGCGCCTGGGTGGCTCAGTTGCTTAGGTCATGATCTCACCTTACATGAGTTCGAGCCCTGTGTCTGGCTCTTTGCTGACAGCTCAGAGCCTGGAGCCTGCTTCGGATTCTATGACTCTCTCTCTCTCTCTCTCTCTCTCTCTCTCTGCCACTCCCCCACTCATGCTGTCTCTGTCTCTCAAAAAATAAATAAACGTTAAAAAAATTAAAAAAAAAAGAAATAGTAAGTTTCTTACCCTAAATGGAGCAATAGGTATAAATAAAATGGGGGATGTGTGAATAATGAACATCCAGGTTTATTAAAACTTTAGGATTATAATTCTGCAATTACAAATTACAAACAAAAGTTACACACAAAATATAATAAAATAAGTTTTGCAAATAATATACCAATAAAATTATATCTAGAATGTTAACATGCAATGCTGTAAAATGTTGATTTAAATAAATATTTCTCTAAAATCATTGTTTCTAATCAGAGTTCAAAAAATTCAAATAATTTTAGCATAATCAATGCATTTATGATAGCTCACATCCATTTCATACACTTTCCCTTTGTTAATGAAATCATAGAAATACATTTTAAGGAGAAATAATATACATCAATAAGCAAATTAGAAATATAACAGCTATATGATTGAAATGGACGTCATTAGCTTCTGCTAATTAGTTTCCATTGTTTGGGTAACATTAACCTTAAGGTGAAAATTCTTTTCTTTATCCTAACAACAGTGTACGCATGTTGTACATATTGGATTCTTACATCATCAACAAGGAAAATAAGTTTTCTTGTATCTAGTTGAAGAGAAAGTTCCATTTGTTACCCAAGGCATCGTATTTTCAGAAATATAGTTTTACATTACTAGACTTCATAAAGGTCATCCTCAGGCAAAGCTGCAATTTTGGGACTTAATGTTCTCTGCCATTACAGTTTTGTAAAATTTCCATAATATGAATTCTCAGAGAATCCTGCAATACTTCTTGGGTCATATCTCTAACTAAAAATTGAAAATAAGATAAGTAATTTGTTCATTTACAGTCAATTAATTTTGTAACTGCAAGAAATGTATGAAATGTAAGAATTCATTAGAAAATAATTGATTTTCCTTTTGAGTCCAAGAGGTCTGGTAATCTACCCACTTAAAACCACTGCAGAAAACAAAACAAACAACAACAACAACAACAAAACAACCCACAAACACCTAAGAATAAGAAGCAACTAAGATGTTTTGAAAAATCAAAGACACAAACATACATAGAGTGACACTAATGTTAAGGCAACACATTGCCTCTAACAACAAGTAAATAGGTCTTTCATTCACAATTTCTTGATTATTCCAGTTTGATGTTCAAAGTGCTTTGTACCCATGCTGTTGTCTTCAGTTTCTGATGTTCAGTGTTCTATAAAAATTCAAAAAACTTAACTTTGGCAGCAAAATGATAGCATCAAGGAACGGAAGGACACCAAAGGCTTTTCTTTTCATGGGTAGACAAAAATAATTGCTCTAATATTTCAGGCAAAGTCCTTAAATGTTGCAAAAGTACATTTCAATGTTCTATTCCTCAATTTTCCATACATTTCTATTGCTTCCATTAGAAGTTGCTGTGATGGGAACCTTTAAGTAAATTCGTCCATGCAGAATTGTGCCCCCAAAACAAATTAGGAATCTATACAATATATTTGAATAGAAAAGGGAAGAAAAAATTTAAAACTAGATCTCTCCTTCCCAGAGAAACCATAAAAACAACTTATAAACATATGATTAGAATAAGATGTTACTTTATGAATCAAATCATTTTTAGCAATAGTTTATAACCAAAATCCTCAGATGGGCTGTTTAATTTTGCTATTCTTTTTTTTTTTTTTTTTTAATTTTTTTTCAACGTTTATTTATTTTTGGGACAGAGAGAGACAGAGCATGAACGGGGGAGGGGCAGAGAGAGAGGGAGACACAGAATCGGAAACAGGCTCCAGGCTCTGAGCCATCAGCCCAGAGCCTGACGCGGGGCTCGAACTCACGGACCGCGAGATCGTGACCTGGCTGAAGTCGGACGCTTAACCGACTGCGCCACCCAGGCGCCCCTAATTTTGCTATTCTTGACAATATATTTAGCCAGTGGTCTTCAGTGGAAGAAAGATTATAAATGTGTGTTTCATACTCTGATGGATGAATATTTTCAACTGAACTTCTGCATATGTAATCTCAAAGTACACATTTACAAAATAAACATTTTCAATATATTGATACTCAGAACTTTCCAAATATTCAGAAAGAAAACATACTATTTTGCAAAATGCTCATTCAATAATTGATATATAATGTGAGCTTTCCATAAATATGCACTATTTAAACAAAACTAGATGTGCCTAGGGGCGCCTGGGTGGCGCAGTCGGTTAAGCGTCCGACTTCAGCCAGGTCACGATCTCACAGTCCGTGAGTTCGAGCCCCGCGTCGGGCTCTGGGCTGATGGCTCAGAGCCTGGAGCCTGTTTCCGATTCTGTGTCTCCCTCTCTCTCTGCCCCCCCGCCATTCATGCTCTGTCTCTCTCTGTCCCAAAAATAAATAAATGTTGAAAAAAAATTAAAAAAAAAAAAAACTAGATGTGCCTATATATGTATGTATTTAAATTTTATTCCTAAACTACCTTATTTAAACACTTAACATTATGCTTCAGGACAGAATAAAATGAAACATCAGTGTATGTTTTTGTGTTTTAATTGCACATTTCCTAAATCTCAAATTGTTTTTATACATTCTTAATTTGTTCATCTATCAAAGTAGCACTAAACCAGCAAAGTCCAATACTGTGGTGTTGGAAATGTTCTAGCAACATATGCTATTGAGTGAGGAGTTAACATTTAGCTAGTATGACGGAGGAAATGAAATTTATTTTCTTTAAGTTTAGTTATTTTATACATAAATAGCCACCATGGCTACTGACTACCATATTGGACGACACAGCTCTAATGTATTTGAAAGGAATTCGACAACTATTACTTCTCTTTATCCTCCATAAAATTTCATTTACCATTGTCACTTGTTTTTTCACAGTAATATATACTAAGAATATTTAGTGACTTTTTTTTGGTTTTGCTTCATCAGTGTCAAACCAAAGTATATCTGTCCATATATTCTTTTAATGTTTATTTATTTTTGAGAGAGAGAGAGAGAGAGAGAGACAGAGTGTGAGCAGGGAGGGTCAGAGCGAGAGGGAGGCATAAAATCTGAGGCAGGCTCCAGGTTCTGAACTGTCAGCACAGAGCCTGACAAGGGGCTCAAATCCATGAACTGGGAGATCATGACCTGAGCTGAAGTTGGATGCTTAACCGACTGAGCCACCCAGGCCCCGCTCTGTCCATATTTTTAAAAGGAATGAATAAACTGGGCTTTCTGAGAAACAGAAGACTCACCACCATCAATTATGCAATTATAATGGCAGAATGTCTTATGACTCCAACATTTCCTCTCTCCTCGGAATTCACCTTGCTTACACCATTTCTCCTCTTAAAAAATCAATTTCAAAGACTAGCTCCACTATAATAACTTTAGAGCCCAATAAAGAAGCAATAGAATTTGTGTTCTCACTTCCTTTTAGAGGCCACATTTCAGAATAATCTCATTTACATAAAAGATGAAATTCAAATTTCATAAGTTTAAGTCAAAATTTCTCAATTTTGTTGCCCTCATCTGCTCTTTATTTTAGCCACACAAATCTCACTGTTCTTCACAGAAGCTTCACTCTTTGCCTTCTCTGTTTTCTCACGCTGTTTATTTTTCTTGGAATTAAAATCTATTTTACAATTCATAACCCAGTGCAACTCTCCTCTTTATCACAAATCCTTCCCAAATATTTCAATTCATGCTAAGAGCTCTTTCCTCAGAATTCTGAAGCTATCTAGACATGTTTTGTTTTTTTTGTTTGTTTGTTTTCAATGCTTATTGCTCTACCATATTCTATCTTGCTTCGCTACACTTTGTATATCACACTCCCCCCTCTGGAAAATAAGTTCTTCATTAATATTATCCAGTGACAAATTTGCTTTATACATTATATGTCAGATTAATATGAATTGGCTTGACTGAAGGATTAGGGCAATATCCATTGGCCAACTATAGAAAAATGATTGCAATGAGAGAGAAGGGCTAATATGTACTTGTAACAGCTTTGTCCTGAGGAAGTTGTACAGATTCTTTGAATACAGAGAGAAAAGATAAACACTGAGAAATTAGCACACAATCCTGAGTGCAATGGCCATCAGCTGTTGCCATCCACAGGAAACTTGTAATGTTTGTAAAGCCTATTTTGGTTGTCTCTTTCTTTTTCTTTCTTTCTTTCTTTCTTTCTTTCTTTCTTTCTTTCTTTCTTTCTTTCTTTCTTTCTGTCTTTCTTTCTATTTATGTTTATTTTTGAGAGAGAGACAGACAGAGCATGCACCAAGAGGGGCAGAGACAGAGAGAGAGAGAGAGAGAGAGAGAGAGAGAGAGAGACAGAATCCGAAGCAGGCTCCAGGCTCTGACCTGTCAGCGCAGAGCCTGATGCGGGGCTCAAACTCACGAACCGTGAGATCATGACCTGAGCCGAAGTTGGACCTTTAACCAGCTGAGCTACTCAGGTGCCCAATAGTTGCCTTTCTAATCTCCATTTTTCCCAGTTTTTTTTTTTTAATTTCCCATGATGCTGTCTTTAATTCTATCAACATACTTTGGATGTTGTAAAATCTTATAACTCCATTCAGTACTTTAACATTTCTCTTTCACAACATTTAAGAAGAGGTAATTTACTGAAAAACAGGTACTTAATTTGATAAATCACTTGTACTGTTTTTTTAATAGAATTGTGTCAGGTAGTATTTGAAAATTGTAGTCTACTTCTGAAAAATTTCACAGAAGCTACCATCATGTTTGGAAGTAGATAGAGTAGGTTAGTCCTGAAATATTTAGGAAGTTCTTACTTTTTAAAAGTCTTTGAAAAGGCATATGATGCCTTCACTTATTTTTTCCTCTCTGGTGATTTCTCACATCTTTGCAGTCATTGATTTAAGGAGAGCAGATTTGCCACAAGATCAGATTCTTCGTTGTAGATTCTCTATAGGAAACACAAAACACCTATGGTGGATAGGATTGAGTGATGGTGGAGAAAGGTAGCTGTTAAGGGTTAAATTTTGTCCTCACCTCAATTCGGTGTTGACGTCCTAGCACCCAGTACTACAGATGTGACCGTATTTGGAGATAGGGTCTTAAAAAGAGGTAATTAAAATTAGATAAAATCATTGCAGAGGGTCCTAATCCAGCTCAACTGGTGTCCTTGTAAAAACAGGAGATTAAGACACTAACACTCATGGGGGAAGATGACCAAGGAGACTTTCTGCTGTTTAAGTACCTACTCTGTGATACTTGGTTATTAAAGCCCTAGCAAACTAATACAGTAGCCTTTTGGAGCAGTGTTAAAATATAATTAGAATTCTTTTTTAAACAGGTAGTTTACAATTCCAATAAACTATTTCTTTTATGTACAATAGGTATACAGTTGGTGAACCTAGGTTTGAAATAGATAATAAAATGACTGTCCGGTAAAGGAAGCATTTAGGCAAATAGGCATCATTAGACATGAAATCTTCTAAATGGGATAAATGTTTTCCTTTAGCCTGACACTGTACCTGCTTTTCCATTGACTGGGCCTTGAATATAAACCTCACCTATAAAAGTCTTGGAGAAACTGTTCTTGTTGACACTGAGGGCACATGAAATTCAAACACTAATGCTGTTAAGGAACATTCTATCTGTTGGATCATTCCTCATCTCCAGTCATAAATCTGCATTCAATAAACATTGAGCGCTTTGCAGTGTGCACAACAGACAATCAATGAAACAACACAGATTTAATCATGTACTAATAAGGAATCAGGTTAAGCTGATAGGACTTGATTTTTGCACTTCTTTGGTACGTATTACATATCCTGAAAATTTACCAGGATCTTATTTATTATTTAGACTTAAACAATAGCAAAAAAAAAAAAAAATAGTGGCAAAACCAAAACAGAAATAGCATTATCTTAAGAATTTTAAAGATGATGATAAAAAGTTAAACTAACATAGATATGCTTTGTAGCCATGTAATCCTTTACATCTATCATCTAAATTATGTGATATTTAGCATGTTCTTCATTGTTAGTCATAAGACATATCGTCTCTGGTACTACATGAATTTTTTTTTTATTGTAGTAAGAATGCTTAACATGAGACCTACCTTCTTGAATATTTAAGTGCACAATATAGTATTTTAAACTATAAACACAATGTTGTGGGTCACATTTCTAGAACTTGTTACCATTGTGTAACTGAAACTTTATATCCATTGAAATGCAACTTCCTATTTCCCTCCCCTCAGCTCCGGTCCCTAGCAGCCATTAGTCTACTGTCCCTTTCTATGAGTTTAACTATTTTATATATCTCATATAATTGAAATCATTCAGTATTTGTCTTCCTGTGGCTGGCTTATTTTACTTAGCATAAAGTCCTTCAGTTTCATCCTGTTGCATATGATAGGACTTCCCTCTTTTTAAGGCTGAATATTATCTATCTATCTATATATAGATAGATAGATAGATAGATAGATATAGATATAGATATATATGTGTGTGTGTGTATGTATATATATATAACATATATATTATATATAATAACATTTTCTTATAACACATATATATATATAATAACATTTTCTTTGTGAATTTTCCTTTGTGCATTCATCCATTGATGGGCATTTAGGCTGTTTCTACCTTTTGGCTATTATGACCACATGAATTCTCAAAAATTAATACTAGTACTTTGTGATGCTTTCAGTTACTTTTAAGAGAGTCAGAATTTTTGTTTTAAATATTAACATTACAATACATTTATGTGGCACAGTATACTGTGCATTCTACCCCAGACCTAGGCTGCCTTTGTTCAAAGCCTGACTTTGCTACTTACTAGTTGAGCAAGATACTGAATATTTCTGTGCCTCAAATGGTTACCTGTAAAATATGTCTGTTAATAGTTCCTATCATAGGAGTGTTGGGAGAATTCAGTGAGATATAACAAAACATTTAGGGGTGCCTGAGTGTCTCAGTCAGTTAAACTTCTGACTCTTGATTTCAGCTCAGGTCATGATCTCATGGTTTATGGGTCTGGGTCCCACATTGGGCTCTGTGCTATCAGCATGGAACCTGCTTGGGACTCTCTCCCTCCCTCTCTCTGCCACTCCCCTGCTCATGCTCCCTCTCCCTCAAAATAAATAAATAAACTTAAAAAAAAACGGGAAACATTTAGAAAAATGACTTATATAAATGTATGCTATTATTACTTTATTGATATTATTATCCATTCACAGATTTATTTCCTGTTCTCCTGCACTAAAAGGTACCTCACTAAAAAAGTAAAGATAGAAACCCTAAAACCATAATGAGAATTCATTTTCTATCAATAAATTTTGTAAAAATGTAAATACTGTTAAGGGACATTGCTATAGATACTTTAATAGAGACATGACTAAAAGCAGAGTTATATTCAGATTAACCTGAGTTAAAGCTCATCCTTATTTCTTACTGTCTGTGTGACCATTAGCAAGCTGCAAAAACTCTCTGAGCCTACATTTCCTTATTTATTAAAATTATGGTATACATGGCTTAGGGTTATTGGGAAAAGAAATAAATTAATGTTTATGAAGTCCTCATTATGCCTAGAGTATAGTAAATCCTTAATACATTTTTGTTTTTATTGTTGTTTTATTATTTTCTAGTTATCAGTGTTTATCAAACACCATAAAACTTGGTGTCTCAAAGCAATGATTTATTTTTTATATTTCATGTTTTTTTGTGTTGGCTGAGCTCAGTGGAGCAGTTCTCACTTGTGGTCCCTCACATGAGTGTAATCAGTTGACAGCTGAACTGGAATTATCTGAAGGCTCAAGTGGGCTGGATATCTAAGATAATTTGTTCTAGATTCACATGTCTTGTATCTCATCTACAATATAAGGAATACCTTGGTACTATCCAGGCATCTCTCCACTTGAACTTTTCACTTGACAGCTTGAAGTTCTTGCAACATAGCAGTCTCGGGATAAATTGATTTCTCAAATGGAGGCTGGCCTTCCACAGGGTAAGTGACCTGAAGCCCAGGGTTTAGCTGTAAAAATATTTTGAATTAGCCATTGAAGCCACATAGCATCATGTGTAGGGGATTCTTTATGTTACAAATGAGTCATAAAACAACCCTAGGTTTAGGGGAGAAAATTATACAAGAGTTTGAGAACTAAGGGTGTGATTATTAAGGGGTGAGCAATCTTGGAAGTAGAGCTACAATATCATTACCTCTGTGATCCTGATTATTACCATCCACATAGTCATCACTATCATTATCTATTCTTTTTTTTTAATGTTTATTTATTTACTTTTGAGAGAGAGAACACAAGCAGGGGAGGGGCAGAGAGAGAGAGAGGAAGACAGAGAATCCCAAGCAGACTCCATGCTGTCAGTGTGGAGCCCAAGGTGGGGCTCGAATCCATGAACCAAACAATGAGATCATGGCCTGAGCCAAAATCAAGAGTCAGATGCTTAACTGACTGAGACACCCACCTGTCCCTATCATCATCTATTCTTTTTAACAACAATTTTTTTCAATCTTTTTTGGGAAAGACATAAAAGAAATTGTTAGTACACTTAAGTTACCAATTGTCTTTAGCCAAATAATTGTACTTTTGAAAGTTATTCTGAGAATAATCCAAGTTATGAAGTATAATTTATTCATAGATATGTTGTCCTTCAGATAAATTTGGAAAAAAATGAGAATAACTCGGTAAAAAGAAGTAAATTAAGATATTTATTCAGGAAAAAATATTAAGGAAACATTAGGAATCATGGTTTTTTTTTTAAATTTTTTTTTCAACGTTTATTTATTTTTGGGACAGAGAGAGACAGAGCATGAACGGGGGAGGGGCAGAGAGAGAGGGAGACACAGAATCGGAAACAGGCTCCAGGCTCTGAGCCATCAGCCCAGAGCCCGATGCGGGGCTCGAACTCACGGACTGCGAGATCGTGACCTGGCTGAAGTCGGACGCTTAACCGACTGCGCCACCCAGGCGCCCCAAGGAAACATTAGGAATCATGGTTTTAAAGGAATTTTTTATATATTTTATATTTCCACATCATATACATATATATGTGTGTATGTGTACATATATGTATGCGTATATGTTATATATAGAATGATGTAATACGTTAACATTAGCATGATACTTTTAGAAGCAACCAATAGCTATATATTGGAGTGTACTGAAGGGAAATAATCAATATATCAATATTGCCAAATTATTTAGTGGAATTATGAGGTATTTTTTCATTCCTTTTCCTTTTTTTTTTTTTTAACATTTTATTTATTTTTGAGACAGGGAGAGACAGAGCATGAACAGGGGAGGGTCAGAGAGAGGGCGACACAGAATCTGAAATAGGCTCCAGGCTCTGAGCTGTCAGCACAGAGCCGGACGCGAGGCTCGAACTCACAAACCGTGAGATCATGACCTGAGCCGAAGTCGGCCGCTTAACCGACCGAGCCACCCAGGCGCCCCTTTTCATTCCTTTTTCAATTCCTAGTGCAAGTGTCATTTTGTGGCCAAACTCTTTGTCCCTTTATATCTTATTGCCCTGTCATTCAAAACTCTTTCCCTGCACTATTTCTAATATCCAATGCTTCAGTTATACTAAATTCTTACAGATTCTTGAATTACTTAAAACAAAAATTTAATGTTTGTTTATTTCTGAGAGAGAGAGAGAAAGAGAGAGAGAGAGAGAGACAGAACATGAGTGTGGGAGGAGAAAAGGGAGAGGGAGACAAAAGTCCAAAGCAGGCTCCAGGCTCTGAGCTGTCAGCACAGAGCCTGATGCGGGGCTCGAACCCACAAACCACAAGACAGTGACCTGAGCTGAAGTCAGTCGCTTAACCGACTGAGCCACCCAGGCACCCCTCACCTTATTGTTTTAACCTCATTAATAATCATTTTTGGTTCCCCACTTCCTATCCCTCGGTTCACCTCTAATTTTACTTGCAGATGCCATGGACAATTTTGTGGGTTTTTGTCTCACATTGGTAATAGATCAGGCATCATGGCCCATCTTCCTGTTTGACTCTAGCACTGTTTATAGCACCTTAGGTGCCACTGTAGGCCTCAGACCAGCACAGGTGGAAGGCGAGGAGGATGAAACATCCCTGGAGCAAATGCTCAGTTACTGAGGTCAGAGAGGCAGAAGAGAAGTGCTCCAGCTTTCCACCATTGAGTAGACATTTGGGGAGCTACTGTATTCTTTTCTAAGAAGGACTTAGCAGAATCCAACTCCCATTTCTCATAGCAGCTATTTAACCATCACATCTTTATGTCATCTTTCTCATTCCCGGTGCCTTGGTTCTGCATTTTGGAATGATTGCCCAAGTAACATACCTCCTCAAAATTCTTCATCTCAGTTTCTTTTTCTTGGGGATCCCAGTTTCTGACTGGATGTCAGTTTTGGTATCTTGATTTCTTGCTCAGCTTGAAGATTCATTTATATATGTATATATAATGAGGTCAGGTTCCCCCTGACCTCCATGGAATGTTGACTTAGCCTTAAGAATCCAGGCCAATCCAACTTTTCCAGCAAGGCCTTTCCTGATACCAAAGGTATTTGATTTTTTTTTGTGCCAGCACACAAACTCCTCCATTATAATATTTATTACAGTGCATTTTAATTGTGTCCTTACATTTAGCAGACTCTAAGGTTTTGAGGATAATGACTTATTGTGCTATTTGTAATTTAACATTTGATAGTTGGTATATAATTAAGTACTGAATAGCATCATTTTAACAGATAACTGAATTCATAACAAAAAAATACCATTGAGAATCCAGTGTACTTTCATCCTAGATTGATGAGGATGGTTAACTAAATTACTTAAAATCTCAAGATCCTATGTCTTTATGGTGTCAGTTATTTTCTCTGTGTGTCTTCTATTTTTTTAATGTTTATTTATTTATTTATTTTGAGAGAGAGAGACAGCGAGTAACGGAGGGGCGGAGAGAGAGAGAGAGAGAGAGAGAGAGAGAGAGAGAGAAGCAGTTTCTGTGTGGTCAGCTCACAGCCTGACACAACACTTGAACTTATGAACTGTGAGATCATGACCTGAGCTGAAATCAACAGCCAGATGCTTAACAGACTGAGCCCCCAGGTACACCTGTGGTCCTCTAATTTTTAACAAGATGATGGCATCAGCTCTAAAAATGTATTTAAAATAATCTAAGTTCTATTATTTAAGAATAAGTATATAGCTATATGACAGACCCTAAGGAGACCCCTCAATGCATCATACTCTTTGTAATCTTATAAAAAACCCTCCCCTTAGGAATGGGCAGAATCCATAAATTATTTCTACCCAGGATATTTAAAAATGGCAAAGGTGATGGGACGCCACTCCCTTGATTAGTTTACATTATATACCAAAGATGATGGGATGTCATGACCATGGTTATATTATTGTGGGTAAAACTCAGTAGGAGTTAAATATTCTCCTGCTGGGATTGAAGAAGCAAGGAGCCACTTTGTGAATTGTTCCTGGGGAAGGCCACATGACAGAGAACTGAGACTACCTCTAGGATTTGCTGGTTGCTTCTGACAGTCAACCAATAATAATCAGGAGCCTTTAGTTATACAACCACAAGAAAATGTATTCTGCCAATAATCAGAATCACAAAGAATGGATTTTTCCCCAGTGAAGCCACCAGATAAGAATACATCCCAGTTGACACCTCAATTGCCTTACAAGACCCTGAGGAGAGGATCATAATAATCTTCCCAGACTCTTGACTCATGAAAAGTGTTAGATAATAAATGCATGTTGTTTTAAGTCTTTAAGTCATGTTACATGGCAGTAGAAAATTAATACAATATAAGTTTAGAGATTATAATTAAAACATTACACTAAAAATGTATTACCTTAGCTGTTTTTGTGACTCAAATATTGGTTTATCAAAATAGTTCTCATCCCCTTTCTCTCGTAAATCCTTTCCCTCTGAGGTCTTCTGAATATTTCAATCATTCCCTTTCTTCTTTTATTTCCCAAGAGGATTTAGATATGACAAGATTTTCATGCCGGTGAGTGTAATGAAGTGAGCATAAAAGTAGCAAAGAAAAAAGTGATGTATTGACACGAAATTCAGAAGACAAGCATCACTATCTGTTGTTGAGAAGCAATTGATAATAGATTGGTATGATAGGCAGAAAACTGGATCCCCAAAGATTTCCAGTCCTGGTCCCCCAAATCTGTGGATTTGTTGCCTTACATGGCCAAATGGACTTTTGTAAGTGTGAGGAAAGTAAGTATCTAGAAATGGGAAGATTATCCTGGATATCTAGGTGTGCTTGATGTAATCACAAGGGTCCTCATAAGTGGAAGCAGAAAGCAAGAGAGATTTGAAATGTTACTCTGCTGGCTTTGTGAATAGAGGAAGGGCAAGAGCCAAAGAAACGCAGGCAGCCTCTAGAAGCTGGAAAGGCAAGAAAGCAGTTTCTCCCCTAAAATGACTGGAGGAGTGCAGCCCTACTGACCCATTTTAGACTTTCAAATTGTGGAATAAACAGACACTTTAAGACTATTCTATTAAATATATTGATTTTTAATTTTTTTTAATGTTTATTCATTTTTGAGAGATAGAGACAGAGCACGAGCAGGGAGGGGCAGAGAGTGAGGGAGACACAGAATCTGAAGCAGGCTCCAGGCTCTGAGTTGTCAGAACAGAGCCTGATGCAGGGCTCAAGTCCACGAACTGAGATCATGACCTGAGCTTAAGTCAGACGCTTAACTGATTGAACCACCCAGGCACCACTTAATATATTGATTTTTTAAAAATACATTTTTTTACTCTGTCTATACCTTTGTACTTCCCAATAACCATTTTCCCTGGGATAATCTGAATTATTCATATATATATATACACACACACACACACATATATGTATACATATATATACACATATATATATATATCCTATATATGTATATATATCTTTTTTTAAGTTTTTAAAAATGTTTTTTTATTTATTTTTGAAGGAGAGAGACAGAGCATGAGCTGGGGAGGAGCAGAGAGAGAGGGAGACACAGAATTCGAAGCAGGCTCCAATCTCTAAGCTGTCAGCACAGAGCCCGACGCGGGGCTTGAACCTGTAAACTGTGAGATCATGACCAGAGCCGAAGTCAGACGCTCAACCAACTGAGCCAGCCAGGTGACCCTGAATTATTCATAGTTATTATAACTTTTAACCAAAAGAAATAATATCAAATAAAAAAATGCTCAGTGGTGGTTCATTGAGGAATGGCTACTATCATATTCAAGCATTTTAGGAGATTCTCAAAATTCATGAAATACATGAATGCATATAACACAATTTTTTCACTGCTGCATACATGTATGTATCTTTTTATAAATTACTCACTGACACACTGCAGGGCTATATCATGTTTTAGTAGAGATGGAAGGTGAGATTTGTTGGCTGACGGAATTAGAAAGATGTAGCAAAAGTTGGTGCATTCTTCTTCCATTGTTCATCAGACCTAAAAATAACTTGTCAACTTACACGGCAGATACCTTACATAGCACATACTTTACTGTCTTACTTGATCCTAAGTGGTAAATGAAACAAGAAAGTGGGGTTGCTATCCTTCTAATTGTCACCATAAAGGATAAGGGCAACAGCTTATGTATCTGTTACCCTTAACATTAAACATCTTCAGATTCTAGACATTTTTCTTTCCAAGGGGGAAGAAAGGGGCCAGAGCTGTGGTGGACTGGCAAGAGAACATATCTTTTCATATTACTAAACCCCCATGCTTGATTATAAAGAACTGAAAAATCCTCTTCTGTGAGGAATCCTAAATGACCCAATAAAATTGACATTAATGTAAACCATTGATTATATATTTTTCCTGCACTAAAACAGGAATGAATTGGCCACGTTGGCCTCTAAATGCTTCTATTTTATAATTAAACCTATAATTCAGGTTGCTGTAATCAGAGAGCAGTAATCTTACCAAAACTACATAACCAAAGCTCTATGGTTCAGAAAACTAAATCATTCAAGAACTTGAATATGGATCACTTATATATGATTCAGATACCTGATTATCATTCCTTTAAAATAAATTTTGAAGAAAACAATGCATTAAGTAATTATCTAATGAGATCAACAATTAAAGTAGTGGCAGCAAGGTAAGAGGTTCCTCCAAGGAACTTTGTCCTTCCTTCTTCTCTGAGTCTTTTAAATATATTTGAGAACAAGGCAGGCTACTCAGTTGCTTTATAATCGATTGATGACTGTAAGGAAAAGAATAAGGAGAGTTTAAGCGTTTGTGCCTAATTCATTCTACAAAATCAATCATTAAAATTTGAAACGTATTTAAACATTTTTAGAAAAACTATCAACTTAGAAAGAAGGTAAAAAATGTAAGTGGCACCCCCTTACCATGTCATACAAGGGCAAAGGTCACCCAAAGGTTATCTAGATAAAGATACTTAGTGTAATTCACTGTTCACTGTCAATCGAACGCCCCAGGCTTAGTAAGTTACAACTCAGCTAGTAGAATTTTGTCAGATAGAGATGCAGATAACTTCTATCCAGTAGAATAAATATTACCAAAACCTACAGTTGACAGTCTATTTGACATAAAACAGTTGTATTTAACCCAGTTATCTTTCCCAAACATTTTTTTTATTAAATTATATATCTACACCTCTACCTTGATCTCTACGTCTTAGCTATTTCTCTTTCTTTGTTTCTTCATTCTGTCATCTTTCTGTCTGTCTGTCTGTCTGTCTTTCTTCTTTCTTTGTCCTGTCTGGCTTTATTTCTGTCTTTCTTCTTTCTTTCTTCTCTTATTGATTAAAATTAAATAATCTATGTGAAATGTATTCATTTTATATTTACATGGCAGGCATGTAATTGAACCATTTGAAAATTAGAGTGTAGTACTTTTGTAGGTCATCCACTGAAATATGCAAGTGGGCCTATCTTATGGAGCCAAGTAAACTGCCTTGCTGGAGAAGTGTATGCAGTGTATGTAGTTAAAGGGCTATTTAAATTTTTAGCTTTTTTTGTTTGTTGATTGGTTGGTTGGTTAATAGAGTAAAATCTGAGTGTAACAGCATAACTTTTAATCTTGCTGACTCTGGGAATCGCAAGGTTTGCTGTTGTTATTTCTACTATATTACGGTTTTTGTTTGTCTTTTTGTTTCTGATTCATGCAGACTGAAAAGTTATTTTCCATTGGTGGGAACTATGGGTAAAAACTGAGTATGATGGTTGACCATTTGATGATCTCTAGTAGGTGAATAGTGGAGATCAATCCTGTCACATGAAAGATGACCGAGAATCTAGTCTATATTTATTTATGTGGATTTGTCTACTTATGAGTTCAAATGAATTAAGACTTTAGTGAACACCGGCAAAGAGAGAAGTTTTCTGGGTCTTGGCCAGATTTAACTTTTATTTGTGGCGGAGGCTGCAGCTCTGAAGCCATAAGCTCAGTCATAGCCCTGAGTGTGTCATTGAGGCGAAGGCTTCCATCTTTTCTTTCCTTTAGGTGAATATAAAGTATTTGGTAACTCTGGAGTGAATTAATAAATTGAATTATTACAGCATTTAAATTAAATGGGCTATATTCAGATTGACATATAGAGTATTTCCAAAATTGACAGAAATTAAGGAAACAGAATTTTTAATATTATAAAATGCTTGACTAAAACATAAATTCTTCTCAGTAAATCTGCTTTTTCAGAACATTTAATGAATTCAGATTACTATAATTAAAATGAATCTCTGAACAGATCAGACGGTTTAATAATTTTTGTCTAAGAAGATGAAAAGGCAACATTACGTATTCTCTTTGCTTTTTCATTGTGAAGTATAGCACAAGAATACATTTCATTTTGATGAGATTTAAGTTTATCATAGAGTCCTTTTTAGTCTGAACTTCCTATATGTCTTATTGGGGTTTATTTATCACATAAGCAGACTACTCATCTTTTTTAAAGGTGAATTAGTGTTCAACAAGATTGAATCACAATTCTGATATTTTTATATTTGTTGTATATCAGTTCAAATATTATTTCTAAGATTCTAAGTAATGTAAGAATGTGAGTAAATACTTAATAAATTTAATATATTGATATCATTTGCATAGCTGTTTAATTTCTCAGTAATTGGGAATAGTGAAATATTGACTACCAAGTGTGATTTTAGACTTCTACATTTTGCTTTTTATTTTTACGTGTTTCAAGAGATTATACCTTTGGGTAATGTTAAAGAAGATCCTCATTTTGCCACCCTAAAAAGATATAAAATAAATGCATGTAACAGTGGGAAATTGTATTATATGCAGTCATGAACTTTGATAGCCTACTAAGATACTTACGTATGATAGCCATTCCTCAATGAACCACCGCTGAGCATTGTTTTAAATGATATTTTTTCTTTTGGTTAAAAGTTATAATTAATATGAATAATTCATATTATCCTAGGGAAAATGGTTATTGAAAAGCATAAATAGGGAGTAGAAAAATGTAGCTTTTTAAATCAATATATTAATAGAGTAGTCTTCAAGTGTCTGATGATCCCATAACTAAAAGAAGAGAGTGAAAAACAAAACGTGAATGAATATTATGAAAATGTTTGTAAGGTATGCAGAAAGGAAACTTTTACTTGTCTTGGCTTATAATGTCTGCAAATACTAGATCCATACAGACACAAAGGGTTGTACAAATATTTTTGCTAAAATTGGATCAGTTTGATGTGTTTATTTTTGAAATGTTGTGAAGCATTAACTGCCGAATATTAATGCCAAACTGGAATTTGGCTTTCTCGCTGTTAAAATGATAAACGATCATCTTTCACCTTCTGTGCGATCTGCCCAGATAGTAGTGCTTCCATGGCCCACTGAAGTGATTTTATCTCGAGATAACTTCATCATGCCCTTCATTATTAAAAATAGAACACAGTTTCCTCACATGTGGAAGAACTCAGCTTTCTTAAAATTATGTTGTTCAGGTATCCCTGTGCTTATCTTAATCTAGTGACCACATATCTTGTGATAAATATTTTGATTTTGCTGTCCCAATATCAGGCCTTCCATCTAGAAAAAGTAAAAATTATAAGGAAAATACTTTTACCTAAAATTGTCTTTTATGTTTCCCAGAAGGCCTCTGGAAAATCATATAGATATGTTCTTTCCTTTATAAAAAAATACACTAGAAATAGATTTGCTTGTTATGCTCCCTATTTTCAATGAGATCAGTACAATTGTAAGACCTGCATAAGAGTTTTCAAATCAGAAAAGATGCTTAGACTACACTAAGTTAAGACTGTGTAGCTAAAATATCATTAATAGAAATATTTCATTGTTGGTACACTCTATAAATACTTGGGAGAATTATCAATGACTTTCTATTTCATTGCTTGTTCTTACTCTCTTGGGAAACATGACCCAATTCTTAGGAAATAGCTATATGCTGTACCTCAAAAAGAATTTTACTCCCACATTCTGATATGGTTAGTGAATGTAATAAATTGACCACAGTCATTTAGTATAATTATCTAACAGGTTTTTGCTTCCCTCTGATGGTTGCCTGAAGGCTCTGCTTTAAGCTGCTTCTAGAATTTGTAAATTAAACAGTAAAAGGACAATTACAATGCATTGTGGAAAGAATTGTATCAAGTACTTTGAACTAGTGATAATTCAAATGGACTGTTGTGTACAGGCTTTGAAGCCCACATCACTTATGTAACTTTTAGACTCTACCAGTGGACCAGTTTTCTTTAGAGTCCAGAAACAGATGTGCTCCATGAGAGTGCATTGCTGACCTATAATACAGCAGAATAAGAATTAATTATCCAGGACTAAAGAACTGATGAATAAAATTTAACTATGGTAATTTGTGTGGAATACTGTTGACAACATTTTAATTCTCTATTTTGATGGATATGTGAAGGAGTAACTATCTGTAACCCTCAATTTAGTAGACTATATTTTTTGAACTGAAATGAAATATTTTTAATGTATATGGTTGTCACTGAACCTCTTTGTTCTCTTGCCCTTACCCAGAATTTAAAGACAAACACTTTTTTGAGCCTGCTTACATTTTAGGGAAATAGAGACATTTGCATGCATTCAATAAAAACTTGCCTTCCTATTTATTAATGTTTAATTGGACAAATCGATTGTGTAGCCAAGGCATCACATTTGAAAATGATTCTTATTTAATTAGGCATGGCAAGCCCACTATTAAGCATGGGGTGCTGGGTGGCTCATTCAGTTAAGCATCTAACTATTGGTTTCAGCTCAGGTCGTGATCTCACCGTTTGTGAGTTTGAGCCCTGTGTCGGGCTCTATGCTGACTGTACAAAGCTTGCTTGGGATTCTCTCTCTCCCTCTCTCTCTGCCCCTCCCCTGCTTGTGCTTTCTCTCTCACTCTTGCTCTACTTCTTCCTCTCTCTTTCTCTCTCTCAAAATAAATAAAAAGAGAAAGAATGGTTGATTTCATATGTCGAGCTAGGACTTCCAGACCATACTCACCAAGGATTTTGTGAAATGCTTTGTCATGTGACATATGGAAACATGTGAATATAGCTCTGGCTTGTTACTGGATCTGCAGAGTCCTATTTTGACAAGTGGTAAAAGAGGTTAATTCCTGACAGGTAAGGGACATAAATGGGGTCCCTCAAGAAAAGAGAAATCTACTTAAATTTATGAGTATTGTGCATGAAGTCTGACAGAGAAATTTTCTTGAGGTTGGTTTTCTAGCTTTATAAGAGAAGGTTTTCCAAGCCTAATTTGAGGTTTAGTATAAAAATTTCCAGACAGAAGTTGATTCTCTGGCATTTGTTTTGCTCAATAATGAATGGCTCTAGATTTATAGACATAACTTGGAGATATTGTGGGTTTGGTTCTAGACCATCACAATAAAGCACATATTACAATAAAGCGAGTCACGTGAATTTTTTTGGTTTCCCAGTGCGTATGCAAGTTATGTTAAAATAATGCCATAGTCTACCAAGTATGCAATTGCATTGTTTAAAAAAGCAATATACATACCTTAACTTGGAAATACTTTATTGCTAAATAAAACTACCACCTGAGCTTTCAGTAAATTGTAATCTTTTGCTAGTGGAGGGTGTTGCATGGATATTAATGACTGCTGACTAATGAGTGCGGTGGTTGCTGAAGGTTGAAGGGACTGTGGCAATTTATTCAAGTAAAACAACAATGAAGTTTGCTGCATTGATTGACTTCCTTTCATGGGCCAACAATTTCCCTGTAGCATGTGATGCTATTCATAGCATTTTATCCACAGTAGAACCTCTTTCAAAATTGAAGTCAGTCCTCTCAAACACTGCCCCTGCTTTATCAACTAAGTTTATGTCATACTGTAAATCCTCTGTTGCCATTTCCACAATTTTCGCAGTGTCTTCACCAGGAGTTGATTCCATCTCCACTTTCTTTGTTCATCTATGAGGAGCAACTTCTCACTTGTTCAACTTTTTTCAGGAGATTGGAGTAATTCATTCACATCTTTAGGCTCCACTTCTAATTCTAGTTCTCTTGCTATTTCCACCACATCTGCAGTTACTTCCTCCACTGAAATCTTAAATCTCTTAAAGTCATCCATGAGGGTTGGAATCAACTACTTCCAGACTCCTTTTACTGTTGCTGTTTTGACCTTTTCCCATGAATTATGAATGTTGTTAATGATATATAGAATGGTGAGTCCTTCCTGTAAGGTTTTCAATTTACTTTGGCCAAATCATCAGAGGAGGATAGAGGATCTCTAGGGCAACTATATAGCTTTACAAAATGTATTTCTTAATAATAAGACTTGAAAGTCAATATGACTCCTTGGTCCATGGGCTGCAGAATAGATGCTGTGTTAGCAGGCGAGAAAAGATTAGTTTCATTGTACATTTCCATCCAAGCTGTTAGGTGGCAATGTCAATGAGTAGTAATATTTTGAAAGGGATCTTCCTGAGCAGTATGTCTCAACAGTGGGTTTAGTATATTCAGTAAACCATGTTGTAAACAGATTGGCTGTCACCCAGACTTTGTTGCATTTTTAGAGCACAGGTAAACTAGACTTAACATAATTCTTAAGGGCCCTAGGACTTTCAGTATGGTCAGTGGACATTGGCTTCAACTTAAAGCTGCCAGCTGCTTTGATTCCTAATAATACAGTCAGGCTGTCCTTTGAACCTTTGAAGCCAGGCATTGACTTCTCTTCTTTAGCTATGAAAGTTCTAGGTGGCACCTTATTCCAATAGAAGGCTGTTTTGTCTACACTGAAAATCTGTTCTTGACCATATCCGCCTTCATTAGTTCTCCTAGCTAAATTTCTGGATAACTTGCTGTAGCTCCAAATCAGCATTTGCTGCTTCACTTTCACTTCTATGTTATGGAAACGGCTTCTTTCTTTAAACAACATGACCCAAACTCTGCAAAGGTTCATATTTTTCTTTTGCAGCTTCCTTACCTTACTCAGCCTTCATAGAATTAAAGAATGTTAGGGCCTTGCTCCGAATTAGGCTTTGGCTTAAGGGAGTATTGTGGCTCATTTGATCTATCCAGAACACTAAAACTTTTTCCATATCGTGAATCCATCAGTTTTATTTTCTTATCATTTGCATGTTCATGGGAGTAGTACTTTTAATTTCCTTCAAAAACTTTTTCTTTACATTCACAACTTGGCTAACTATTTGGCATGGGAGGGCTAGCTTTAGGCCTGTCTTGTTTTTTGGCATGCTTTCCTCACTAAGCTTAATAGTTTCTAGCTTTTGATTTAAAGTAGAGACTTGCCACTCTTCCTTTCACTTTTTGGCCATAGTAGAGTTTTTAATGGGTCTAATTTCAATATTGTGTCTCATGTAATAGGGAGGCCCAAGGAGAGGAAGAGAGAAGGGTAATATCTAGGTGGTACAGCATTAAAACACACACAATATTTATCCATTAATTTTACCATCTCATGAAAGTGTCAACTTGTGGTGCCCCCAAATATTTACAATAGTAACATCAAAAATCACTGATTGTTGGGGCGCCTGGGTGGCTTGGTCGGTTAAGCGGCCAACTTCGGCTCAGGTCATGATCTCGCGGTCCGTGAGTTCGAGTCTTGTGTCGGGCTCTGTGCTGCCAGCTCAGAGCCTGGAGCCTGTTTCGGATTCTGTGTCTCCCTCTCTCTGACCCCCCCCCCCCCCCCCCCCCCGCGTTCATGCTCTGTCTCTCTCTGTCTCAAAAATAAATAAAATAAAAATGAAAAAAAAAAAGATCACTGATCTCAGGCCATTATAAAAAATATGATAATAAATACTAAAACCTTTGAAACGTTGTAAAAGTTACCAACATGTGACACAGAGACATGAATGGCGGATGCTGTTGGAAAAAAAAAAAAAGGTGGCTATAGATTTGTTCTGTGCAAGCTTGCCACAAACCTTCAATTTGTAAAAAACTCAAAATCTGTGAAGTGCCATAAAGTGAAGTACAGTAAAATGAAGTGTGCCTGTACAGAGCCAACTCAGGAAGATTTGTATGGTTAATGAATATTCTTGTAAAACCTATGTAAATAATCCAGCCCATTCACATTTGTGAATACGTTTATGAACACAAACACATTTATGAACATAATTACAAACAAATCACATTTTTATGAACAATAAAAATATTTGGAGATTACTTATGATGATAAGGTGATAAAAAGTCAAAACAGATCTGAAATTTAAGTGGAAAGTGTATTTCTAGCTGTTATTTAATGAGAAACAACTCAAGGGTTATCTTGGAGATTAACTTAGTATGACCTTGTGTGCTACTGATTTACAGTCCCAGGCATTATAATGCTGCATGCTTACTTACAGAGCTTTCAGAGTAAAGAGGTAATTGATTCCTGTAAGGTGGAACCAGTAATCCCAATGGTTATAGATTATAGCCTTGTTGGACTTTAAATGGTTTTGTATCTAATGGAGGAATCATATACTAGTATGACTATTATTTACTAATAAGTAAATGAAGAACTCATTTACTTATTAAACTGTGTACCTCACATTACCCCCCATTATTTAATTAGTTGAACACATTTTAAAATGAGTGTGTTGTATGAGAGACATGTTTCATAATATATTGAAAATTATACTTTAATAAATATTAATACACATATTAAAATGTCTCCAGTTATGCCATTTTCCTACCACTAGCTATTAGTGGAATGTAATTTTAGATACTTTTTCAGCTATATATCTCTACTAGATATATAATCAAGGTGGTCCATGCAAAGATAAGGACATTTGGAAAATTTCCTATTAAAACATTTTAAGTCTTCTGGGAAACATGCCAAAGTGGGAGGATCCTAATCTCACTTCATCCATGGATACAACTAGTAACACCTACATCAGTGTAAATAACCCATAAAAAAAACTCAGGAACTTGCAAAAAAGACTCTCCACAGCTAAATGTATAGAAGAGACCACATTCAAAAGGGTAGGAAAGGAAGAGACACAGGGAGGACCTAAATGGACCAATGGGACTGTCCCTGGTAGGGAGGGGTGCAGCAGGTGTGGAAGGGGGAGAAGAGCACATCCCCAAGACAGGCACTTCAGCACAGGGGACCTGCACAGAGATGAATTCCCATGATGTTTTGCTTTGAAAACCAGAGGAGCCCAACAATCAGTAGGGTTTAACACCTGGAACTTTAAAAACCACTGGGCTCAGGAGGGCAGTCCCTGCCTTTAAAAGACAGCACAAGAAATAGCCCCACTGAGATACAACATAGAAGAGCGGTTTGAAAAATGCCTGGGATATACAAGAAGAAAGTATATTTACTAATCTCAGAGAATGTGCTAGAGGGGCAGCTCTGGGGGCTTCTCCAAGAATAAAACAGCTGGTGGGTACCATTTCCCTCCCATGTCCTGCAGCCTACTTACGTAGACCCTTATAGGATGAATTCAGCATGAACACTCTCCACCTAGCTTACTCACAGTGTTCCCCACCCCCATGTTCTTCCATGGTTGATCCAAGCCTGGGCAGGAGTTTTCCCAGGAATCTGTAGTTCCTCTCTTTCAGCTGACCAGCACAGACTTTGAAATGGTACATGTCCTGCCCCCACATTCTCCTGCAAATGCCCCCAATTTCCAATATGCCATTGGCCACAGCCCATCCAAAGTGGTGTCACAAGCCTGATAGTATGCAAGAAGCCCTAACAGGGACCAGCACCACTCCAAAGTGACTCCTGCCTTGGAGAGAGGGGAAGATAACCACATACAGCAGTCCAACTGCTGCCCCAACAGTAGGCTGGGGGCAGACATCTAGGCTGACTGCAGGCCCCATAAATCAATTAAAGCTTCTCAAGGGACAATGTAGGGAAAGTGTCCTGTAGTTCAGTTCTGTTGCACTACTGGCAAACACCTGGTCTGACTCAACTCAAGCCCAAGGCAACTCCAGACTGACCACTAACAACACAAGGACCAAACCCTGCCCTCAACAGGAACAGAGAACCATTGTAGACAACTACATTAAAAGCAAACGTGACCCAACCAGAAGGGTAGGGCACATGCAACACACTTGGGAAACACACCTGAAGTGCCAGGTTCTGGTGAACAGATAATGTTGCACTATAGGACACCACAGGACCTTCTTCAAAGGCACTACTCTCAAGAGCAGGAGATGTAGCTGACTTTCCTAAACATAGAAACAGACACAGAGTTAGACAAAATGAAGAGATCATAAATATTTCCCAAATGAAAGAACAGGACAAAAGCACAGCAAGAGATCTAAACAAAATGGAGATAAGTAATATGCCTGATAGAGAATTTAAAGGAATGGTCATAAAGATACTCACTATTTGAGTAAAGTGGAGTTCAGGGAGACCCTCAACAAAGAGATAGAAAACATAAAAGAGAGCTAATCAGACATGAAGGATTCAATAAATAAAATTAGAAATACTCTAGAGGGAATAAGTAGTAGACTAGAGGAAACAGAAGATGGATCAGGGACATGGAGGACCAAGTAATGTAAGGAATTGAGATAACTAGAGAGTTAGAAAAAAAATAATAAATGAAAGTAGACTTAGAGAGCTCAGCAATATCACCAAGAATAATAACATTTGCATGATAGGAATCACAGAAGGAGAAAAGAGAAAAAAAATGGGCATAAAATTGATGTGAAGAAATAATAGCTGAAAACTTCCTGAATCTGGAGAAGGAAACAAATCTAGATCCAGGAGGCACAGAGAGACCCCAGAAAATCAAACCAAGGAGGCCCACACCAAAGAACATAGTAATTAAAATGGTAAGAATTAGTGACAAAGACAGAATTTTAAAAGCCACAGGAAAAAACAGTTACATACAAAGGAAACCTCATGAGGCAATCAGCTGATTTTTCAGAAGAAACTTTGCAGGCCAGAGGAAGTGACATGATTAATTCAAAATGCTGAGAGAAAAAACCTACAGCTAAGAATATTCTGTCCAGCAAGTCTATCACTCAAAATAGAAGAGAGATAAAATGCTTCTCAGAGAAGCAAAAAGGAATTCATGACCACTAAATCAGGCCTGCAAGAAATGCTAAAGAGGACTCTTTAAGAGGAAAGCAAAGACCATAAATAGGAATAAGAAAAGTGAGAAGCACAACAGAAGTAAAATTAAGTATATCCATTATAATCAGTCAAGGGATTCACAAAATAAAAGGATGTAAAGTATTATACCATATACCTAAAATGTGGACGGGAGGAGGGAAGTAAAGAATGGATTTAAACTTAAGCAACTGTCAACTTAATATAGACTGCTAAATGCATAATATGTCACACATATACTTAACTGAAACCTCAAATTTAAAACTGGCAATATATAATAAGGAGAAAGGAATCCAAGTATATCACTAAAGAAATCCAGCAAACCGTGAGAGCAAAGAGCAATAAGAAAACTATAAAAACAATCATAAAACAAGTAACAAAATGGTAATAAATACATAGTATCAACAATTCCTTTGACTATAAATAGACTAAGTGCACCATTTGAAAGAAGTAGGGTGATAGAATAGAAAAAAAAGTAAATCCTCTCTATATGCTGCCTACAAAAATCTACCTTTAGAGATAAAGACACATGCAGATTGAAAATGAAGGGATGGAAGAGCATTTATCATGCAAATTGAAGTTTAAAAAAAGCCAGGATAACAATACTTACCTAGACAAAATAGACCTTAAAACAAAGACTGTAATAAGATTCAAAGAATGACAGTACATAATCAAAAGGATACAATCTAACAAAAAGATATAAAAATTATAAATATTCATGCACCAAACGTGGAAGCACTCAGACACATAAAGCAGCCAATAACAAACAAATAAAGAAAGTAATCAATAGTAATACAATAATAGTAAGGACTTTAACACCTCATTTATATAAGTGAATAGATCATCCAAACAGAAAATCAACAAGGAAACAGTGGCTTTGAATGACACATTGGACCAGATGGATTTAACAGATATATTTAGAGCATTCCATCCTAAAACAGCAAAAATATACATTCTTTTCAGATGCACATGAAACATTCTCCAAAATAGATAACATATTAGGCCACAAAACAAGTCTCAACAAATTAAAAAAAGATTGAATTCCTACCATGCATCTTTTCTGACAATGCTATTAAGCTAGAAATCGACCAAAAGAAAAAAAATGTAGAAGGAAGAAAAATACATGGAAGTTAAATAACATGCTACTAAGCAATGAATGGGTCATTCAAGAAAGAGCAAATAAAGAAATACATGGAGGCAAATGAAAATGAAAACACAATGGTCCAAAATCTTTAGGATGCAGCACAACTAAGAACTTAGAACAACTAAGAGAGAAGTGTACAGCAATACAGGCCTACCTCAAGAAGCAGAAAAATCTCAAATAAACAACCTAATCTTATTACTAAAGAAGTTAGAGAAAGAACACAAGTGCCTGGGTGGCTCAGTTGGTTAAGCTACCCTTTTTGGATTAGGTCATGATCTCACTGTTTGTGAGATCAAGTCCCATTTTGGGCTCTCTGCTGCCAGTGCAGAGTCTGCTTTGGATCCTCTGTCCCCTTCTCTTTTAGACCCTCCCCAGCTCTCTCTTAAAAATAAATAAATTTAAAAAAAAAGAAACGAAAAAGAAGATCAAACAAAACCCCAAACCGGTAGAAAGAAGAAAATAAACATTAAAGCAAAAATAAATGAAATAAACACTTAAAAAACTAGAACAGATCAGTGAAACCAGGAGGTGTTTCTTTGAAGAAATCAAGAATAATGATAAACCTTTAGCCAGAATTAAAAAAAAAAGACTCAAAATCAGAAATTAAAGAGAAGAAAAAACAAGTGACATCCAAGAAATGCAAAGTGTTATAAGAGAATATTTGAAAAATTATATACCAACAAACTGGATAACCTAGAAGAAATGGATAAATTTCTAGAAACATATAATCTCCCAAAGCTGAAATAGATAGACATAGAAAATTTGTACAGACTGATTACCAGCAAAAACAAACAACAACAACAAAAACCAAATCAGTAAGGAAAAAACAATCAAAAGTTCAAGACCAGATGAGTTCACAGGAGAATCTTATCAAACATTTAATAAAGAAGATTTAATACCTATTCTTCTCAAACTGTTCCAAAATATAGAAAAGAAAGAAAGCTTTCAAATTCATTCTACAAGGCCAGCATTACCCTGCTACCAAAGTCAGATAAAGACACAACCAAGGGAGAACTACAGTCCAATATCTCTGATGAATATCTCCTCAAGAAAATATTAGCAAACCAAATCCAACAATACAATGAGAAAATTATTCACCATGATCAAGTGGTATTTATTCCAGGAATGCAATGGTGGTTCAATAATCAGAAATCAATCAGCATAATACATACATTAATAGAAAAGAGGATAAAAACCATATGATCATTTCAATAGATGCAGAGAAAGCATTTGACAAAGTACAATATCCATTTGTGGTAAACATGCCAACAAAGCAGGTTTATAGAGAATATACCTCAACATAATAAAGGCCATATACAAAAAAAATCACAGATAACATCATATTCAATGGTGAAAAACTTAGAGTTTTTCTCCCTAAGATCAGAAACAAGGCAAAGATGTCCTCTCTCACCATTTTTATTCAACATAGTACTGGAAGTCCTAGCCATAGCAATCAGACAAGAAAAAGAAATAAAAGGCATTCAAATTGGTAAGGAAGAAGTTAAACTTTCACTATTTGCTGATGACATAATACTATATGTAGAAAACCCTAAAGACTCCACCAAAAAGCTCCTAGAAGTAATAAATGAATTCGCTATGATCATGGGAGAAAAAAACAATATGCAAAAATCACTTTCATGTCTATACATTAATAATGGAGTAGAAGAGAGATTAAGAAAAGAATTGCACCCCAAATAATAAAATACCTAAAAATAAGCTTAACCAAAGATGTGAAAGACCTGTATTCTGAAAACTATTGATGAAAGAAATTGAAAATGACACAAGCAAATGGAAAGATATTCCATGCTTATGGATTGGGAGAATAAATATTGTTAAAATATACATACTACCCAAAGTAATCCACATGTTTAATACAATTCCTATCAAAATACCAATAGCATTTTTCAGAGAACTAGGCAAACAATTCTAAAATTTGTATTGAACCACAAAAGACCCTGAATAGCAAAGAAATCTTGAAAGGGAACAAAACTGAAGATATCACAATTCCAGATTTCAAGATATATTACAAAACCATAGTTATCAAAACAGTATGGTACTAGCACAAAGATAGATACATAGATCAGTGGAACAGAATAGAGAGCCCAGAAATAAACCTATACTCTTACTGTCAATCAATCTTCAACAAAGGAGGCAATAATATACAATGGGAAAAAGTCTCCAACAAAAGGTGCTAGGAAATTGGATAGCTACATGCAAAAGAATGAAACCATACCACTTTCTTTACAACACCAAACACAAAGATAAACTAAAAATGGATTTAGGACCTCAATGTGAGACTTTAAACCATAAATACTAGAAGAAGCACAGGCAGTAATTTCTCTGACATCAGCCTTAGAAACATTTTTTTAGATATGTCTCCTGAGGCAAGGGAAGCAAAAGCAAAAACAAACTATTGGGAAGACACTAAAATAAAAAGTATCTGCATAGTAAAGGAAACTATCAACAACTCTAAAATACAACCTACTGAAAGGGAGATATTTGCAAATGACATATGCAAAAAAGGGTTAGTGTCCAAAATGTATAAAGAACTCATACAACTCAACACACATACACACACATAAAAAAAAAAAAGACCACAAATAATCCAATTAAAAATGGGAAGAAGTCATGAACAGGTATTTCTCCAAAACAGACATACAGATGGCCGTCAGTCCTATAAAAATATGCTCAACGTCACTAATCATCAGGAAAAGATGAAACAAAACTACAATGAGATATCACCTCACACCTGTCAGTATGGCTAAACTTAAAACCACAAGACCCAAGTGTTGGTGATGATGTGGAATGAAAACTGGTGTAGCCACTCTGGAAAACAGTATGGAGATTTCTCAAAAATTTAAAAATACAATTACCGTATGATCCAGTAATTTCACTACTGGGCATTTACCCAAAGAATAAAAAACCCCACTAATTTGAGAAGACATATTCATCATGCACCCCTGTGTTTACCACAGCATTATTTAAAATAGCCAAGGTATGGATGCTATTCACATGTCCATCAATAGATGAATGGATAAAAAAGAGGTAATATGTAAACACACACACACACACACACACACGTATACAGACAATAGAATATTTTTCAGTCATAAAAATAATGAAATCTTGTTACTTGCAACAACATGGATGGATCTTAATGCTAAGTGAAATAAGTCAGAGAAAGACAAATACTGTATGATTTTACTCATATGTAGAATTTAAGAAACGAAACAAAGAAAACAAAGACCAAAAAACATCCCAGATTTTTAACTATAGACAAAAAACTGATGGCTACCCAAGGGGAGGTAGGTGGGGGGATGGGTGAAATAGGTAAAAGAGATTACGAGTACACTTATTATGATGATCATTGAACCAGGTATAGAATTAGTGAATCACTATTATTGTACACCTGAAACTAATATAACACCATACACTAACTATACTGGAAATAGAATTTAAAACATATATATATTTAGCGAAAATAACTTGGGTGGGAAAAAAACTTTTAGGTAATGTTCTAATTATATGAATTTTGACACATTTCTAAGTGACTTATGTTTAAGTTAAACATTCTTCTCTATCCTTGACAAGATTATGTTTATTCTCTAGAATTCTAGGTTCTGGAGATATTTGGGGAAATATTCGAAACTTGAAAATTAGCACACAGATGTAAATTACTATTATTTTATCTTACCAGGCTGATAACTGAAATCTTTTTCTATTGTAATATGCTCTATTTTTCCATTACATTGTTGGTATAGTGGTGTTATACCTACTCAGAATTCAGTTATTATGAAAGCCTGTCATTAATTTTAGGTCTATTTCCAGATACCCAACTAATCCCCAAAAGCTTTTATTTTAACAGTGAAATGAACTTATCCTATCATTAGTCCTTGGGCCTTTTGAATAATTGCTGTAAAAGATCATTCTTCTTTTTACCAATTTCATCTTTTGTCCTTGTTCTTTTTAATCTTGCATTATAAATTTTGACTGTGTCTACAGTGGTATTATTTTAAATGCCAAGAGATATGCATATGAAGATCGCCATCTTTATTTTAATAGTCAAGTATATATATGCATATTGACATCGGTAATGGCAAAAATATTATTTCTTCCATACATTCAATGTTCACTAATTACATAAAAGAAAGGAAAATTAAAGGATATCTTTTAAAATCACAAGAAAAGAGCCTCATTTCTTGTCACCTATTTAACATAATCTCCTTTTTGAGTTTATTTTCCATTCATGGAGATAAATCCTTTGAATGTTGTAATTCAGGATATTTCTTTTCTACTCTTTTGAGAACACTAGACATTTATCTTCATAGTTATTCAATATAATTTTCAAAATTTTAAGGTAGGCTTTCCAGCAAATAAAAAAAAAAATAGGTCAGAACTTCCTTTCAGTGATGTTGACAATGTCTTGCTCTGGAAAATATTGCAAAACTACCAATAACGCTATTATTACCACATTTATCTTATCAATGGTGGTTTATTAGAATGAAAACTTCTATTTAAAAAGTGTTTTTTTAAGTTTCTTTTAGGAAAGCTGTACTTTTTACCATTAATAAGCAATTTCATTATTACGTGAAGGCAACAATACTTCCTTTACTCTTTATAAAGACACATACCATATGAATGTTATACTTAATTTCAAGGACAATTAAACAAGTTATTTTGAATGTTATTTTCATAACAACATAAAGTATCTCAGCACCATATTTTAATAAAATGTAGTAGTTGAACCAATCTGTTGGCGATCAGAGAAGACAGGAAACCTGCTGATATATATGATTGCTCTAACTTAAGGGGTTGGCAACCTTTAACACTTGTACCAGATGGTGACACACTAGGATATTTGGATTGGCAACCAGCCTCTGGCAGTAGCTCAACCCCCTCTGTCTTTACTACTATTTGGAGTTATTGCTACTATTCCTGGCCATTGGCATAGGCACGATCAATAACGATCTTGGATCTCACAAAGTTACTGTGGCCTCCAGGTCATTCTACCCCATCTGCTCTAAACTCTGTACTAGCAAATGAAAAAAAGGAAAAGATGTTTTAAATCCTGAAGGGGTGTTTTTTTTAAATAGTTTTATTCTGTGGATTACAGTTCCTGGCACATAAGAAATCCACTGTTTCATTGAGCAGTATCCTCATCAAGTGGTCGCCCTGCCGTGGGGTGACCGCCACAATGATGAGGAACTCATAGTTTACCTTTTCATAGCTGAAGTCAAGAGCAAGTAAAAGAATTGAAGTTGGGCTTTAAGACTACACAAGTATTGGCTGTGATGATATAGATGAAAACTTCTGCGGTGTGAAAATTTTATAAACTTGCCCATGATAAAAATTAAGTTAAATAGAATAAAAAGGAGAATAATTATTATTATCAACTGTTTTGGTTCATTTCCAATATTCCTTGCTTTACTAATCTATAAAAAATGGACGAAGGATATGATGGTAAAATTCCTGACTCGCTACACACACTTTAATGTCTAACATGTGCACTGATTTCTTTTTATTAACACTCCTCCAAACTCATCCAAAATATAGTAGTTTGCTTGTATAATTACAATGACTTCTCTATTTGTTGCCCCACTTCTCTCTCTATTGTTAAACAATCAAACAAAATTTCTCAAAAATAAGTTTGAAATGATGAGGGAGAAAAGTCACTCATTTCAGATAGGAGAAATACACTAAAAAAGAAAAAAAAAATCAAAGTCTTCCATGCAGAAAGAGCCAATGATGGTACCTATAGGTCTAGTCATTTCAAGGCTGTCAGCAATTCTGATTGAACACAGTTTGGGTCAGTGTTTTTATTTTTAAGGAAAAAAATATCCATATTCAATTGCAAAATACAGGAACATTCTTATTTTATGCTGGTTTCAAGAAGCAAGGCTTTAAGAATGCTTCTTAAAGGGGCACCTGGGGGGCTCTGTTGGTTAAGTGTCTGACTCTTGATTTTGGGTCAGGTCATGATCTCTTGGTTCCTCAAGTGGAGCCCTGCATAGGATTCTGTGCTGACAGCAGGGAGCCTGTTTGTGATTCCCTGTCTCTCTCTCTCTCTCTCTGTCTCTCTCTCTCTCTCTCTCTCTCTCTCTCTGTCCACACACACACACACACACTCTGTCCCTCCCCTTCCCTCTCTCTTTCTCAAAATAAATAAACATTAAAAAAAAGAGAGAGATTGCTTCTTAAAAACACATGATTCCTATTTATGAAGCATTTTCTATTTCTTTGTAATTCAAGGTTGCTTTTAGGAAGATCTGCCACTCTGGGCTCATCTTAAAATGTAGGCCTTTGAGAAATATAACCCTTTTCTTTTGAGAAATATGGAACTCTCATAGTTTGAGAAACTTGATGTGTTCAACCTAGTATAGAACTAGACTGAAGGCAAAATGTCACCTTTGTTTCCTTTTTCACTCTCTGATCCATTCTCTACCCAAAAGCTAGAATGATATTTACAGAATGCAAGCAGGATCATATTCTCATTAAGACACAGCAATGATGATTTTGTGCACTGGGCATGTATTCCTCCTGCTCTAATGGGTATTAAATAGAATCTGGCCCTTTTTTTAGTATATGTGCTATTGAAGCAAGCACTAGAATCTGGTCTTTTTTTTCTTACAACTTTAACTCATACTGAAAATTTAAATTATCTACATTAGAGCCACACATTTTAAAAGGACAAAAAAATGAAAACTGGCTCCCTAAACATGATTTTACTGTCCATAAATTCTTGCCCAGGGGGAAAAAAAATCTTAGGTTTCAAAAAGTTCTAGAACTGAAAAACAGGTTACTTAGCTTGGCCTTATCAAGGTAAAAGACTCTTATCAGAATGATAGTTCACTCAACTGGATTTATCAAACAACTGTTTATTCTTCTGAGTGCATTTTAAAACCTCAACTCTGTTTCCATCAACCTTAAAATTTTTATATAAGGAAGTTTGTCCATGAAAATAAGCTCTACATTGAAACCTCTGCCTTAAATTGGACTGCAGCAATATAAAAAAATATCTTGTCCTTAACCTTGACCTTAGGTATCTGTCAAGGCCGATATCTCTCTTTATACAGTAATTGATCAACAAGGCTCTGCTTAATCAACAGGTTATTTTGGTGATTTTTTTTTAGGAGGTAACTCCTTAAGCTGCATCATAGTATCCTTCATCTCTGGCTTCTCTCCTTGTATTTTTATCTGGTTGAATTATTCCCTTCCTTCAGAAGTCTATATAAGTATTCCCTCCTCAGAGGGACATAGGACCTGCAATTTCCTACTTTTCTCTATTATAGTCCACTCTCCATTATATTTATAACTATTTGTAACATGAAATGATGTGATTGCTTACTCAATGGTGCTTTGCTTGTTTTCTCTCTACTGATATATTCATGAGGAGCTCAGGAACTACTAAGTTATTCTACATAACTATATCCTGAATAAATGTGGAAAGAAAGAAAGAGACACTGAGGATACAAAACAATGAGATACAGTTCTTATTCAAACACTTCTTGGGGGGTCAAATAAAGAAAATACAGAATTTAATATCTGTTTAGTCCGTGTACATAGGTGCTCCAATAGTAGTGCGAACTGCAGCAATAAATGCTGATATTAAGAAATAAACTTGACAGATCACCTGCAGTTAGAAAAATGATGTGTCTTGAGTGATTGAAAAGGGAAATTACTGGCCAGGAAAAAAAAATCTGCTAAAAAGGAGTCTGACCTTACAGTGATGCTGTCAACAACAACAACAAAACAGACAAGTAGTTTCTAAATATTCAGTGCTGAATGAAAAAGTGTTACTGTCAGGCATGAAACCTGATCCCGCACAGTGCCTGACTAGGCACTCAGGGGTGAGGTTTGAAGGACAAATAATATTGCCAGACCTTTACAACTAAAAGGCATTTACTACGTTTATCCCCTATTAGGAAAGCAAAGTCTCTAATTAATGTTAATTGAGTGGTGATATATGGGTTTATTGGCACTGGACCGTTATCAATTGATGCATAGCAAATTACTCCAAAATTAAGTGACTTATAACAATAAATATTTACTAACTCGAACAATTTATTTTTTAAAAGTCAGTAATATTTGAATAACTCTGTATGGCAGCAGATGGTGACTACACTTATTGTGGTCAGCAATGAGTAATATATACAATTGTCAAATCACTATGTTGTACTCCCAAAACTAAAATAACATTGTATGCCAACTGTGCGTCAATAATAAAAAAAAAGACGTCAAAACATTTTCTTTTTTTTTCATTTTTAAATTTTATTTAAATCCAAGTTAATTAACACATGGGATAGTAATGATTTCAGGAGTAGAATTTAATGACATCAGTTACATATAACACCCAGTGCTCATCCCAAAAAGTGCCCTCCTTGATGCCCATCACCCATTTAGCCCATCCCCCCACCCAATACCCTCCAGCAACCCTCAGGTTCTCTGTATTTAAGAGTCTCTGATGGTTTGCCTCCCTCTCTCTTTTTACCTTAGCAATTTCTAAAAGCTGGATTTCAGGACTGACTCACCTGAGTGGTTATTAAGGGTTCTTTTATGGTGTTTGCCAGGACTGAATGAAGGTTTGACTAGGACTAGGGAATTCACTGCCAGGATATATGTGTGCACACATACATAGATACCTCCATACATATCCATATACAATCAAGCAGTCAAATAGCATTTATTTGATTGGTTGTTTGCTGGAAAATCTTAGCCAATACCAAGCTTCCATAAATTTTGTTAACTCATAAAACCTTAGGAGGAGTTCAAGCCTGATAAGTTTTCTGTGAAAATGTATGCTAAATTATCAGTTTGCTGGAGTAGTTTGCAAGGAGATTTGCCAGGGAGAGCCACAAGGGACAATAGTTCTGTTACTCAGGATATTTGGATCCTAAGAGAAGTATTTCCATAAACCTCAGGGTGTTCTGCTGTGAAGGTCTTCCTGTTCAGGGTACTCACAAATTATGTGTGAACTCAGTTCACACAGGTCTGCTTGCTGGAGGAACAGTGAGACTATGTGAAGAAAAACAGTATTTTTTACTGTTTTAAAAAGATAGCTGTAGAAATTCATGAGAGGCCTAGTACTGAAAGGGAGGTCAAGTATGTTAACTGTCGGAATCAGAATCCATATAAATATACATGTACACACATATATATACACACATGTACATGCACTCACGTATAACACATATTTGCATGCATAAATACATATATGGAAAATATATATAAAGGAGTGTATATATCCAATGCAAGATAGAAAACTAAGAAGTTCACTTGCTTGTCTTACCTCCTATTTAGGGGGAGAAAAGATACTGAGGATGCAGAGACAGTAAAATAGAACAAAGAAAATGTAATTGGAAATGCTGTGAATGGGAAAATTCATCAGTAAGCACATACCTATATGGCTTTCTGGGTTACTGAAAGTAAAATAATCAACAGCATATCAAATAAATGTTTTCTCATTTTATTTTTTACTGTTAATATTTTTATTATTGGTACTGTTTATCTCTTTTTTTTTTTAAGTTTATTTATATTTGATAGACACAGAGTATGAGCATGAGCTGGGGAGGGGCAGAGAGGGAGAGGGAGACACAGAATCCGAAGCAGGCTCCAGGCTCCAAGCTGTCAGCACAGAGCCTGATGTGGGGCCTGAACCCACTAACTGTGAGGTCATGACCTGGGCCCAAGTCAGATGCTTAACCGACTGAGCCACCTAGTCGCCCAGATAGTGTTCATCTCTTATTTCTGGCATTTCCATTTGAGTCATCGCTTCTCTTTGTCCTCAGACATGATGTCTTTTTCCACTAAGTCCACTAATATATTAATAATAGTTATTTTAATGTTCCTCTGCAATTATTCCGGCATCTGAATCAGCTCCAAATCTGTTGATTTCTTTATTATTCAATAAGAGGTTTTTGTTTTCATTTTTGTTTTAGGTGTATCCCATAATTTTGACTTCATGCTGGACATTGAACATAGAACAGTAAAGAATGAGATAAATGGCATTTATATCTCCTCTCCTCTTATGCTCTCAGGGAAGGCACTTGGGCCAAGCTAGTTGGAAGATGATCTGGGTTTGGGTACCATTATTGCTTCTATCACCTTCAGTGCAGTACAGTTTCATAGTCTTCTAGTGATGAGCTTCTCTTACCTTCTGCTTTAAGCAGGAACTGGTTGCCTGCAAGTTTTCCTAATCTAATGCTCATGCTCTGTTCTCAACTTTCTGGGGTCTACACCCGACAGAGAGAGCTCCCAACACCACACTCTTGCCCCTCCCCAGTAGCGAAATATCATTGCTTGTTTGTTGGTGCTAGGCAACTTCAGTTCTTTGATGGTCACCAAAACAGTTAAGATTTTGGAGTTTATTTGCATTTTTCTTCTTATTATTTAGGAATGATATACTTTGCAATGCTTTACATTATGAACAAGGGTAGAAAAGCTTACCTTTCTTTTTGAAAACAATTTTCCGGGATATATATTCTTATTTAAAAAGGTTTTCTTACTCAATCCATTAATATGGCAATAAATCCACAATAAATCCACTGTGTTTTAGCTTGCATTATTGACAAGAAGACTGATATCACTCTTATCTTTGCTCTTTTGTATATAATGTCTTTTCTCTTGCTACTTTTAATACTTTCACTTTATCACTTTTTTTTTAATAATTAGAGAATGATATATACTTTGGTATGGGCTTCTTGTTATTCTTCAGTCTAAAAATGATCTATCAGAAGAGAGTTAGAGAGTTCACTGGGCTCACCTTGATAGCTTGCCTTCTTTCTTGGATACTGTCTTGCCTTGGAGGTGACCCAAGTGCATATATTTTGAAATTTGCTGTTTCATATATTTTGTTTAAGTTACACTTTGTTTAAGGAAGAACGGTAAAGTTAGTCTTTTTAATCTCATCTTGGCCTTCACAAGTTTCATTACACATTTGATTGACACAATTTTTAAAATTTGATTTGCTTTAACAATTAAGTGAAATTTTCTTTATTGAGAACTGTAGATTGAGAAATTATATTTATATTTTTGTATTTTGTAAATTCTTTTATTTCACTATTCTTAAACAATTTGGATTTCAATATGCAGGTTAATGGGATTAATGGAGCTCCTTGTAGTTCTTGTAGCTTTAGATCAGGTACACAATCACATATTATATGTAAAAATAATAAAATAGGGTAAAACCACATATTCACCACTTTGCCTATGAGGCCCACTAAGTGTATAACGAACTAGGTTATTAAATGAACTTCCAGGTATTGAGACACATGCTACCTTATAAGCAACAACATATAAAGAGAGGAATAAAAAACAACATGAATTAACTTACACAAAAATTTTTGCAATGATAAGGTAATTTCTCTTGCTAATTATTAATTATCAAGGCTAAACCATATATACATTTTAAATATACCATATGCAGTGAGGCACAAAATGAGAATTAACCGCCATTCACTGATTTTTAAATTTTTTTCATATGATTGAGACTCAGTTGGAATAAAGACATTAGTGTTTTCTTCAATACATTTTTGTTCATATATATGTTACCACAAATACATCATTCAAAGACACAATGTGACCAGATTCAAAGACATACTATAACATTATAGACTTCAAATTTATGTAAGTTTGAAGCCTTTGACTGAATTATGTGATGAAAAAAATACAAGAATGGAGGGACTTCTGGTTTCCAGTTTGACATGAGAGGATCTTGGAAGTCAGCACTCCATCCTAACACCAAGAAAAAAGCTGAACAAATTAAAAATCAACAACTCTTCTTAGATCCATGAGGGAATTGAGGTCATAGGCCAAACCACTGCCTCCAAAATTATAGAGACAGACAGGTAGGTCATGAGAATCACAACTTGCCAAGAGGAGAAACCTCAATGGGAACCAGTACCCAGGTACAAATACTTATGCTATAATTGATAAGTTGCTGGAGGTTCATATGGATAAGTAAGATTAAAAACTCCAGGAAGGGCAGTCTCACATGGGTCCCCCACACTTTTGTCAGTGTTAACTATAAGAGTCCTATCAGATTCTCAATTTGTTCAAAATAATAGTAGAAACCATGTATTCAATGATTATAGCTTATGTGTAAGTGAAATGAATAAATAAACAAATGGTAAATAATAGGATTAATAAAACAAGCTCTTTGAATATACGCATGCTTTCCTTTCTTCTCAAAGCTTTTTTAAAAGACTTAAAATTATACAAAGTAATAAACATACCAATGCATTATTGGGTTTGTGACATTTATAAATGTAATATGTATAACAGTAATAACATAAAAAGGGGAAAGAGAAAATAGAGCTGTATGGAAATAACATTTTAAAATCTCACTGGAATTAAGTTTATTTATACATTTAATACAAATACTGATAAGGTAAGATATATATGTAAACGTAGGGCAACCACTAAAGAAAATAAAAAAAAAAAATACAATGAAGCGCTGCTGGGTGGCTCAGTTGGTTAAGCGGCCAACTCTTGATTTCGGCTTAGGTCATGATCTCACAGTTCATGAGTTCAAATCCCACATTGGGCTCTGTGCTATCAGTTTGAGATTTCCTCCCTCCCTCTCTCTCTGCCCCTCCCCCCCCACACATGCTTTGTCTCTTAAAATAAATAAATGTTAAAAAAAAATACAGTGACAAAAATCATCAAAGAAATTAATATGTTACCCTAGGCAATACTCAATGAAAAATTAAACAAGTAGGGAGGAATAGAGGAGAAAAACAAACAGGATGTAAATATAAATCCAACTATATCCATTTTAACACTGTGAATGGATTAAAAACCCAATTGAAAGACAACTGTTTTTACATAGGAGTAAACAAACAAACAAGCACACAAACATTGTTTAACTATGTACTGTCTATAGGAGGCACATTTTAGATGCAAATACACAAACAGATTGAAAGTAATGGATGGAAATGATAAATTATGCAAATAGCAACTATAAAAAAGTTAGAATGCTGATAGTATTATAAGAAGAAACCAGACTTTAAAACAGAAAGTGCTGCAAGGTATAAAGAGGAACTTTTTAAACACTACAAGTGTTAACCCATTAGAAAATATGACAATTATAAACACACAGAACCTGACAAGAGAGCCCCAAAGTATATACAGCAAAAGCTGACATAGAAAGAAAAAATTGTTAATTCAAAAGTAATACAGATTCAATATTACACTTTCAATAATGCGTAGAACTAGGCAAAACATCAACGAATATGTCCATATCAGTTACTATCTTCATCCAATCTATTTATTCTTTTCCCTCTTGTCTATCGCTACCATAATCTCACATATATTCTTCAGGCTTCTGATAATAATTAGCAAAATCTAGATATTCTCCTTCAGACTTCAAAATTGTTTGCTAGGGCATTAGAGATCCAGCTCTGATTTAGGACTGGATGCAGAAACATGTGGTAAAAATGTGTAAGGTATAGGGCATGTTCTTTTGTAAGGAAAATACTTAAGGTAAAGTAATTGCGAGGTCTTCATACAAGATAGGATTAGTTTTAATGGACACGGGAAAAGCAGAAATGTCTGTATCCAAGATGTGCACACTCATTTCAATTCATCAAGATGTCTTTACTACAATTATGTAGGTCTCAGTCTTTCTGATAAATAAGGGAAATTTTACTTAGTACATCTGGAATGGTTGTGAATGTAACTTACATTGTAATACAGTGCTTGCCATATCATATCAGAATTCGTCTTTTTTTTTTTCTGCAAGATTTTCCAGATGTAAGATCTTGTAGAGTAGTCATAAGAATAGAAATGTGGTCCACAGAATTTGCCTTGAGCTGAGAAGCTAAAACTTACAACTTGTCATTTACCTTTTTAAATCAAGTTCCATTACAAGGAGCCATCCTATCTCAATTCTGTTACGAAATGCTGCATCATTCATAGATCAACGCCAGAAGCACAAACGACTCCAGTTATTTTAAATTTTTTTTAACGTTTATTTATTTTTGAGACAGAGAGAGACACAGCATGAACGGGGGAGGGGCAGAGAGAGAGAGGGAGACACAGAATCGGAAGCAGGCTCCAGGCCCTGAGCCATCAGCCCAGAGCCCGACGCGGGGCTCGAACTCGCGGACCGCGAGATCGTGACCTGAGCTGAAGTCGGACACTCAACCGACTGAGCCACCCAGGCGCCCCGCGACTCCAGTTGTTTTAAATAGGAAAGGAATTAAAACAGGCATGTTGGTGTTTACAATATTAGTGGGAGTTCTGAGGGAGAAAGTTCTAGATTGGCTCATCTAAGAATGATTCACAAAATAATGCTGGATTGCTCCACAGAGGCTTGCATTAGTGTGTGCCTACGGCGAGAAGCGGCAGTCATTCCTGATATAACTACTTCTCCCATCTGGGAAGCTAGAGAATGGACACTGGAAAGACTTTTGCTACAGAATGACTTCATGTCTCCCCTGTATTACTTACCAGACCTAACAGCAAGAAGTTGTAGGAAATAGTCTTGGGGCTCATTCCATCCTTCAAATCTCAAGAGTACATCTCCTTGCTAAAAATGTACTTTATTTCCAATCTCTTCTAATAGGTAAAAGTTAGAATGGGGGGTAACTTTACACTTAATCCAGACTGTCCAGGAAATAAATAGAGTCTACATTATAGTAATTCTATTCCCATGTAAAAATACACATGAATTGCAACTTATTTAATGGCCGTTTCTTTTTCTCCTTGGACTCATATTTCCAGGCAGTTTCCTCCCAGATTTTGGTAATATATACATTTATAAGTTAAAAGTTTGTAGTAAGTATACATTTATATTTCTCTGCAAAAAATTTACACATATAAAATGAATTTAAAATGTATGCAATTACCATGTTGCTTTAGAGTGTCATCTTGAATAATTATTCTGAATTACGTTATTATTACAGTTGTTACTGAGATCATATTTCATCCAAGCAACAAAATATATCTTGATTTTGAAATATAACTATCAAGTCATGTAAAATTACATATGGGAAGCATTATAATGGGTGGGTAGGTCTTATTAACAACTTTTAATGTATCCATAATTTAGTATTTTTTAAATGTTAGAATGAAACATTATTTCGTGTTCCTTAATAACAAAATGAAAAGAGAGGGTATGGGCTCTATTATGAGTGGGGCTTATGGAAGGTGCATTAATGATTGTTGCTAAGTCCATTATCTCAGTAGAATACACAATGGTAAACTCCAGCATATTCCTATTAAATTAACCTAAGTCCAACAAACTTATGGTGGGAATGAATAAATACAAAGATAATAGTTGAGGAATGACAATGACAAGGTGTCTTATTCCAAAGAGAAAACAAATTTATATTTCCATAAACTTGTCAAAAGAGGCATGAAAATGTGTCTTCTGGGACTCATAAAAATGTTAAGATATATTACTACCTATTTGAAATGCAAAGATAATATTTTGGATTTAAATATGGATTTTTAACCACTTCCTTCTTGAAATATGTAGCAGGTAAATGAAAGTGTTCACCAAACTTTTCCTCATTACTCAGAATTGTGAAAATTAATAAAGGATATGTGTTAGCACACTTTTTACAAATTTGGAATATTTAGGTACTAAGATGGAGAGACACTGTCTTAATAAGCATCACTCATTTGTTATCTGATTGACATAGTTGCTGACACCTGCAATTTTAGTGGATACACTCATTGCTTTGTCTCACAGGAGCAATGAATTGTTTTGCAACAGAGAAGTTCATTGACATAAAAAAGTCTCTTCTCATGACTATGGAGAGTGGAAGAGTGTTTTTAAAATAAGCGAATGGATTTATGCTGATTTTCACAGCAAAGCCCTTTTCATTTTATGGCTTACTGTCATATTGTACCCAGGAAAGCATTTATAGAAGATAGAATAGATTGAATTCATGTCAAGAGCAGTAGATGATGCATACTTCTCACAGCAAATGACTTTAAAGGAAAAAATCTCATTAAGCATGTTTTTCATCAGAGATTAATGGATATTGAGGTTTTCAATATACCTCTTAATCTCAAGAAAATCACTAGACAAAATTCTATTTTGTTTTAGTGTTAGGATTTGCTGCCAGTTCCTAGGTTACATCAGGAAATTCTTATCTCTAAAAGGTAATGGTTTTAATATTTTGGTCATTCTATATAAGTGAGAACAAAATTTAATTCAGAAATTAAAGAACCAACACTTTCTGTTTTGATATACCTATAAAGTTTCCCTTGTTTATAAGTGTACTGCTATTTTTGGCAATACAAATAAATTTTTATATTTGAACAAATAAATTTCAGTTCTATAGCCTTTTAATCTTGAAAATGGACTTTCAAAACATGTAGCAGCTGAAAGCTTCATTGTGCAGCCTCATAAATAATCACATAATCCACTGGCAGAGACATAGAAATGGAATTGAAATAGCATTTTGTAGGGTTAATTTAGTTTCTGGTAAATGCTGAAAATTATAATTGGGTTTTTTTTATGACTATTTTGAGAATACAGTTGTATACGGTTGAAACAAATTCATTCCCCCGTAAACAATGCAGATACCCTAGTATCCCAATGAAAGAGAAGGTCACGTCTTCTTATTTAGAATAGCAAATTCATTTTATTCCCCAGATTCAGAAAGGAATTTTAGTGTTATCGGTTTTTAATCACACAGTATCAATGTACTCAAGTGCGTACGCAAGAGTCAGAGAGAAGCTGTTTCCATCTATTGCTTTTTATTTTCATTTCCTTGCCTCTCTGTCTCTCTGTCTCATTTGATCTTTCACTCTGTGTCTGTCTCTTTCTCTCTCTGCCTTCATAATTTTTTTTCTTTAAAAAAATAATGTTTATTTATTTTTGAGAGAGAGACAGAGCATGAGCAGATAAGGGACAGAGAGAGAGGGAAACACAGAATTTGAAGCAGGCTCCAGGCTCTGAGCTGTCAGCACAGAGACTGATATGGGGCTTGAACTCACAAACCACAAGATCATGACCTGAGCCGAAGTCGGACGCTTGACTGAGCCACCCAGGGCCCCCATGATTTTCTTATATGATTTATGGGAAAGTATATTTGCTCAATTTGAAATAGAATTAGCAGAGTATATGTGACTATGACATATGAAATTTTAAAAATATGAAAAGTATGTATGCTAAAAAAGTCTCCCCATCCCAGACACCAAATTTGAGCCTTGACTTATCACTTTCAGGTGGTTCTTTCCTTCCAAGAAGTAACCACTGATAAACATCTGTTATATAAATTTCCAAAAGTTTTACTTGTGAATACCAATATACACAATAAAAAATTGCCTATTATTCTATTTCATGTTCATAACCACTATTAACATTTGGATGAATATCTGTCCAGAAATTTTGCAGAGAAAATGTTTACTGACATATCATAGAAATTTACTGAAGGTAACGTTAGCTGAAATGAGGAATTTATTATGTGGCTACAAGGTTTTCATTGCATTAAACTTAAGACTACAGCTAGGGCTAGGGCTCCTGGGTGGCTCAGTTGGTTTAAGTGTCTGTCCAATTTCAGCTCAACTCATTATTCCTGGCTGGTGAGATCGAGCCCCGCATCTGGCTCTGTGCTGACAGCTTGGAGCCTGGATCCTGCTTCGGATTCTGTGTCTCCCTCTCTCTCTATCCCTCATCCACTCATACTCTGTCTCTCTCTCTCAAAAAAAAAAAAATTAAAAATTAAAGAAAAATAAAAGACTGCAGCTAGGACTGAGACATGAGCTGGATTCACAGACCAGAATGCTCTGGGTTTTTTTTGTTTTGTTTTGTTTTTTTTTTGTTTTTTTTTGTTTGTTTGTTTGTTTTATTCAGCCTCTGATATTTTCTTCTCCCTGAGTGTTAACATTGTCAATCTCTTTTCCTGACAGATCATCTCTCTCTGTTTTCCAGACATGGAAACAGAGGTTTTTTTCTGACATCCCACAAGTTTACACATTACAGACAAAATTATAGAATACATTCTCAGAAGACATTTTGAGAAAGATGTAATTGGTCCAGACTGGCCAAATGGTCATGGTTGCCTGGATTTATCAGGCATGGTCAAGATAAGAGTAAGGTTCTATGATCTATAAACAATGCATCCTTACAATGAATCCTGAGGATCTGGAGAGAGTGATATTTAAATAGAGCAGTTAATTTTCTACTAAGAAATAATTCAATATATGCCTTCTCTAATTATTAATTTTTACATTAACCTCAAAAAGATGGGGATAAATAATGGTTTTTTTCAATTAACAATATGTCCTTAATATATTTCTATCTCAATACATTTTACATCATTTTATTAACCACACAGTAGTTTACTATATGAATATATCACATTACTTAACTAGTTCTATATTTGGCATTTGGGGTACTTAAAATTTTCACTCTTCTAGGTAATATTTTATATATAGTCATGATTATTTTCTTAAGATAAATGTTCAGAGGCAAAATGGATAGATTAGCGTACATGTATTTTTACAGATTATATGTTATATCTCCCCTCCACCAGAAATGTGACAATTTGTTTTCTCACCAATATCTATTCCTTCCCCATACATTGACATTATTGTTATTTAAAAAAAAATCCCTTGATCCTGGGGTGCCTGGGTGGCATATTAAACGTCGGACTCTTGGTTTCTGCTCAGGTCATGATCTCAAGGTTCGTGGGTTTCAGCCCTGCATCAGACTCCGCTGACAGCACAAAGTCTGCTTAGGATTCTCTCTCTTTGCCCCTGCCCTGTTCATGCACGTCAATGGTCTCTCTCTCTCAAAAGAAATAAGTGAATTAAAAAAAAAAATCTCTTGATCTTAATGTAATATATATTTGGCAATACCTATTTGAGGCAAACATTTTCCTTATTATTTGGCCTTGAAAAACCTGTGTGATTTTTCTCAGAATCTAGAGAAAAGGTATTTTTCCTTGGCTGTTTTATTCCTGCAGCCCAATAGTAGGTAACTTTTTGGACACAATATGTGCCCATTCAAATAATTGGACTTCCTCTCGCAGTACTGTCGAAGATGGTACAAATACAGAAATAAACTTTCTCCCTGCTTTACTCTGTTAGAGACCAAATGACTTTTACAAGCTTCTTCAATTGTTAAACATCTTTGTTTAAATAAGCAAAAGCAATTAGGCATTCATGTATGCCTTACTGGTCTCAGAGATAACTTTTGTAGCAAGGATATAATCAGATTTATTTACTCTTGTCATCGTTTGCATTTATCTGGAGATGTGCTCTTTCAAACTATTGATTTAACAACTTGGTACATTTAGTTCTGGAATTGGTTTAGGAAAGAGGGTGAGAAATGGAAATTTTGATAGATTGACTTAATGCTATTTGATATTTTCCCTACTTTTTGAAATATTGCTATTTCAAGTTCACCAGTAAGAGTAGTGATGTAATAATTCATTTACCTTTATAACATGTATTAAAAAATATTTGTCATCAATATTTACATGATAGATAGTTTCATCTGAAAACATCATTTATCTTTTAAAAATCCATGATCACTTCTTAATAGCAAAAGTAACATGCTTAGTAATTTTTTATTAAAATAGCTTTTTTAAGATTTAAAACTGAATATGACATAGAATTTTGAATATTAAGATTCACAATGAAATAGCAGATATACTATACATTTCCATGATTCCATTTCTAAAGATTTTAAATCTAAATTAATTTACAGGTTAATTCTCTATGTAACTTTGAGATTCTAATTTTTATTGTTTTGGCATTGTGAAAAATTCTTTATTTGAAAGAGTTTCTTCAAAGTCTTGTGAACTTAAACCTCCTTTCAGAATTCCAAAAACAATTAATTCCACACTTTTCTGGAGATTTCATAAAGGTGGTAGGCATTCATCTATGTGGTAGCATTTTGAGAGTTCTCAAGAAGGCTCCCCTGTACCATGTACTGCTCTGAAATGCATTTTTAAAAGAATTTGATTTGCTGTAAGTCGGAATTTTTACTTTCTGTAAGGTCTGAAAAAATTGCTTGAAACTGCAAAACACACCTTAAGCCCAAAAACTCTGTTAACACTTTGGGTCAGGCCTCATATCAGTGAAGAAGATAGACCATTACATGAATTCAGAAGAAATTGTAATACTAGGACTCGGTTGGGTATGGTAGAAATCTTGGTAGCTTGGCATTTCTTTTCATTTCCACCCCAGCTTTAAAAAGTGTGTCTTTATAGCATGTGCATTTGCCTTCTTGCTGTATCTTGAGTGTGTTGATTGTTGGTGGGTATGTATGAATGTGTATGTGCGGTTGTTAGCAGTGAAACTAGCCATGCCATTGGAAAATTTAGGCTTTATCACCCATGCTTCTTTGGAAGACCAGAATGTTCACACTTTAGCCTTTTTTTTTGCTTTTCCAGGAAGGAAAAATGAATGGTAACATGTTGGCTAATTTATATGATCTTGCATGGCATGTGACTCATCCCCACAGAGACCATTACAAAGAGGGCTGGGCTCACCACCAGATAGTTATTTTACCTCTTTGCCAAATAGCAAGGAAAAGAAACTGAGAATTAGGATGAAGTTAAAAGTTGTTTAATCAATGCAATTTATTTTTGTGCATAAAAAATCAGGAAATGGTCAGATATCTGGATGAAGGGGACTTTGACAATTTGTGAGTTCATTAATGATCATAATTTGGTGATTCTGAGTCATAGTGCCTGTCCTGTGTCACTCATGGCAAAGAATTAGTAATAACAATGTAGCGTATAATATTTATATTTCACTGCACTATCATGCAAGCATCTAAAAATAGACATGGTCCATTACTAATATATTCTGAAATTGGATGGAAATAAATGAAGGTTTATTTAATTATCTACTATTTGTGAGTTATAGTGCTATGTAATAGATCATCATCCCACATCTTATGTAGCACACACATTTTATATAAAACCTATTTTTAAAAATTACATTCTCACTAGGACGCCTGGGTGGCTCAGTCAGTTAAGTGTCTGGCTCTTGGTTTTGGCTCAGATCATGATATCCCAGCTTGTGAGTTCAAGCCCCATATCAGGCTCTGCCCTACAGAGCCCACTTAGGATTCTCTCTCTCTCTCCCTCTCTCTCTGCCTCTCCCCTACTTGTGTGCATGTACTCTCTCTCTCTCTTTCTCTCAAAATAAATAAAGTTTAAAAAAATCACATTCTTACTACATTATTTCCTGATACTTTTAACAGGTACAACTATTTGATTAGACAGACATGATTTTTCCCATTTGCTATACATGCACGTTTGTGTGCCCTGGAAACAAATAAGAAAGATATGCCATTTTAAGGTCCTTTTGAATAACCAGGATGGGCAGTGGAAGGAAGTGAATCAAAAGCCCTCCTACTACTGAAGTAAAATTTTGGTTAAAGTAAAATCACAGTAATATCACATTCAAGCTTTTAATGCCTGTATTTGTACATGATTCAATCATTTTCCGAAATACATATTACAGCCAAATATTAGTTCTTTTGGGGGCATGTTGTGTTTAATTGCCCATTTTATCAAAGACACTTTTCCTGTGGCAGCCTCTTTCCTTTCCAGTGGGTTTGAACTTCAAAGTTTTACACTGCTGAAATTACAAGGCATCTTTTAATTAGACAACTGTCTTTGTTCTCTATTGGTGCATATGTGTTTCACCTGCTAATTTTGTTAATGATTCTTCATATGATATTGAAATTATTAATGCAGGTCCTGGGGGCAACTACTAATTGGTTTTCTATACTATAGATTGGTTTACTTTTTATAGACTTTGTAAAAATAAAAGTTTTTATCTGTAACATCTGGTTTGTTTTACTCCAGATAATTATTTTGAGATTCATTTATTTTGATGCATGTACCCCTAGTTCATTCCTTTGTATTGCTGAGTAGTGTCATACACAACAGGGTGTTTAACCACTTGCCTGTTGATGGACATTAGAAACTTTACAATTTGGGAGTATTACAAGGAAGATGCTATGAACAATCCTGTATGTCTTTGTGTGGATGTACATGTTCCTCCTGTTGAGTAAATACCTAGAAATGTAATGGGTTAAACATTTAAAAAACTTCCATTTACAGTGCTCTCCATTCCTTTGTGTTGATCCATATTTCCTTCTGCAGACAAGTAATTCCTAACATTATTATTTTTTTTAATGTTTATTTGTTTTTGAGGAAGAGAGAGAGCATGAGCAAGGGAAGGGCAGAGAGAGGGGGAGGCAGAGAATCTGAAGTGGGCTCCAGGCTCTGAACTGTCAGACACAGGCTCAGAACTGAACACAGTTCAGGCTCCAACCCACAAGATCATGGCCTGAGCCAAAGTCGGATGCTTAACTGACTGAGCCATCCAGACCCCCCAACATTATTTTTTGTAGTGAGGGTATGTTTTTGATGAATTATTTAAGTTTTTATAGGTCTCAAATGTCTGTATTTCATTTTAATTTTTGGAAGATATTAAAAAGGGTATAAATTTTAGATTGTCAGGTTTTTTTCCCTTTCAATACTTTAAACATGTTGTTGTATGATTTTCTCTCTTCCATTGTTTGTGGAAAAAAATTTGCTTATCATCCTTGTCTTTTTCCTATACAAATATGTCTTTTTTGCTCTGACTGCCTTTATGATTTTCTTTGTAAAATTGTTTTGAGAAATTTTAATTTGATGTGTCTTGGTGTAGTTTTTATGTGTTTTGTTCTTGAGATACATAGAGCATAGTTTTGTTTCAATGCATGGAAATCTTTGCCCCTCTTTCCTTAACTAAAATTCTTCTTCCAAAATCATCAATGTCTTTTTATTCCGATGGCCACTACATAGGTCATCACTTTTCATACGTCTTGCCCTCTAAGTGGTGTTTGAGAAATGTATAACTTTTTCCTTCTTGATATCCTATTCTCCTGATTTTTTTTCCTTTATGTCTCTGGCTATTCCCACTCTATCTCCTTTATGGGTGTTTCTTTCTCCCCTTTTCTTCTTTTACATATTGGTATTTTGTATACATAACTACTCTTCTCTTTTCATGCTGATTATTCTTGCTGATTTCCCTTGTCTCCTCTTGCTTCAATAATCATTTAAATACTGATGACTATTTCAAAAACCTTTGCTGAATTCCAGGTACACAGATCTGGTTGTTTACTGCACATTTCCTCTCGGATGTTTTGCAACAGACTCTTCAAACTTTGCCAGTATCACATTGAGCACACTATCATCCTACTAATTTTGCTATTTCTCCAGTGTTTTCTGTTTCTGAGTGTTGAGTAAATGTGCAAAATTACCATCTGCCCTTAATTATCCTCTTTGGACTTGTCCGTTGAACTACTTGATTGAATGTACCTGCAAAACCCTTTTATAGTTGCCCTAATTCCCAGCTCCAGTTTTGTTGGCTAGTACTGTGTGTGGCCATCCATAGTCTATAAGTGACCATGAATAAATTGTTATGTTGCTATCTAAATCTATTATTAACTTTGCATAAGATAAGAGACAATATGCTTTTTTTCCCAATTTATCATCCTTATCAGAGTAAAGGTTTATAAAATTATAATCTGAGATTCAATTTGTTGAATTGAATTTGTTAAGAATTCAGTAATTATTTCTAGACAGTGTTATTTATAGGCACACAGAGTTATACATGGCTTAAAGTTTTTAGGCTATGTGTATTTTATCAAATTCACCAAGTATTGTGTAGCTTTTTCAAGATTCCAGCATTTATTTACCTTTTAGTTGGACTTTGCTATTTTTTTTTGAAGTAAAAGTTTATTTTCCATTTAATGTCATTAACCCTACATTAACAGAAATGACATTGCTTGCCTTTCAAATTCTATTAATTTAATCATGTTCAAAAGAACATTTTATGACATTTAAAGAATATGAAAGTTGTGCGTAAATTCTCTCTGCATAATCGTGTTTATGTTGCAACAAATAGACTTAATTATTATTCCAATTTGAGTGTTAATGGGTTTTAACACTTTCATATTACTATGTAAGCATTTATGTCATATCTTTTATGGTTCGAAAAAATCTTTTTTCATAGTCAAACAGTTGTCAAGAATAAGTTAATGTCTTCTTTCTTTGACTCTCATTTTTTTATTTACTTCTTACAAACAAATTCTATAGTAATGGCAAAAATGATAAATATATCTACACTATTTCTACCACTCAAATAGTTAATTAGCCTGGAATAAATGTAATAAGAAATATTTTATTGTAGTGTTAATGGACTATGTTAAGCAATGGAAACGTACTTTAATACCACTTTTTTCCAAAGGAAACTCACTGTAGACATTAAGGACTTGTTTATTCTACAATGATTTGGCCAGTGTATGTAAGATTTGGTATATTCTTTATAGCAACAAAAGATTGAAACAAAAATCATATAAATACCTTGCATTCAAATAACTTGTAATCTAGAAGTCAGGTTGGATGAGAGAAGAAACACTGATATTTATAACACATGATATTAGGGTTAACTTGGACTCATATATTTGGTATAACATAAGGAAATTAAAGTTAAATGATAAAAAGTAAAAAAAAAAAGAAGAAAGACTTTCATGGACCATTAATATCCTATGGCATACAAGGGCTATGTGAACAGGTGACACAGAAAAATCCAGAATGGATCACCTCCAATTTAGAGTCATAACAAAATAAATCTTATGGAATAACAGTTAAATCTTCATTAGGATTTTGTTAGATAAAAGTTTGGGAATAGGGCAAAAATATATTTGTATAAATTGAGGTGTGATCACAGCTCAGGAGAAACAGTTATTATATTTTTAAAATATGTAGATTTTGAATTATTAAATAAATAGAAATCAAGATAGAAGAGCAATTTAGAGAGATGTTAAGATGGCAACCTCAAATGAGATTTTCAATTTGTTGGACAGTAGAGAATCTACCACTTAGTCTTTCCAAATATGGAGTAAACACAGTCAAAGTGATACTTTTGGAGTCTAACTGATAACATTGTGCTAAATTCACCAAAGCATGTGAGAATAGGAAATAATGAGAATCTGAATTGAGAGTATCAAAATAGCTTGCACATTAATTACAAACATGGTCTTCAGGATGGATGTCCACCAGCAAATGATTTGTCTGAGACTACCATTGAATCAAACCTATATGGCATTGAATTTATTTCCTTTTAGGTATTACCTTATATCTGAGCTAACCCCAAATGTTTTGTTCCTCTAGATTTTGACCAAACAGGCATGCACCCTACCCAGCTACCCATGTATATCTTTAATTAGGCCATATCTCCTTAGTGTATATCAGGGCTGAATTTTTTCCCATGAAGCCATTGTTTTAAGTTAAGGAAGAGAGATTACTGCAGCAGATGTAATAAATCTCTGAACCAACTGTTCGTGTAATTTTTCTGGGCCCTCTGTAAGTGCTTGGGTTCAATTCTGACAACACAATTTTTATTATATAATGGAATGTTGATGCTCCTGCCCAAAATGATGAGTTGGTGAATTGCACAATACCCATTTCATGATAAGTAGCTGTGGTCATTTGGCCATTAATTTCAGTTTCAGTTACTGCTCAGTAGCATGCCAGAAAGTGAAACGTTTCAAATAGTGAGCTCTTTCATCTTGACATCTTGGCCTTTTCCTAGAACCTAGAAGTTCTGTGTTGTGACTCTCTAATTGAGTTTTGCCAGAGATTACATACAGAATCCTTATTAAACATGGATATTAACTATAACATTAAATGTGATCTTGGACTACAGCTTGGACCTAACTGGATAAGGCCTCCAGACTTTATTGGGGTCTCATACAAAATTCTCAATCTTCCAATTCACCTGGAAAATTGATGGAAAGAATACTCCCACATGTAATATATGCTTTCACAACTTATAGAAGCCCACACACTGTTATGCCTTTTAAAGGTCAATAGAGCAAGGTACAATAATTTAACGTGAGGAGTTCAGACTAAAATATTCTTACTAAAACATGTGCAAAAAACTTGTCCAAAGTGCTTTTTAGTACATAATTAAAGAGAACAGATACAATATTTGAAAAAGACTTTCAAAATTTCTTTCCTTTCCCTGATTAAAAAAAAAAAGGTTCAAAGTATGGTTTTGGTGTAACATGATTTATATCCAGTTAGCATCCCTTAATTTCCTTTATGCTTACTAACCTTAATATATTATTTTTATACTCCGTGATAGAACATTTCAACTATTATTAGATAACTTCAGGTAGGTTGGCTGAAGAAACACAACTCAGTCAGGAGAAAGTATAGATGGTGTAGTACTATTTGCTGAAAACAAAACAAAAACAAAAAACCCAAGAAAACCCACTTCAATAAAAACTCAGTAGAGCATCAAGTTTATCAGTGATTAAATTAGATGTTAAGAACTTCTAGATAATGTTATCTTTAGAAGCCCAGTATGAGATATCATTAGATTACCCAAGCTGCAAAGACAACCAGACTCCCAGCATTCCCCTAGCAATATAGAGCAGCAATTATTCCCAAGTGCTAATGAGGGTTAGACTTTACTGCTTTCAATATGCTTATAGGAGCTTACTCTCTTGACTATCCCCTCAGTTATATTAGGCATGTGACAGTAATTTGAAAAGACAAAGTGAATATCTTATAAAACATAATATAGTGTTTTAACTGTTAAAGTGGTTTTATAAAGTGGCCAGATGGCAGGATTTTCTTAAAATGATAGGTAAGTAACTGGAATAATTATAAAAATGAATGGAAGTAAGTTTCAGGTGTGATGAAAGGAATCAGATTGGTTAGGCATATTCAAGGTCATGTGCACTGTAGCTAAGATACAACTATGTTTAATGAAGGCCATAGCAAGATGAGTAAAAGTTTAGGCAAAATGACTTTAAAGGAGGCTACATTTCAGTAGGCTTCCGTAGGCTCATATCAAGATGTAGCAACGGCTTTAGTAAGGTTCCTGGATGATTGAAGAACATTTTCCTAAGTGACACTGAATACGAAAAGGACTGTAAAAGCGGTAAAGCAGAAGTAGGATTGCCAGGATAAGAGAAATTACTGCCATTTACCTGGAAAATTTCTCCTGAGTGTTAGGTTTATCAAAAGTTGTTCACACCTGGAGAATGCTAAACTCTGTTTATACAAGGCATGGGACTCTAAGATGATTTTCTCTACTAAGGTAGTAGTGAAGGCCAAGGCCTATAGGCAAAACTGAGGACCTTGGTAGTAATAGATAAGCAAAGAGAAAACATTGGAGATGTTAATTAAGCTAATCAAATTCATTATTTTACTCCAACAAGAATACAGAGCCTTTTCTCTGTCTCACCCTCTCTCTTTCCTGCTCTTATTCTGTTTTCTTACTTTTCCACCAGAAAACCTTTGAAAAGGAGACAGATCTTCATGACTCAGGGAAATAGCTATTTTAGCCATTTTGTACATTGTCTTTTCCCCACATATTTACATTGTTTGGAGTTCAGACCAGGAGTTAATAAACTTTTTCTGTACATCATCAGATAGTAAATATTTTAGATTTAACAGGCCAAAGGTTCTGTTAAAACTACTCAACTCTGCACCTGTCACATAAAAATAGGCATGACAGTATGTAAATGTAAATGAATGGGCATGGCTGTGTTCTAATAAAACTTTTTTTTTTTTTTACAAAAATAGGTGACAGTTTGGATTTAGCCTATGGGCCACAGTTTGTAGACCCTTGGTTTAAAACATAGACTAAACTACCGTAATAAAGAGATCCCCCAAATATAGTAACTTGGCAAGATACACATCCACTTACCTTGAAGATAATGTTCCAGAGTTAAGCAGTTTAGGACTGGTCGAGAAGCCATGCCATCCTCAAATCTGAGTCACTCACAGCCTCTCCCTTAGGTCTGGATTTGACGCTTCCTGGTCCAGTGATTAATAAATTAATATTTCGGGTACCGCATTGCTAATCCATGAGGGTGGAGAAGAAACAAGATAACCATAAAAACAATCAGAGAAGCAAGACAAAAAGGAAACAAAAATAAAACAATATTTTCCCCTTTAGAAAATGGAAAAATTTGAGGTGTAATTGGCTGATAACATACAGGGCAAAATCATGAGGCATTTTTTTCCATAGACATGGAGTTAAGTTCCTTCTTGAGACTTAAGTCCTGCTGTCAGGGGGGAGCTTTCTTGCTTATCGTCCTTTGTAAACCTAAACTTTCCATTGGAATAAATCTTCCTTTTGTATTATTTTACATATCCACATATGAGTTAGACACAGTACTGTCTCCTTTGCCATATTACATGTTTCACACTTCCTTTCTGTGGGTTTGGGCCCTGATGTTATCTTAGAGGTGGAACCATTGGTTTTATAAGCCAAATTTCTGATATGGTTAACAATATAATTCTTCTGAAAACTCAGAAACTTTCCAGTTTATTTGCTTTTAATCAGTTCTTTGTGAATGTAGACATAGCTCAAGATATATTTGGACATAGGTTTTAAGCCAACATTCCCACAATCTCTGTCTTCAATATTAACTGTATTAAGCACACAGTTAAAGATGATATTGTGTGGCCACATGTGTCTATGTAGATCCTGGTCTTTAGAATACCTGTGAAGTGACATGTGCCAAATATGGAAGTTGCCTTCAGAACCGAATGTGTTCTCTTCTGGTTCTTTCTTCCTCCTTCTGAGTATGAGATTAACACCTGGTCCGGCATGCCTACTTCCTAGTGATTGCACGATGCACAAATAAATGGTTGTTTTGTTTAAACCACTGGCTTTTTAGGTCTATTTTTATAGCCACCTGGCCTCTACTTTAGCAGCAAGGCCATAGTGCCTTCAGAGGTTGCTTTTGTTGTTTTATGATTTCTTAGCCAACCAATTCATTCACAATCTGTTCACTTAATATAAATAGAACGCAAAACTGTATTAGTAATAATGCAGGGTATAGATGCCAAGGGCATAAAGTAAGAAATATGGAGAAAACAACTATTTTACTATATTTGCTTATAATGTTTATAGCATAAGCAATAATGTAGTTCTGTTCCAAATGGCTTTTTATATATGTAGCACTCTTAATTTTCCACAAAATTCTTCTGAAGCAATGTAATGAGTCAGAAGTTTATGCAAAATATGAGTAATTCATTCCTCCTCTTTATAATAAAGGGAAGACTTGTATCCATCTTCCTCTAATAGTTTCCAAAAATGGATTAAAGCCACAAACCACCTATGCAGGCACGGCATGAAAGAAAACTATACTCAGGTTGTATGCCTATGCATATCAGTATCTTTAAAATCATATCTTATTGATGATGACCATATTAACAACTGATTTTCTTGGGCATTTTCTATGCACCATATTCTGCAGTAAACAATTAGAAGGTATTTTAAAAGGAAATGAGACTAAGTTTGAGCTCAGCTAGAAAGAGACAGAGTGGAGATTTAAATTTTTAACATCTGAGATATGGAAAAATTCAACGGACTCAGTCATGGTTTTGACAACTGAAATGCATAGACAGACTTTCATCTTACAATAAAGATTACTTATCTCTTCATTCAGATCTGATAATTACAAGTTTATTATTATAGCTGATCTAGCTTGAAAGAGTTTTTCCTCACTCAGATTGTTTTGTAGGTTGTCTAGCTAGCCAGTTTTAATTAATAATAAAAAGTTCCTCCTAAAATCTTTCTAGGTTTAAGATAGTATCTTTCTTCATATTTTCCTTGTAATATTTATATTTAAATGCTGCATGAGAAATCCTGTGTTGATTAAAGAAGCAGTCAACGGTCAATATATCCTATTCTCCCATAGGGACCAGTGAGTTGTTTTATATTCAAAGAATGTTCTGTGAAAACAGCAAGCAGTGAGTCTCAGTGAGATAGTGAGCAGGAGCTGTAAGTACACAGTGTCAGATTGTGTAACACTAGCATGAGAATGCAACAGAATCCGCCTCTGAAAGTCATCAAGTGTAACTGAAAGTAAGTCAATGGGTAAGGTCCCTGCAATAGGAGGCCTAATATTCTAAGACAGGTCAGAGACCAAATACTTGGTCTGGTTGGGAGTAAGGTAGGGGTCTAGAAAACTAAAAGAGGAAATTGTTTACCTCTAGGTTTAAGATTTAAGAAATGGAATTTTGCCATGCGTGCCTCAGTAAATGATCTGTGTCTCATTCATACTCTCCTTTCTGAATCTTTCAACTTTGAGAAAGAATTTTGGAACAGCTGTGAAAAATTGGGAAACTGAAAGTATATTCTGTGGCTTTAAAGCCAAAGTAGTGAGTTCCATCCCAAATCTGTCTCTAGGTGAGTAAAGGAGAAGGCTGGCTCTTTTCTTAGAGGAGGCTTAACTCTTGAAGGGCTAAATATAATTTGTTTTTTCAGATAACTATCTCCAACTATATTCTAATGAATCCTCCTATCATGCTGGGAAGACATCAAGATATCTTGGCTCCGTTTCAGTATCTCTGTCACCTTGTGTTATTAGAACAGCTTCATTTCTGTAGTTATTTGTTTATTTTCATGTAAAGATTTACATATAAAATTTGGTTATTTTCATTTTTAAAAATTATTCTCAACTCAGTTCAAAGTTTGGTCTTTTCTTGTACCTGGGGTCAGATTACCTCCCTGGCTGTGGCTCCCTGAAATAAAAAAGGATCTGACGTGGCTTTAGAACACTTCTTCCTTGTCTCTTTTCTATGCATAGGCTCCAGGGAGGTGCTTAAGTTGCAGGAATAGGGATTAGGCCAAGTCAAGGTCTTCTGACTCCCAATGAAGGTCTGACTCTGATTTAGTCTGTTCTTATTGATCTTTATTGATCTCTGTTTAGGTGAAGTCTTCACATGATATGCTCTCGGTATATGCCAGCAAGTTGAGCATGCCTTTATCAGTAGCTGCCCACAGCCCCTTCTCCTCAGCTAAGCCCACTGCTCTTCATTATGAAGTCACAGACACAGCTGAAGTTTTTGTTTCCCTCATCCTGGGCCCCAGACACAAGAGAAATGACCCTCCACGTCCTTCTCAGGCATACCAAAGCCACTTCCCCCTTTATCTTTGTGGCACACACTGGCTCAACAGTTCATCCTTATTCAGAAATCAGAGGTGGACACTACCATTCAGTTCGAATATCATACTTTTCTTTCCCTTGGTAGAGCAGAAGAATTAATAAGTCATAAAAGCCATAAGGCCAAGCTCCCAAAATGTTCTTGGGAGCATTTTCTCCACCTTTTGCTCTTATCTGGATGCCAGAGGCATCAGCAGGTTCTAAAGCTCCGCAAACATGAAGATGGAGAATACGATTACTGACTCCACTGTTTGCAAGTATACTTAGTCTTTGCTTGCGAGTGATTTGGGGGGCCATTTGGCTTTAGGCCTCTCATCCCTGGGCCCTGTACTTTATAAGAGGTGGATAACATTCTCAACCATCTTCTTATGCTAGCTTGAGGGTAGAGTTAGGAGCAAGGAGCTGAGTTATTAAATTTCTTAATTAACCCAGAGGAAAATTGTCTGCTCTCACCTGCTCATAGCATTTTCACCTAAGACTATTGGGTACATAGTAATTTTGTCCTCAGCTTTAGACTCTAGGACAATAGGCTAAATCCCGTTCCATACTCTGGAAGACCTCATTAGTCACTTCGAGATAGAACCCTGATGTGACTCACTTGTTTGACTAGCTATTATAGATGGCCAGAGGAAATTGATATTTATTCTCCCATACTAACACCACAAAAATAAAACCCTCTTGTTCTCCTACAGAGCATGTAGATCTCCTTTTGACTGGGAGGGAGTGCAGACTTGTGTTCTTCAAATATAAATAATGGAAGGAGGGTAGCAGTAGAAATCACTTTAATGAGTACAAAAGGAATGTGCAATTCTTTTGACAACCGAGAGAGACTGAATTCTTAAAATGAAGTCATTAAATTTCAACACTAGAAGAGACTTCAGAGACTATGAGTCCAGCCTGATTTTCCATCAGAGAAAACCAAAGTCCAGAATGGAGAAGGATGTGCTCAAGGTTTCCCAGCTATATTGGAAAGACGAGAACTAGAAACAGACGACAAATGATTTCCACAGAAATTCTAAAGTTGTTTTGTCAAACTGCACACACAATGAGCCATGTATGCTTCACTGGAATAACACAGTCATAGTTATGACAGGAGAAATAGTAAAGCACTTGCCGGCGTCAGTATTGAATACCATGCGGTCAGGAGAATTCCTTCATTGCCTCTGCCAGGATGAAATAAGCATCAGTGTCCATCACCTGCCCGGCTTTTCAGGCTTACCGATGGAGCCTCATAGAATCACTCAAGGGTAGGTGTCATGTATATTCCAGAGGGTAAACAATATGAGATTTTCACTTCCTGAGTATATGTGTCTGATACTACTCATCCTCACTAAGCTCTAATAGTCAAGATATCGAAAGAATTTCAGTGAGGGAAAACAGCTGCCTAATTGAAATACTACCCAGCTCCAGCAAAACTTCAAATGACATAGATCAGGGTGAAAGAGAACTGATGGTCTTTGTAAAATGAAGGCATATGTTAATTTTTCTTAAAGTATGAATTTCAAATCATCCTATTAAACACTTTGACATAACTTAAATCTACTTTCTCTTCTTACCCTTCACATTGTCCCTGTAAGAAATAAAGCTCATCCAGAATTAGTCTCAATGTATATTTAAGGGATTAGAAATAATAATTTAATCATCTATCCTGTCATGCAAAATGGCTAACTTTAAGATGGCATCTTTTATATTGGTTGTAGTCTGCTTCAAATAATAAAAACTGTGTTCTAATGAGCTGACATTTCCATCGCCCTGAAGAGGTTCTGTAATTAGGCATCTAAAAACAGTGGCACAGTTATGCAGTTGTAGTTATTTTTAATTGCTTTATTCCTAATGAGGAAGCATTTTGGATTAACTTGCAACATTTGTAGTGGGTGAAGTAAACATCTTGATAAAAATGATGTTCTCAAATATTTCCCTCTGTCCCCAGATAAGTAAAAGGTCATTTTTCTTCCTTTTTATTTTGTTAACCAAAGGTAGTCTTCAGCCTTCACTTGGCTATTCAATAAAATTAGCTAAAAGTGGAAACTGCTGAATCTTTTTCACTATGTGGAAGCATTTTGGATGACTGCATCATTGACAGATAACAAGCATGAGGCCACACATATTTTGGGTAAAATGGGATAGGCAATTAGTCGTACAAGTTCATTGTATATAATGGTTATGTCTGAAAAAGATACACTTAAGACCTATTTACATTGATATTCAAATTATTATAAAATGCTGAAATTACACATAGATTTGGGTAGCCTTCTAAGTGCTTTCTGATTATTAGTGAGTCCCTGAATTTATATCTCAGTAACAATCCCACTTAGATTCTCCTTAGCATGCCTCCTTAAGCTATCAGATTTCTCATGTTCCCTCCAATGTGTCTGTTAGAATACCTACTTGAATGCCAAGGGTAAGTCTCTCAATTCCTCTAAGACCACCACTAACATGAATGCCAAGGTGGTGGTAAGCTTTGTGAAAATGTAGGAGAATGGGTCTCTTGCCAGTTTTGTCACCTGAGATCCAGAAATAGTACTCCTATGCAAGGGATTTTGTATTAGTCAGGATTCTCCAGAGAAACAGAATCAATAGGAGGTGTGTGTGTGTGTGTGTGTGTGTGTGTGTGTGTGTAAAGAGATTTATTTTAAAGGATTGGGCTCACATGATTGTGGAAGTGAAGAAGTCCCCCAAATCTACTGTCTAAGGCCTGAGAATCAGGAAAGCTGATGATGTAAATTCTAATCTGAGTCTGAAGGCATGACAAGACTGATGTCCCAACTCGAAGACCCTTAAATAAAAAGGATTCATTCTGTCTTTTTCCACCTTGTGATCTATTCAGGCCTTCAGTGGATTGGGTGAAACCTGTCCACATTGGAGAGGGAAGTCTGCTTTACTCACTTGATAGATTCAAATGTTAATATCACCCAGAAAAGTTTTCACAGATGCAACCAGAATGATATTTAACCAAATATCTGGGCACCCTGTGATCCAGTCAAGTTGACACATAAAATTAACCATACTCTTTCCTTGAGTTGCTGGCTTTTGCTTCCATTATCATGTCAGTAACTTCTCAGACTTCAACCTCTCATGACTCCATGAGAGCAAGAAACTTCTTTCTTTCTAACTAGGCCCAGAGACATCTTCCTGTTTTTTATTATATAGAATTTTTTTTTCTTTCCTTAAAAAGCACTCACTAAAAGGATAAAAATCTGCTTATAACATAACTATGTGATCACATACCATAGATGCACTTCGACCCTAAAACCCAGATCTATCAAACTTAACTTCTTATCTCTAAAATACCCAAACATATTTTTTCCAGAAGAAAAAAAAATGTGCACCTGAAGTTGTAATAATGTCTCATTGTCTCTTTGGAGTAGATTTGCAATGAGACTCTTTACCTCTTGGAGCCTACTTATTCTTAGACCCAGAATTCTGTTGTTTAGACACAAGGACTTCATATAAATACAGTTTCTTCAAGAAGAAAGTTCATCATACTATGTCCAAGGAGGGGAAACTCTGCCCTGAAACAAGAACAGGGGAAAATTTATTTCCCTCCTAAAAAATTGACACAGAGGTTCATGATATCATCCTCCTAAAATATCTTCAGATTATGACTTCTATGTATATCACATTTTAATTCTGAATTCTCTGGTGTCCTGAAATTCATACATAAATTTTTAAGAGTAGAATGAAATAATTAAGAAAGTGAAACATAAAGGGATTTGCTTTCCCTTGGTAATGCCTCTCGTCTTTGCTAATCAACTCCAGAGACAAAGATGGAATCCAGTCTTTATTTCTAGGCAGTCCATTTCTTAGATTATTTGTTAATGTCTTATTGTCTCTCCCTATGGTTTCAATTTTAAATTAAGGTACGCTTCCCTAGATGGCTTTGCTTGAAGAATTTTCTTTATATAATCACAGATACTCATAAAACCAGCCCAATGCTGATTAAACCATAATAAATTTCTTCAAAATGCTATTGAAAAAATTATGTTACACTTGCCAAACTACTTCCTTAAACTTTGGAAAGATGTACACAAGAGTAGAACCTAATAAATCACTTAGGTTCTTCATTTTATAAATCAGAAAACTATAACATAGGGAGGCTGAAACATGCCCAAGCCCCCGAGAGATTGGAGAATTGTGGCTAAACCTCAAGAGTTCAGTTTCCCAGAACCACAGTCTTCCTCATGAAATATCATAATTGAGTATACAGAGTTTCTGAAACTTGCCAGGATAAAAATGTTATAGTTAGAGGAATGTGATGTAGATTGGATTACAAAAGATAAAATCACCCCTTTCACTTTTTAAAAAAATATATAAAAAGACTAAGTCCTAGCTCATTTTAAGTAGAGAAACAATTGAATTTTAAATATTTCTTAAACATTGCTAAGATATTTTAAAAACATGATTTCCATCAATGTGGCATGCCTAACTAGAGAATTAAAATGGATTATTCAATGATAAACATTTAAATATATATATATATATATTAAAAACTTTAATCTTTGACATATTTCACTTAGCATAATGCCCTCTATGTCCATCCATGTTGCCACAAATGGTAAGATCTCATTCTTTTTTATTTTTATTTTTATTTTTATTTTTATTTTTTTATTTTTTTTTTTTTAAATTTTTTTTTTCTCAACGTTTATTTATTTTTGGGACAGAGAGAGACAGAGCATGAACGGGGGAGGGGCAGAGAGAGAGGGAGACACAGAATCAGAAACAGGCTCCAGGCTCTGAGCCATCAGCCCAGAGCCTGACGCGGGGCTCGAACTCCCGGACCGCGAGATCGTGACCTGGCTGAAGTCGGACGCTTAACCGACTGCGCCACCCAGGCGCCCCAAGATCTCATTCTTTTTTAAGACTGGTAATATTCCATTATATATGTTATATATATAATTCCATTATATATAAATGTGTGTGTGTGTGTGTGTGTGTGTGTGTGTGTGTGTGTGTGTGTAAACTACATCTGCTTTTTTCCATTCTTCTATTGATGGATACTTGGGTTGCTTCCATATCTTGGTCATTGTAAATAATGCTTCAATAAACATGGGGTGGATATACATCTTTTCAAATTGGTATTGTTTTCTTTGAGTAAAGACTCAGTAGTGGAATTACTGGATCATATGTAATTCTATCTTTAGTTCTTTGAGGAAATTCCATATGTTTTCACTTATATGTGGAATCTAATTAACAAAATAAATGAACAAACAAAAAACCAGATTCCTAAAGATAGAAGACAAATTGGTGATTCCAGAGGAGAAGTGGGCAAGTGGATAGACAAAATAGATGAAGAGAATTAAGAGGTACAAATTTCCAGTTATAAAATAAGTCAAGGATATGAAAAGTTTAGCATAGGGAATGTAGTGAATAATATTGCAATAACCTTGCATGGTGACAGATGGTGACTACACATCCTGGTGAGAGTTGAGAAATGTAAAGAATTGTCAGATTAATATGTTGTGCACCTGACACTAATAGAACAAAGTATGTTAATTATACTTAAAAAACCCCTTCACTCCCTCTAATACATATCAGTTTCATTTGCTGCAAATAACTGCAAATTCAGACATATAAAAAAGGGATATGCTTTAGAGAATAAAGAACAGAGCCATAGTTTATTTTTAATAGCTGGCAAATTGACAAACAGAATTGCTTCCCATCATCTCATCTCTTTGGAATAAAAGTTAACAAACCCAAGACAAAATAAATCTCTTGTAGTGAGGAGAATGAGAAGGTTTTATGTAAATAAACTAAATTTTTAAGCAAATTTGTGGAAAATATCAAGTTGATGGAAGCTAGTTAACAAAGTGAAGGAAGAACAGCCCTAGGCTAGATTGTGGTAGAAAAAGACTGTAGAGCAAGTAAGGAACAGTTGAGCACACACTCACAACCACATAGAATCGCACACACATACATAGACACACCACATTTATCTAAGATTATGTCTCTTCATTATTTCTATACTTTATATGTTTTCATTCTTTGTGCATAGTCTTTTTTAGCCCTTACATTCCACTATTGAGTTTCCTGTTTAGATTCATCTTTCTGAAATCTAATAATATACAAGGAATCAAATATTTTACTCAGAAAAATCATTCGTTTTCTGATTACTTGCATATCTGAAAATACCTTTTTGTTTGTTCACAGATAAACTATAATGTGGCTTGCACACTAACCAAAGCTTTTTAAATGTTAGAGATTACTCCATTTTCTTCTGGCATTTAATGTCATAAAACAGTCTTGAGTCAGTTTGACTTTTATTTCTTTCTAGGTTTGGTACATTTGCATGTTCATTTTTCTTTTCCATGCTTGAAAGATTATTGGATTAGTTCTTTGTTTTTGAAGGTTAAACATGTGTATAAACATGGATCTCTTTCTATAAAATTTATTTGTAATGTTGTATGCTGGTTTCAGACATGTTTTGTTTTGTTTTATTTTGTTTTAGATAAGGAAAGATTTGTCCTATCATGTCTTAAATGGTTTCATTTGTTTTATTCTGTCTTCCAGAGACGTTAAATATTCTAAGTTGTAAAATACACAATTTTAAAAATATTATCTCTTTTCCTATAAATTCCACCAATTTAAGCTTTTTCTCTCTTTCTTGGGAGTGTTTATCAAGTCTCTTCTCTGCTTACCTATTTTGTTTTTTGCTATGTGAAGTACTATATTTATTTTACCATAATGCAGGCTATATTAATCTTGGCATTTCATATACTCATAATGTGTTCTCCTTTTTTTGGACAAACACTATTAGATCATATTTAGAACTACAGGTTATATTTTGTCACTATCATTATTTTTTAGACTTCTCTAGTATCAGTACAAAAGAAAGACCAAGGAGAATTTGTTCTTCAAAAAACCATTGAAAATGGTCTAATAGGGGCGCCTGGGTGGCGCAGTCGGTTAAGCGTCCGACTTCAGCCAGGTCACGATCTCGCGGTCCGGGAGTTCGAGCCCCGCGTCAGGCTCTGGGCTGATGGCTCAGAGCCTGGAGCCTGTTTCCGATTCTGTGTCTCCCTCTCTCTCTGCCCCTCCCCCGTTCATACTCTGTCTCTCTCTGTCCCAAAAATAAATAAACGTTAAAAAAAAAATTAAAAAAAAAAAGAAAATGGTCTAATAAAAAAGAAGAAACATTTCTTTGAACACATCCATCATTTAGGGTCCCTAGTGGAGAGTTAAGGAGTTGGTATAAGAAAAGAAAGAAGATACAGGAGAAGAAAAAGTGGTAGGTGGAAAGTTCTAGCCCTCTGTTTGGTGTAGGAATCCCTGTGAAGAGTCAACTTCCATATACAGAAATAAAAAGGAATCTACGTGAAGGTTTTTTGAGGGTTCAGACTCACCCTCCTCCATTCCCTCTTCACCACACACTTATCTTCTATGTTATAGAACTTTATCATCTCCAATCCAGAAGCCATAAGTTATAGCCTAGAGTTTTCCCAACTTCTTTCTTAATCCTGCAATTTTCATTCCCTGTGTAGAGAATTCATGTAAGTCATGGGAAAATTCAGAGAAAAGGTGTTAAGTACTTTTTCTCATGTTCTCATCTTATCTAGAATTTGCTTATTTTAAGACAAATCATGAGGGACACCTGGCTGCCTCAGTGGGTAGAGTGTGTGACTCTTGATCTCAGAGTTGTAAATTTGAGCCCCACATTGGGTGTAGAGATTACTTAAAAAAATAAAATATTAAAAAAAAACAAGAAAGAAAGACAAATAATGGACTAGGTGGGGTTTTGTTGTTGGGGACATCACACAAAAACTGTGCTAACAATTCAAGTTTAGGTGTCTCAAAATCTGTAGCGCAATATATGTGAATATGACAAAGTTTGTATTCATCTTCCCTTGTATGGAGGCTATTTATTATCATCACTGTGTGAGTACAATGAGCAATCAGCTTCTGTGATGGTGGGCTACTTATGAGATGACTCATTGCTAAATACTCTAAGCAATTGTTAGAACACTGGCAAAGTCACACTGGCCCTTCTTACCAGTCAAGTCTATAAATATCCCTGGCATTCTGGGGAATGAGTCTCCTGAACATATATCATCATGGAATATTGACAGAAAATCCAGATTGCTACCCAAACTGTAAGGAATACAAATGAAGGATTTCCTACTTGGTTGTGTGGAAAGAAAAGAGTGTGTCATATAACGCATATCAATGAATCAGAAGACTGAAAACATAAAATAATTTGAACTAGTTTAGTGCTGAATCAGATTGTAGCAACACAAAATGCAGTGAGACAAGCATGTTTAATTAGAAAATGAATGTCATGAATTTGCGGCTGGAGGCAACAATCATACTACTTGAAAATTCTTGGATTCCATTGCAGATATGCGGGTGGCCGGGCAATTCATATTTATATAGGCATAAACATTTACATTCTCAACATTTACTATTATCACTGACTATTTCCTATTTAATTTCTATTAAAATATGTATTTGACTAAAATTAGTGCTATTCCATTTGTGGGGATGTACTATAAATATTCTAACGCCAATATAAAATTTGCTTATTTATAAAAATGCAGGTATGTGGCTTTGAGGATTTACCATTATTTCTGGCTTTGTGAAGACATTACTCAGTGTTCAGGGCTTATGCTTTAAAAGCTGTGTTAATCAGAGTTCTCTAGAGAAACAGAACAATAGACTATGTGTAGATATATAAAGATTCATTATGGGGATTGGCTCACGTGATTATGGAAGCTGAGAAGTCTCACGATCTGCCATCTGCAAACTAGAGGCCCAGGAAAGCTGGTTCCAGCCCAAATCTAAAATCCTGAGAACAAGGGAACCAATGATGTAAGAAGAAGTCTGAATCCAAAGGCCCAAGAATCAGGAGTGCCATTGTCTAAGGTCAGGAGATGGATTTCCCAGCTCAACAAAGAAAGCAAATTTGTCTTTTCCTTCTATTTGGCCCTGGGGGGGGTGTTGAATTATATTCATTCCTACTGGTGAAGGTGATCTTTAAAGTCTTTGTGTGCCAAGGCAAGTCTGGAGACATCCTCACAAACACACCCAGAGATAATGTTTTACCAGCTGTCTGGGCATCCCTTAGCTCAGTCAGGTTGACATATAAAATCAACTGTAACAGTGGTTAACAAGTTTAAAAAGTCTGTGATTTTGTTTTTACTCATACTAAACCACATCATTTTTACTTTATCCTTCTCATTTTTTTTAAACGTTTATTTATTTTTGAGACAGGGAGAGACAGAGCATGAACGGGGGAGGGTCAGAGAGAGAGGGAGACACAGAATCTGAAACAGGCTCCAGGCTCTGAGCTGTCAGCACAGAGCCCGACGCGGGGCTCGAATTCACAGAGTGCAAGATCGTGACCTGAGCCGAAGTTGGCCGCTTAACAGACTGAGCCACCCAGGCGCCCCTATCCTTCTCATTTTTAAGTTTCTAACTCTCTGTCATCGAGCAGTGCAGGTGAAAGGAGAGGGAAGAGGAGGAAAAGCAGTCATGGCAGTAGAAATAACATTGGTAATACATTAATTGACCACTCCTGAGATGTTAGAGCATATGCTGGATGCTGTTTATTGACTGCCTTCTTTAGTCTTCAGAAAACCCTACTATCAATGAGCCCTAAATCCAGAGTTTCATTTTTAGCCACCTTACCATCCTACTGGGTAGACTTTCCACACTGAGTCACTTGGAATGAAAAATGATATATATTGTCTAATGTAAAATTGGTTTGTCTACTTATTTAATATATTTATCAAATTACATCCATGTGTCAGACCTGTGATAGGCCCAATGGATACAATAATCCAGATAAGATAGTATCTATTTTCACAGAGCTTAAAGGCTATTACATTTCATTTCAAATTGCTCATTTGTTTATCTTCTCTTTTCTATATTTACTAATTATTCAAAACTATGTTATTAAACATTTATAACATTTCAAGTACTGTGCTAGAGAAATAAAATGTAAAGCAAAGTTCCCTTTGCTCAAGGATTTCAAAATCAAATGATGCAGGTAGACAAACTGGCAATTATATAAAAAAAAAATGATGTGTGCTATAATAGAGGAATTCTAAGGCTATTAGAGGACTTTTACAGGGCTCAGAGGCTCAGAGGAGATTGCTAAATAGAAAAGATAAGAGAACCAGGCTTCAGTGGTGATCAGGAATTAGTCACACAAATCTGAGAGAGGTAAGATATTTCGGGCAGAATAAATAATAGGTGCAGATATATATACCGAGAGAGGGAGAGCAGGGGTCACTAGGATGATATGGCTTAAAGTAGGACGCATGAGGAAGAGAGGTTCAAGTCTTGAGGAGATTTTGCACCACAATGAGGAATTTGTCCTTGGAATGACAGAGTCAATTGATTTATATCACTAAAGGGAAGGATAGGATCAGCTCTGCATTATTGAAGTCACAGAGAAGATTGGATTATACTCAAGGAGTGAGGTGTGTTTGGGGAGAAATCTGGAGTTCAAGAAGAGGAGAGGATCTATTGCAGTTAGACCAAAAGAAAGAGGATGAGAGTGTAAGGACGCTTCAATTAATTTATCATTCATGCCTTCTTACAAGCCCTAGAAGAGACATGGATAAACAGTCTGACTTAGAAATAAATCAAGCAAATGTTCAAACTGCATCTGGCAGTGCTGATTACATTTATCTAGTTGAATATATATGTGCATAGTATTACCCTGTTATTTTCTGCTTTAAAAAACAAAACCACTAGATCAGTCACTTATTTTATTAGCCATTTTAAATGCAATAAATAGTACCTTACCGGTTTCTTTTACCATTGGGGGGGGGGAATAATTAAAACTTTTTGAAATAATTCTAAAATATGTGTAGATAAATTTATAATAGCTAAAGCTTTTTGTTGAGTTAAAATAGCAGGGGATAATTTGTAGACTAGTCTGAAACACATTGAAATATCATACTTTGTTTGAAAAGATTTATGGAAAATTACATATTTATCATAGCATTATGAAATCATTCCATTATTCTGCTGTATTTAACAATTTTATTGCTATGACTTTCTTTACTCAAAAATAAGAAACTCTTATTCAACCCTGACTGTTCCAGGGTATATCAAATATGTACATGATCCAATCTCTGCCTCATCATTAATTGAGGGTTCACTCTGTGACAACCCTGTAGTAAACAAATAAGCAAAATCTTTCCCTCATGGAGCTCACATGTGGAGCTGAAAGTGTAGGAAATCAGACAACTAACAAATAAATTAAAAAAACCTCTCAGGGACAAATGCTATTTAAAAAAAAATAAAGCAAGTTTATATTTAGCCAGTGGCTGGGTTTGGGGGATTTTTAGATAAGGCATGCAGAAGAAGGTTTCATGCAGGAAGTGCTATTGAAGCTAAAAAGTGAATGGCAGGGAGGTGGCCATGACAGGTGGAGAGAATGACTATGGATGGCCCTTTTGAAGAAAGAAAAGCCAATGTTGCTGGAGCAGAGAAAGCAGGAGAGAACATAGGGCAGTGTGAAGCAGGAAAGAGGGGCAAGTGCAGACTGGAGAGGACAGGACCATGTAGGACCTTCTGAACTGATTTTATTCTAATTGCAGAGGGAAGCCCTTAGGAAAAACATGATTAAATATGGTCATAGCAATGTTTCTGGATCTAGACACTAGTCTTACAATGCCAGACTTCAGATCCAACTGGTATGAAGTAGTGAACAAATCCCAGAAGAGCTAAATCATAGTCATGATCAAAGTGTATTTACTGAGATCTGGAAGTTTGGGCAGCTCACAGCTTGGAGAGATACAAGTATAATTTCTGCCAAACTTATTTTGCTCCCAAGAATTCAGTTCACACACATTTCCAATCATTTTTAACACGGTTATTTTTATCCTTGTTTTATTCCTAAAACAACTCTCAAAAGCTTTTATTCATATATATTTTGATTCATCTCCTCATAAACTCAGGATACCACAAAAGATCTCTTTACGTGGAAAGAAGGAAATTCTTTGTGCTTCCCTTTCGCATTCTTACCTACAGTGATGTTTGTCATCTGTCAAAATACAGTATCACTTTACCTTTTAGCAGCCCAAGGAGCTCAGACGAGTAACAGACAAATCCCATTCAGGTCCTCTCCATGTTGAGGGTGGTTCTTGTCCCTACTCCCAGGACACCCTCCCACACATACAATTTTAGATTTGACACATATAATAATACATCTGGAGTTGTGCCTTATGCAGCAAACCTTTTGAAAACATGCAAGGACATCAAATCATTCTTTCTACATCAAGTGCAGATGGTCACTTATGTTTCTCTTTATGGCATCTGCTACCCATCCCTGAGAGTTCTGTCGGCTGTACCTCAGATTATATTCTTACCCACAGAAGGGCAGCAGCATGGGGAAAGGAATAGTCAATATCCACTTTCACTTTGCATTTGTGCTGCTCATTTTCTCATGTGCAAAATGGTAGAGTGTATTCTGGCCTGAATGTGGATGGGTGTCCTTGTTTAAAAAAAAAAAATAGTTCAAGGATATTGCACCCTTCTAATAAAGGTTGTTGTATCATTCCTCTGCAAGTTCAATCAAAAAATAACAATGGTCATGAAATTAAACACTCCTAACTACCTTTTGTTATTGTAAGGTGACGATTTAACATTTAACCTTGTGACTTTTAGCTGAACAGTAATTGATCCATTTTCCACAGCCTTCTTTCAGCAACTCGAAAAATGCTAAGGAAAAGGAAACTAACTTAAAAAATTAGCTGTGCAAACATGTTTTACCCATTATTTCCTGCCATATTTGCAAAATAAAAAAATCCAAAAACAAAAGAAAAAGGCAGATAGTTTATCATCATTATTATTACTATGATCAGTATTTTAAAGTATAAATTGTTACTTCATTTAAAAATTTAAAATATGAAATATCTTTTTAATTTATAAAATACACTTATCCAGCAAATCCTGCTGTTTTTTATGTATAAAAAATAAATGAAAAGAGCTACTGATGTGACCTTTTGCTCATTCAGTAAATAGTGGATGATTTTCAGAATACTTCTTATAAATTTAAATATTAAGGTTGTTTGTGTTTTGTTTTTGTATTTTCATGTAAGTTAGGTGAGCTATATAGTTATTTCCTTTCTTAGAAATCATAAGAGGGTGGAAATTCAACAAAATCATAACTAAGGCAAGAAAACCACAGTGGTTATTTTCCACTCCCCACTTAGATTTCTGCCTAGAGGCCCCTGGGTGGCTCAGTAGGCTAAACTTCTGACTCTTGATTTTGGCTTAGGTCATGATCTCATGGTTCATGGGATCGAGCCCCATGTTGGGCTTTGCACTGACAGCAGGGAACCTGCTTCAAATTCTCTCTCTTCATCCCTCTCTCTCCCCTGCCCCCCTTCATGCTTTCTCTCTCTCTCAAAATAAATTTTAAAAACTTAAAAAAAAAAAGAATCCTGGGGTGCCTGGGTGGCTCAGTAAGTTAAGCGTCTGACTTTGGCTCAGGTCATGATCTCCTGGTCCGTGAGTTAGAGCCCTGCGTCGGGCTCTGTGCTAACAGCTCAGAGCCTGGAGCCTGTTTCAGATTCTGTGTCTCCCTCTCTCTATGACCCTCCCCCATTCATGCTCTGTCTCTCTCTGTCTCAAAAATAAATAAACGTTAAAAAAAATTTTTTTTTAATTAAAAAAAAAAAGAATCCTTCCTAAAAGTGAGTTTCAGGAAATACAATAAGTTTGAAGATGTATGTGGTATAGTGTTAGTCTAGATCAAATAAATCATAACTTATTCTTTCCCTAGAAAGTAAGTGATAGGATTTATGGAGTATAGGAGGGAATTTTGTTTTCATATTGCATTTCACTGTTTAATATAAGAATAATACTTTTGAGAAAAATATGAAAGTAAAATTTTAAGTTATCAACATCACAATAACGATTGGTCTTTTTAAGCTTAATAAAATTGAGCTTACTTTTGATTTTACCTTGAAAGTATGAAAATAAAATGTACGAATCTGGAAATTTTGGGCAAATATGGCCTGGTCCAAAGAAAGCCATGACTATCAAGTCTAGTCAGTAAGAGTGTCTTGGTCAAGAATATATTCCTAGACATATGAGACATCAAAGGTTATCAGAATGTTTCTTCACATGTTCAATTATAAGGGGGATGAACCAAGAACATAATGCCCCATCAACATAGGCGACAGTGCCTTGACAAGCCCTGCACTTCGCATAGCCATTCTTGATTATCTGGATAGTGTTGCCCTCCCCTCATGTCGGTAACATTTTTTAATGAGAAACATCCTCACAGAAGTGAAGAAAAGAGTAACCAGAGGTGAAGCAGCACATTGTCTTGGGAGCTTCACCTGAAAACAAAAGTCTGGGTAGGAGTTAGCACATCAGATGGGAGTTGAGATTGATGATAAACAGATTTTAGGTTATGGATGAAATTGGTAACTGATAGAAACTGGTTTTTATTCTACTGGCTTAGTAGTTCTGAGTGCCCATAAGTCAATTGTTCCAAAGCCACATTGCTGTGGCTCCTCTAGTGCCTGTTATATCTATTGGAGGAGGGAGATTCAAATGGGAAAAGATAGAACTGGGGGTGTGTGAGTGTGCTTGAAATTCTAGTCATTATAGTAGCTTGCACCTTAGATGTAGCTCCCTACCTCTTACTATGGTCCAAGAAGTCTGAGTCCATCTGGTGGGACTATATACAGGGATCAATACGTTGAACCTCAAAGTTGTTATCACAGGAAATCTAAAACCATACTTGGATGATACATTATTAAAAGTTAATGAACCATGACGAATACTTCCAAAATGGAAATTGAAAGCTATTTCATTTATTGTTACATTTTTATGTTCATAGAATATTTGGAAATGCCAATTTCTGATTTAAGAATATAAAGGTGTTTCTCCATAAATTTTGAAAGAAAAGGCATCATTAAGCCTTTTTGCTCAAGGTGAGATGTCTTATTGTCGAAAACACACAGAATTTTAAACAGTCGTGATGTAGTTTGCTGCTGTTGGGCTATTAAAGGAAGAATTGTAAAAAAATGATTTCTACATCAGTAGAAATTATAGGGGAACTCCCATGTTTTGATGCTCCGTATTCAATTAGAACCATGAAAGCATGTTCTCTCCCCATTTTTACCAGGAAGTAACAAATATATTTCTTCCTACACAAGCTAAGTTCTTGATGAGGTTAATTTCCTTCACTACATTAAATCCTCTGTAAATGATTTGAAGTCACTGCTCTCTGACAGCAGTTCAGTAGTTTATGTTCATGATCACAATCCAGTTCCTAGTATTAATGTGTCCACATCATGAAAGCTGTCAGGAAAATTGGTATTAATGAGGGCTTTTCTGGAAAACTCAGAACAAAGGCCAAGTGTAAAATTCTGTGGACAATGAACTCTGTCTTAACTTCCATAGGCTATGCCTTTTTACCAGAATTAAAATGCACCAGCAGAAAGATTTTACTATGAACATACATTGCACTTTTGGAAAACTAGAGGGTTTAAATCTATAGTGGTGGAGGCTTTCATCTTTTATGGTGCATGCTTCATGCAATGCAAACATGCTTAAGTATACACTTGGTCAAATTATTTAAACTTTACTGGCTTCAGGAATAAAGAACAATTGAGCACACTTTGTAACACAGGTAGTTTATGATGTAAACGATGATGTGGCCTCTGAAACCCACCTCACAGACATGGACAGTATAAGACTCCAAGGAGTGCATAGTAGCTTGCCTCTTGCTATACAAATGTTAAGGAAACAAGTTACCAGGCACAGAAATAATATATACATACATACATACATACATACATACATACATACATACAAATATGTATAGATGATAGATTGATAGATATAAATCCTCTACAATCTACTCTTTACACATCTACCAAAAGAGATTAGTCATTCTTTTGCAAGGGGTGAAGGTATTTCCATCCCCTCAAGTGGGATTTTTAGAAATAAATTGTCTTTGGGGCGCCTGGGTGGCTCAGTGGTTAAGCGTCCAACTTTGGTTCAGGTCGTGATCTCATGGTTTGTGAGTTCGAGCCCCGTGTTGGGCTCTGTGCTGATAGCTTGGAGCTTGGAGCCTGCTTTGGACAGTGTCTCCCTCTCTCTCTGCCCCTTCCCAACTTGCACTCTGTCTCTCTCTCTCTCTCAAAAATAAATAAATGAAAAAAAGAAGGAAAGGGAACGGAGGGGAAGGGAACGGAAGGGAAGGGAAGGGAAGGGAAGGGAAGGGAAGGGAAGGGAAGGGAAGGGAAAAGAAAGGAAAGGAAAGGAAAGGAAAGGAAAGGAAAGGAAAGGAAAGGAAAGGAAAGGAAAGGAATTAAAAAATTGTCCTGGGGCACCTGGATGGCTTAGTTGGTTAAAGCTTCTGACTCCTGATTTCGGCTCAGGTCATGATCTCAAGGTTTGTGAGTTCCAGCCCCACACTGGTCTCTGCACTGACAGTGCGGAGCTTGCTTGGGTTTCTGTCTCCCTCTGTCTCTGCCCCTGCCCCACTTGCTCTCTCTCTCTCTCTCTCTCTCTCTCAAAATAAATTTAAAAAGACAAAAAAAAAAGAAAAAAAGCAATTGTCCTGGAGTTATATAAGTTATATAAGTGATTGTCTCTATGACAACTTAACCACTGTTGTTTCTATGAAAAGATGATCTTCAATTTCTAAAGTATTTTAAAATGTACTTTAAGAAACAATATCCTATAAAGACTACCTGTACTCGTTGTGCCTCTCAATATTTTAAAGTGTAAACAACCTGTTTTCCATCAGTAACTTATTGACCATCTGTTTGTAATATCTTATATTCATCCATACTGCTTCTAAGACAGTGTTCTTGCTGCTGAGCCATAAACTTGTGGATATGCAGGTATATAGTTCATGTGGGAGTGTTAGGGCGGCTTGACCATTGCAAAGTTGTTAAAAAGAGCCCTCAAATTCTTATCTGCACCAGCCATCATCATTAGAAAAAAAGTATCATAGTTTACATGGAATTCCTTTACTATTTTCCAGGTATAATTCAGGTTAATTCAATACAAACTAATCCAACAATGGTCAGATTTTTACGGATGCTTTACTGTTACTGAATGGTCTAGTAATGAAGCTAGTTTTATGTGAGATCTATAAAACATTTAAATACTGTTCATGTTTTAAGACATTTTGGGAACTTCTGCCCTATGTTATCCCAAACTGTGCCTTCTAGAATGTACTCCATGGTCTCTAACTTGGTATTCCATAAAAATAAACAATCTACGTATGACCAATTTCACTATTTGAGCATCCCTTCAAAGTATCTGGTTTGGGATTTACTGTTAGGTATTCTGGTGATTGTCCAAATCTTATTTTGAGGATTTATATTCATTTAGGGTAAAAATTCATTATACCAGGTTCTCTTTTAAAAAGCATATGCCTTTAGGAATATTCTTATAATAAGATCCTTACCATAAGTGGATTCAACAGTTAGTTTCCTTTCTTCCTAGACATTAACAGGCAGAATATGAAAGCAAGATGTCCTTAAAATGAAGGGATACCATACAGAAAGTAGAGATAAGACTTCTGAAGTATTGAGAATGCTATTTTGGAAAAATTTTTTAAAAACCTCTACAAAGTTGAAAGAAACTCCAAATCTTCAGTCTTGAAAATTACAGAAGTTGTCTCAGGGGACAAAAGCCACTGGTTTTGCCCACAAGTTTCTTAGTCTTTTGAAGATAACTAAAACTTTGGGTGCCTGTGTGGCTCAGTCAGTTGAGCATCTGACTTCAGTTCAGGTCATGACCTCAAGGTTCGTGAGTTTTGATCCCTGCATCTGGCTCTGTGTTGTCACCTCAGAGCCCACTTCAGATCCTCTGTCTCTTGGCCCCTCCCTGCATGCATGGACTCTCTTTCTCTCTCTCAAAAATAAATAAACATCAAAAAAAAATAACTAAAACTTTCACTTTTGATTTCTCTATTGATAGAGGGGATATATACTTTACATTGGGTATAAAAATATCCCAGCCTTTCAGAATACATAGTTGATTATTATAAAAATTAATGGATAATACATTTGAAGACACATTTTTGGAGTGATGAATTGCTCTCTGAAAGGACAAGTACAAATGACAAGTGTCTTCAAATTTAAAAATAAGTCAGCTTTCTCTCGTTTATTTGCTATACTCAATCTGTGTCACAGTGACTCAAGTTTAGTTTCCACTTAAATAACATTTCAGGAAACAAATCACATTAACTTGATGAGATTTCTTTTTACTTCATACTACTGTTTTTCAAAATTACGAATTGCCTGTCTTGACACAAAGGCATCTATGATGATTAACTTCGCTGTTTACTCAATTATTTCTTTCTAAAATTAGAAATTTCAAAGTGCTTTTATATTTAAATGACTAGCACTCCAGCAACACTGCTGATCAATCATTTGAAGCTAATGATTAAAAACAGTAAATGTTCTTCTCTCCAGAGCTACTCCAAATAGTGTGTCAAACTCAGCAGGTTCTATTTATCGTCACTGCATTTTAACATGAGCCACCAAGTATGAGGCAGCATAGATGAAACAATGTTCTGGGTGATTATATTCTTCACTTACTATCTGCTTTAAGTGGTTTTAGAAAATGTCGATTTCTCAGTTAACATATTTTATTTAGCAAGCTGTGTTCTTTTAGGATTTGTTATTCCCTAAAAAAAAGTTTTGTACTTTGAAAAGCTGCTTGTTCATGTTTCAGTACAGCAGAGAGAAGATAATAATTTCCTAAATGGTCCCAAAAGGTACTTAATTATTTATAGAGAATAATGTGTGTAAAACAAAGAGTGAACAGTTGATACATCTCCTTGCAGAAGCTGTAATTTGGATATACACAAATTAATTTGCTTTTATTAAATTTTTAAATCATTAATTCAATCCAAAAATGATAATGGTTTGTCTATATGCTACAAAATAACAATGAGCTGACTGGCTTGAACAACAAATTTTCACTAGATTTTTTGTTGTTGTTGTTGTTGTTGTTGTTATATTAGCAACTTCTTGTAGTTTAATAGGAGTCACTTCTGAGCCATTTCTTGATATTACGATGGAAAAAGAACATAAGATGTACCCAATTTGTTCATCAACTGGCTGCTTGTTATCAATTCCTTTTCATCATTCCTTTCCCTCTTCTCACCATGTTTGTTCTTGAGTACTCCAGGGCTCAGTCATCCTAGGTCTCCTCTCTGCAGTCTTTTCCAAGGTGAACTTGGCTCATTTCATAGATTTATATTCCAACCAGCTCTCGCTTTACAACACCTCTATCCAATTTACTACTCAATATGGTGTTTTTGGTACTTTGTCCTTCAACTTTTTAAGAGTTCTTTATATAGTAAAAAAATTAGCCTTTGTTTGAGGATATGATCTACTGTTTGTCAAAGTCTTCTGATTTTTTTTATGATTAATTTTGCCATGCATTTTAATGTAATCAAACTGATCACTTTCTTTATATATGTCCCTATACCATGGTTAAAGAATAATTGACTCAGGTTTCTTCTGGTACTTGTATGGTTTTATGTTTTCCTTTGAGATCCTTAATTCGTTTAGTTTATTTTCTTGTATGATATGAGATATGGGTCAAATTTTATCTAGATGGCTGCTCAAATGTCCCAGCATTAGTTCTTAAAAAGCTCATCATTATCCCAGTGTTTTAAAATACCTCCTGTATCATATTGCTAAATATCTGTATGTTCTGAGGTTTATTTCTGGGCTTTCTATTTTATTCCACTGATGTAATGTTTATTTGTAAGCCAGTACCTCAGGGCTTTAATTTTAGGGACAGAATAGTATGTTTTAATGTAGAGCAGAGGAAGCTCCCTTCATAGATTTATTTTTCAACTTTTCTTGACTTTTTTTCTTTTTTTAAATGATTTTTAGTGATACTTTATTTTAATTATTTAATTTAAAATGTTTGGGTCAGAAGGTCAGGTCTTTTGTTTCCCCCCACACCAGGTTGATTGAGATATAATTGACATATAACATTATATAAGTTTAGTTACACAAGGAAATGATTTGATATATGCATATATATTGTGAAAAGATTACCACAGTAAGGTTAATGGACACATCCATTACTTTACATAGTTATTGGTTTGGGGGAGTGAGAATTTTTGAGATCTCTCTTAGCAATTTTCAAGTATATATTACAGTATAATTTAGCCACTATGCTGTATATTAGATCACCAGAACTTATTCATTTATCACTGAAAGTTTTTCCCTTTGACAACCTTCACCCATTTCCCCCCACCCCACCTACACCCCTACCCCTAGCAACCACCATTGCACTCTATGCTCCTATGAGTTCCTTTTTTGAGAGTCCACATATGAGTGAGATTAAACAGTATTTGTCTTCCTTTGACTTATCTCAATTAGTACAATGCCCTCAAGATCTATCCATATTGTTGCAAATGTCAAAATTTCCTTCCTTTTATATAGCTGAATAATATCCCATTATATATATGCATACATCTATTCATATTTATATATGCTATATCTTCATTATTCATTCATCCATAAATGGGTACTTAAAGTGTTTCCATACTTTGGCTATTGCAAATCATGCTGCAATGAACATGGTAGGGCACATATATCTTTGATATTCTTTTTTAAAATTATTTTCTTCTTATATATACCCAGAAGAGGGATTGATTGCTGGATCATATGGCAGTTAAATTCTTACTTTTTTGAAGAACCCTCATACTGTTTTCCACAATTAGCTGTAACAATTTACATTACTACCAAGAATGCACATTTTCTTTTCTCTATGCCTTAGCCAACACTTGTTATTTCTTGTTTTTTTGAAACCATGAAAACACTGGTGTTAAGGTCATATCGCATTGTGGTTTTGATTTGCATTATCCTGATGATTAGTGATGCTGAGTACCTTTTCATGTAACTGTTGGCCATTTGTATTTTTGCAAACATTTCTATTCAGTTTCTCTCCCGATTTTTTAATAAGATTATTATTATTATCATTATTATTATTTTTGCTATTGTGTAGTATGAGTCACTCATGTTTTGGTTATTTTTTTACATAAATAAATGTATTTATTACGTAGCTTATTTTTATTTTATTTTTTAAGTTTTTATTTAAATTCCAGTTTGTGAACATACAGTATATTATTTTCAGGGGTACACTATAATGATTCAGCACTTCATTCAACACCCAGTGCTTATCACAGCAAGTGCTCTCCTTGATCTTCATCACCCGTCACCTATTTTACCCATCCCCCATGCACCTCCCCTCTGACAACCATCAGTTTATTCGCGATAGCTAAGAGTCTGTTTCTTGGTTTGCCTCCTCCTCCCTGTCTTTTTTTTCCTTTTGCTCATTTGTTTTGTTTCTTAAATTCCACATATGAGTGAAGTCATATAATATTTGCCTTTCTCTGACTTATTTTGCTTACCATAATACTCTCCAGCTCCATCCAAGTCATTGCAAATGGCAAGGTTTCCTTCATTTTTATGGCTGAGTAATATTCCATTGCATATATATACTACCTCTTCTTTATCCATTCATCAGTTGATGGACACTTGGGCTGTTTTCATAATTTGGCTATTGTAGATAATGCTGCTCTAAACATCAGAAATCATGTATCCCTTTGCATTAGTATATTTGTATTTTTGCATCGATACCTAGTAGTGCAATTACTGGATTTTAGGGTAGTTCTATTTGTAACTTTTTAAGGAAACTCCATACTGTTTTCCAGAGTTCCTGCATCGGTTTGCATTCCCACCAACAGTGCTAGAGGGTTTTCCTTTCTCCACATCCTCACCAACACCTGTTGTTTCTTTTATTGTTAGTTTTAGCCATTCTGACAGGTGTGAGGTGATATCTCATTATAGTTTTGATTTGTATTTCCCTAATGATGAATGATATTGAGCATCTCTTCATGTGTCTGTTGGCCATGTGGATGGCTTCTTTAAAAAAATGTCTCCGGTGCCTCGGTGGCTCAGTTGGTTAAGCGTTGGACTTTGGCTCAGGTCATGATCTTGCAGTTTGTGAGTTTGAGCCCTGTGTCAGATTCTGTTTTGACAGCTGAAGCCTGGAGGCTTCTTTGGATTCTGTGTCCCCCTCTTTCTCTCTGGCCCTCCCCTTCTTGCACTCTCTCTCTTAAAAATAAATAAACATTTTTTTTAAAAATTGGAAAAAGGTCTCTCCATATCATCTGTTTATTTTTTAAATGGATTATTTGTTTTTGGGTATTAGTTTTATAAGTTCTTTATATATTTTGGATACTAACCTTTTGTCATCTAGGTCATTTGAAAATATTTTCTCTCATTCTGTAGGTTGCCTTTTAGTTTTATTGATTGTGTCCTTAGCTATGCAGAAGTTTTTTATTTTGATGAAGTCCCAATAGTTTATTTTTGCTTTTATTTCCCTTGCCTCAGGAGACATATCTAGAGAGAAGTTGCTATGGCCATTGTCAAAGAACTTACTGCCTGTGTTCTTCCCTAGAATTTTGATGGCTTCTGATCCCACATTTAGATCTTTAACCCATTTTGAATTTATTTTGTGTACAGTGTAAGAAAGTGGTCCAGTTTCATTCTTTTGCATGCTGTTGTCCAGTTTTCCCAACACCATTTGTTGAAGAGACTGTCTTTTTCCCATTTGATATTCTTTCCTACTTTGTCAAACATTAATTGATCATATAATCATGAGTTCATTTCTGGGTTTTCTATTTTGTTCCATTGTTCTATGTGTCTATTTATGTGCCAGTACCATACTGTCTTGATTACAACAGCTTTATAATATAACTTGAAGTTCAAAAGTGTGATACCTCCAGCTTTGCTTTTCTTTTTCAAGGTTGCTTTGGCTATTCAAGGTTTTGTGGTTTCATACAAATTTTTAGGATTGTTTGTTCTAGATCTGTGAAAAATATGGCATTTGAATAAGGATTGCATTAAATGTGTAGATTGCTTTGGGTAGTATAGACCTTTTAACACTATTGGTTCCTCCAATCCATGAACATGGTATGTTTTTTCATTTCTTTGTGTCATCTTCAGTTTATTTCATCAGTGTGTTATAGTTCAGAGTGTAGGTCTTTCACCTTTTTGGTTAGGTTTATTCCTAGATATCTTATTGTTTTGGGTTCAGTTGTAAACAGGATCTATTCCTTGGTTTCTCCTTCTGCTCCTTCATGTTTTCTATATAGACTATAATGCAATCTACAAGCAGTGCAAGTTTTACTTCTTCCTTACCAATTTGGATGCCATTTATTTATTTTCCTTGTCTGAATGCTATGACTAGTACTCATAGTACTATGTTAAATAGCAGTGGTGCGAGTGGACATCCCTGTCTTGCTCAACACCATAGAGGAAAAGGTCTCAGTTGTTCTCCATTAAGTATGATGTTAGTTATGTTTTTCATAGATGGCCTTTATTATGTAATGGTACGTTCCCTCTAACCCTGCTTTGTTGAGCGTTTTTATCATGAATGGATGTTGTATTTTATCAAATATTTTTTCTGCATCTATTGCAATGAACTTATTCTTTCATTAATGTGGTATATCACATTGATTGATTTGCAAATATTGAAACTTTGCAACACCGGAATAAATCCCACTTGATCATGGTGAATGATTTTTTTAAAATGTATTTTTGGATCTGGTTTGCTAGTATTTTATTAAGAATTTTTGCATCCAAGTACATCAGAAATATTGGACTGTAGTTCTCTTTTTTAGTAGAGTTTTTATCTGGTTTTGGTAGCAGGGTAATGCTGGCCTCCTAGAATGAATTTGGAAGCTCTCCTTCTTTTTCTATTTTTGGGAATAGTTTGATAATACACATTACCTCTTCTTAAGTGTTTGATAGAATTCACCTGTGAAGCCATCTGGCCCTGGATTTTTGTTTCTTGGGAGTTTTTTAAAGTACTTATTCAATTTCTTTGCTGGTTATCAGTTCAACCTTTTATTTCTTCCTTTTTCAGTTTTGGTAGTTTATATATGTCTAGAAATTTGTCCATTTTTTCCAGTTTGTTCAATTTGTTGGATTATAGTTTTTCATATTATTCTCTTCTATTTGTATTTCTGTGCTGTTGGTTGTGTTTTTTTCCTCTCTCATTTGTGATTAATTTATTATTTATTGGGGCCCTTTCTCTTTTCTTTTTGATAAGCCTGGCTAGAGGTTTATCAGTTTTATTAATTTTTCCAAGAACTGGCTCCTGTTGTCATTGATCTGTTCTGTTGTGGTTTTTTTTGTTAGTTAGTTTTGTTTTGTTTAGATTCTATATCATTTATATTTCTGCTCTAATCTTTATTATTTCCTTCCTTTGGCTAACCCCTTGTCAGATAACTTGTTTGTAAATATGTTCTCCCATTGCATAGGTTTTTTTTTCTTTTGTTGATTATTTTTCTGTGCAGAAAATTTGTAATTTGATGTAGTCCCACTTATTTATTTTTAGTTTTTTTTGCTTTTGTTTTAATGTCCAAAAAATTATTGCCAAAACCAATGTCAAGTAGCTTTTACCATGTTTTCTTCTAGGAGATTTATGGTTTCAGGTCTTATATTTAAGTCTTTAACCCATTTTATACTCATTTTTATGTATGGTGTAAGATAGGATTTTAGTTTCATTATTTTGCATGTGTTTGTCCAGTTTTCCTGGCACTACTTATTGAAGAGACTGTCCTTTCTCCATTTTGTGTTCTTGGTTCCCTTATCAGATATTGACCATATACACATGGATTTATTTCTGTACTCTACACTCTGTTCCATTGATCTATGTGTCTTTTTATACCAGTACTGTATTGCTTTCATTACTGCAGCTTTCTGGTATGGTTTGGAATCAAAAAGGGTGATGCCTCATCTTTGTTCTTCTCTTTCAGGATTGCTTTGGCTATGTGCGGTCTTTGTGATTATAAATTTTAAGATTTTTAAAAAATTTATGGGAAAAATAATTAAAATCTTTATAGGGAATGGATTAAATACATAGGTTTTGGTAGTACAAACCTTTTAACAATATTAATTCTTTCAATCCATGGACATGAGATATCTTTCCATTTGTTTTTGTATTCAATTTCTTTCATCAATGTCTTGTAGTTTTCAGTGGACAGATTTCACCCCTTTCGTTAAATACAATAAATATTGTATTATATATGATGCTATTGTAAATGGAATTGTTTTCATTATTTTTTTCAGATAATTTGTTGTCAGTGTATAGAAACTACTGATTTTTGGTTTATTTGGTATCGTGCAACTTTACTGAATTTATTAGTGATAGCAGTTGTTTGGTGGAATCTTCAGAGTTTGTTATGTATACAATCATGTCTTCTGCAAAAAATTTCACTTCTTCCTTTCTGATTTTGATGCTTTTTATTTTTATTTTCTTACCTGATTGTTCTGGTTGTCTCGCACATATTGAATAGGAGTGATGAGAATGGGCACCCTTGTTACATTCCCAAACTTAGAGGCAAAGTTTCAGCCTTTCATTATTGAGTATGATATTAGCTATGAGCTTGTTATGTATTTATATATTTTATATGCCTTTATATTTTGAAGTATTCCTTCCATACCCAAGTTACTGAGAGTTTTTATCATAAAAGCATGTTGAAATTTGTCAAAATGTTTTTTCTGTGTCTATTGAAATGACTATATGATTTTTATCTTTCATTCTGTGATGTGAATCACACTTATTGATTTGGGCATTTTGAACCATCCTTGCATCGTAGAGTTAAATCCCCTGTTGATTATCGTGTGTGATCCTTTTAATGTGGTGTTGATTTCACTTTGCTAGCATTTTTTTTGAGAATTTTTTATGTATATATTCATCATGGATATTGGCTAATAGTTTTGTTTTTCTTGTATCTTTCTGTAACTTTGGTATCCGAGCAATACTGAAGGTAAGAGGTATTTATGGATCATGCTCTGATGTCATGGACAAGGAGTTTTGATTAACGCTAGGTCACAAATATTTTCCCCTATGTTTTTTAAAAATTGTATAATTGTTGAGGTTGAGTTTTTGTTTACTTGCATATGGTTATCATCAAATAGTTTCTCCTTGTTTTCTGTCGGGGGGTGGAGGAAAACACTTTCTTTTCCTCCTTTTATTTTATTTGCAAAAATTGGATAATGTAAAACTATATTTATAACACAATTTGAAGACCAAGAATGCTGACACTGTAAACAATTGTAAGCAAAAAGAGGACAAAAACCATACCAAATTCCACTGCAGGACCTCCTAGGCCACCATACTACTCTTGCCCAGGCACAAGGCTTTGTGGCCAGCAAAGACAAAATGAGAAAATCTCTGACAAAGATAACAGGGAGACTAGTCAGAGGAGCCTAAAGATGATTTTTGGTGAATACCAAAGTTATTAAATTCAATGTGAAAATACTGGAAAAGTATCTGGGAAGATCAGGGCATAATCTACAGAGAAGAGACTTTTGAAATCTATGATTTAAAGGAGGAGGCATTACTGAAAGGGGCAAGTGTGATTTAAAGGTACAAATGCCATTTACATGGATAGGAGAGACTTAAAAGAGACTTTCAAAATACACAGCTTCTGGGGAAGAAAAGAGGCAAGAGGAGGGGAGAGGCACCCTTCTTTTTGGTATGGAGGAAAAGAAGACTAGGAATGCAATTTGGGGGTTCTACAGGGCAAAAGGGAACTGTGAAACTGGAAGGCTAACAGTACTTCCTCTATAAACAAACAAGCAAACTCCTGGATTGCTATACTGTATACTTTTATTTGGAGAGTAAAGTTTTGGAGATGATTGTTGTATTACAGCAATTGTCCTTAGCTACTAAAGAATATTTCTGAATTCAATTCCTCGATATGTTGTTAAGAATTTTTTTCATGTATATTCATAGCAGAGATTGACCTCTAATTTTACTTTCTAAAAATGTACTTATCATATTATGATGTCAGGTTTGTTCTGGTTTCATAAAATTTATTGATTCCAAAGCTGGTCATGATGGGGCCAACATAAGTTTGAAAACTTTGTTATTTGGGAAAGTAAGGAAATGCTAAAATAATAACAATAAAAAAATAAATATATGGGGTATATTACAAGGACACAGGAGGCAGTTGTAAGTGACTCTATTGGCCAAATCTTGGATAATTTGAGCAACAAAATAGGAATCCATGAGTATATAGCTATCATAAATAAACAGATAAATAGATTTTTTAAAAATGAGAAAAAGGGCTTTTGCTCACAGTAGGATGCCCATTGAGAGCCTCTACGTGTGGAGGGATTGCAGGAGGTGGAAAAACGTTTTATAACCATCATACTGAAAATTGGCTTGGGCAAGAATCATTAACAGTGGCCAAAGCTAGGAGGATATTTTTTTTAATGAGACATAGACTATTTGCATGCCCTGAAAATGTCTTCCCACAAATCTGTATTAGTTGAAAGGAAAAAAAAAACTATAAAGTGGAGAAATAGGACACCACCTTAACAGGGTGAAAAAAATTAATGTCTACTCTGAGAGGAAGATTCACATCATATGCTTCTTGATATGATTTTCTTTGAGGAACACGACATCATTTAGGTCATTCATCAACCTGGAATGAAACATGTGAATCTAATCGTGATAAACATCAGACAGATCCAAAATGAGGGTACTTTTATTTACAAAAGTGCAGCTAGATCTGGAGCCAGAAATGTACGACATAATCATAAACATAAAATCATGCAACATGAGGGGCGCCTGGGTGGCTCAGTCGGTTAAGCGGCCGACTTCGGCTCAGGTTGTGATCTCACGGTCCATGAGTTCGAGCCCCACGTCGGGCTCTATGCTGACAGCTCAGAGCCTGGAGCCTGTTTCAGATTCTGTGTCTCCCTCTCTCTCTGCCCCTCCCCTGTTCATGCTCTGTCTCTCTCTGTCTCAAAAATAAATAAATGTTAAAAAAAATTAAAAACAATCATGCAACATGATCATAAAACATCTTAGAACATAAAAAAGGGCCAGAAAGCTATCAAAGACCACTTGAATCATGTCAGAAGTTCTAGGGGGTCAACCTAGCTCACTCTAGCAAAGATAGAGCAATTTCTACATTAAGGAAAATAGTTGTAACAAATTGAAACAGATCAAATATGTTTAAATCCATGGTTTCCTAACAATTAAAAAACACCTGTTCACAGTTGGAGGATGCTAGTAAAGCAAAATGTTATTTTGCAAATAGGCAATTTAAGAGAAAAATCAAGTATTTGTCTTGGTTTACCTACAAAAACTACCACTATAAAACTTAACAGTAAATAAAAGAGTGTTTCTTCCTAGAGAAGTACTCCACCTAATAAATGGAATGTTAGAGTTAGAATGTTTCACAGCTTCTGGTAACAAAGGATCCAGGCACTGGGCACCAAAGACTGTTAACCAAAATAGAAGACAGCTAGATATTGTGTGCTGGCAGATGGAAGAATACACCGTCCACTTATAAGGTATCCTCACCACACCAAGAGACTTGTATCTTATCCAGCTTCTAGATCAAACTACAGATGATAGAGAAACATTTTGAAATGCACCATGACATGCAATCAGCCAAATCTATACAGTGTGAAAACTCTATGGGACAAAAATCTTGTTTTCTTCAACAAATAAACTGAAAGGATGGGGCACCTGGGTGGCTCAGTCCATTAAGCATCCGACTTTGGCTCAGGTCATGATCTCGTGGTCTGTGGGTTCGATCCCCGTGTGGGGCTCTGTGCTGATAGCTCAGAGCCTGGAGCCTGCTTCGGATTCTGTGTCTCCCTCCCTCTCTGCTCCTCCCCCACTCATGCTCTGTCTCTCTCAAAAATAAATACACATTAAAAAAAATAAAAAAATAAAAAAAATTAACTGAAAGGAAAAGAGAAACAGGATGAAAGTAGAGTCTATAGAGGTAAAGACACTGAGGAGCCATATCAAACAACAGCAGTGTACAAACTGTATTTGGATCATGTCTAAAGTCCTTTAAGTTTGATTTTATGACATTTGAATGATAATAGAAATTTGAGCACTGACTGGGTGTTTGATATTAAAAGATTGTCAAAAAATTTTAACTGTGATAACGGTAAAATGGTGTTGTAAAACAAACAAGAACAAAGCAAAACAAAAACCAAGACCAAAACAAAAAACTACCATAAAGAACGCTTGTATTTTACAGATAATTACTGAATTACTTACTGATGAAATGATATGAAGTGTGGGATTTGATTCAAAATAACATGGGGGCTAGAGAAGTAGGAGCGGGAATAGGTGAAGTCAGATAGACTATCGGTGATTTGTTGAAGCTTGGTTTTGTGTTCACAAAAATTCTTTACCCTCTTCGTGTACTTTGGTACGTGTTTACAAAATTTTATGATTAAGCATTACGAAAACTCATCGTGATCAATGAGCTACTCTGATACACTATAGAAAGAAATAGTGGCATAACACCTTGCTCAGCACCTTGCTCACATGGCTGATCAACAAATTGTATTTAATAAATTAATAAATTTATATTAACACAAGAGAAAACTGGAATATCAGTGTGTAAATTTTCTTTCTATGTCTCATTACTTATCCAAATCTAGTCATTAAAGTGAGATCCTGTTAGATCATTATTATTGTGGGTTTGTTTCCATATGAGATAAACTGATGAATTAAACATGAATTTGGTTTCACTTAAGGAACTTACTCTTAAGTGACCACATATCCTTTTAACACAATTTTTAATTGTTAATAGAGAGTCATGTAACTTGTACTTTCTAGTCTTTTCTTCCACAAATATCCTTTTTACATCGAAAAAGTCTTTAATAAGAGAGGAAGCCCTGTTATCCATTTCCCTTGTGACACCATGTTAACGACAGGATTTCAAACTTCCACACTGAATTCTTCTCCCTGTAAAATGTTTTAAGGTCCATGTCTTATCTCAAATGCTTTCCGTCTCTTGAGGAAATGTTTCACATCGTTAGCAGCAATCATGATACAATAGTGTATTTAGTTAGGTGTGGAGTGTATTGAGAAATCTTTTTTTTTAATTTTTTAATATTTATTTATTTTTGAGACAGAGACAGAGCTTGAGTGGGGGAGGGACAGAGAGAGGGGGACATAGAATCCAAAGCAGGCTGCAGGCTCTCAGCTGACAGCACACATCCCGATACAGGGTTCGAAATCACTAACCACGAGATCCTAACCTGAGCCAATACGGACACTTAACCGACTGAGCCACCCAGGCGCCCGGAGTGCATCAAGAAATCTTAAAGAAAAAGTATTTTTAAGAAAATGAAAACATAATTTCCCCAAAATGAATTAGGTTTATTTCCCCGAAACTGAGAGTGGCCAGAATTTCCCAGACTCAACCTGGAAAGACACCATGCCTGAATGGGTATGGATGGAACAATGGACACCAGTGGTTCCACTGACAGGTGTGTGTGTGTGTGTGTGTGTGTGTGTGTGTGTGTCCTTTGACAGGTAGAAATACTGTAGCCTTATGGGCCCCTAATTCACTTTGAGTTTAACTCCTCAATATTACTGCTATTTGTAGCAGACAGATTTAAGTGCTCCATTATTGGTCATGGAAGCATCAAGTGGAACAATTTGAACAAGACCTTGTTTCCTAGCATCAGGTTGTAGAAACTGCTTTAAGGTCTGCAAACTTGTTGCTTTTCTCTTCGACAAGATTGATAGGTCAGCCAACCGTGATGGTTCTCTCCAGAAAAGTATGCCTTTATCTTCTGAAAACAGATATATACTTTAAGCCTCCTGACCAAGACAGTAAAAATCAGTTCATTTCCCAAAATTTAAAGAGATTATCTATTTTGGCAATAGTGGAGTCTGATTTCTCAGTGTCCATTCTTTCTCATCACCATTTTATAGGTTGTAATAAAATGCTCTAGAACATACACCTGTAGAGGAGCATACCTAAGTTCAAGTGCTTTACTTGTAGCTTTAAACCATGTGTTTATATATATATATATATATTTCTTGATTTGTGGTGGGCCACCCACCTGAGCAGCTTAGAAGCTTAGTAAGACTCATCTGCCAAGTACCAAAAAAGAAGAAAAAAAAAGTTGTATGTGTCATATGGTTACACTTCAGATATCAAATCTTCCTGACCTTGTGTATTTTAAAGAAAATAAATATAAAATAAGAAACTGCTAGTTTGAGATATATATTTTATCATATTTAGCTTGACCTATGAGTTCAGTAACATTTTTCCAGTATATTATTTTTGAGCTTCAATTACAAGTGAATTTTGCAATGAAATATTCAGCAACTGACGTTTCAATAAAATATGGAAAAAAAGATTTGATAAAATATTATTCAACCTCTAAAATTACCATGAGGTTTACAAAGAAATCTGAGAAAGTATTTTGCATATCCTTCCTTATGTTTATATTTATTTTCATATATATGTATGTCTATAAAGATAAACTTTTTTTTTATAAAAACAAATTTAAGAGCAGCAAATTTTAAATGGAGCAAGTTGAAATGTCAGTTCTTTAGTTATTCTTCCTAATACAGATAATGAGAAGAAAATGTGTAGGGAAGTGGGAGGTATATATAACTTTGTGATTCAGTTAGGTACCTATTCTCAGATAATAGAAGTAGGTATTATCATAAGAATGAATAGAGGTTTAAGTGTATGCCTATAATTATGAGCACACGTGAATACGGAGCCGATTCTGAACCTACATTTTGTAAACTTGGTAATCCTTTTATGGCCAGTCCTTCGGTCACATTTAACCTCACCTCACCCATTAGCCCGTCACAATGCTGCTAATCAGGAAGAAGAAGGAAGATGTAGCTGGTAATAAACAATTCTTACAAATCTGAGGAACCGGCTTGTGATTTGAAATCTTATCCTAGTTAGGCACATAAATACCATGCCAGACTACCTGGGCTTAATTTCCGGTGTTGACACATCACAGCAATTTGATACCTCTGTGCTTTAGTTTTCTCATCTTTAAATAAGTAGAAAACTACAACCTCATGTCATCATAGTGAGGGAAAATGTGTGGATATATGTAAAAGAGTTAGAACAGTGTCTGTCATAGAGTAAGTCTTTATGTTGTCTGTTAGCGTTGTGTGAATGGGTCCACCTTGGCTTTGACTTTTTTCATGCAGAAACCGCTATTCTACTTTTTCAGCCTAAGCTTCCCATTCACACCAGGGCGGTTTCAATTAGTCAAACACAAGATTTAAGGCTTGTATTTATCCTCCTAAAAGATATGCTTAAGCCTTAATTCTTGGTGGCTGTGAATATGAAATTATTTGAAAATAGAATCTTTGCAGCTATAATTAAGATACAAGTTAAGATGGGGCCATACAGGAATATGGTGGACCTTGAATCCATTATGGCTAGTTTCCTTGTAAGAAGAGGAGAAGAGTCACGGAGACAGACACACACAGGGAGAAGATGACCATGTGATGATGGAGGCAGAGATGGAAGCACTGCCCCTGCAAGCAAAGGAATGTTAGGGTTACTGGCAAGCCAGCAGAAGCTAGGAAAAGGCCAAGGAAGGATTGTCAGGTTTCAAAGGGAATATGGCCCTGCCAATTTCTTGATTTTGGAATTCTAGCCTCCAGAACTATAAGGCGATATATTTCTGTTGTTTTAAGCAATTCAGTTTGTGGTTCTTCGTTCCAGCAACCCTAGGAAATGAATGCACATGGCTTTATATTATCTAAATAACCTTGTAAAGAACATCACTTTAGTCAGGCCTTGGAATCCACATGCCCTCTCCGTCTTAAGATATGGCGGGGCGGGAGCCATGAGTTCTTAACAGATCAGTCCAGGTTGCCTGGACCACTTCTAGGAGATGTTGATTTCTCTCATTTTGATTGTTATTTGTTTTTCTTTTTAATGTTTTTTTAAAATTATTTTTGAGAGAGAGAGTGTGTGTACACAAGTAGGGGAGGGGCAGAGAGAGAGGGAGAGATAGAGAATGCCCCACGCAGGGTTCAAACTCATGAACCATGAGATCATGATCTGAGCCTAACCAAGAGTCAGAGATTTAACAGACTGAACCACTCAGGAACCCCTGATTCTTATGTTTTTTTTTTGTTTTTTGTTTTTTGTTTTTTGTTTTGTTTTGTTTTGTTTTTAATCAGTGCCCATGCTCTGTTTCTTGTGCATAACTTATAGTCAGATTTGTGGACTCTCCTCTTTTTTTTTTAATATTTCAGAATATCTAACTTTTTAAAATGTTTATTTATTTTTGAGAGGGGGGAGAGGGAGAGAGAGAGGAAGAGGGGGTGACGGAAGGAGACAGAGAATCACAAGCAGGCTCCGTGCTGTCAGCACAGAGCCAGAAGTGGGGCTCAAACCCATGAACTGCGAGATCATTACCCAAGCCAAGATCGAGAGTTGGACACTTAACCAACTAAGCCACCCAGGTGTCCCAGAATATCTAACGTCTTTTTTTTATTTATTAAGTTTTTAATTTTAATTCCAGTATGATTAACATATAGTTTTATATTAGTTTCAGGCAGATGGTTACCAGAAGGGAGGTTGGTGGGGGGGATGGGTGAAATAGGTAATGGGGATGAAGGAGTGCACTTGTTGTGATGAGCACCAGGTGATGTATGGAATTATTGAATCACTATATTGTACACGTGGACTCTTTTTAATGGAGTTATTTGTTTTAGTTTGGAGACCTTGGTTGGCATTGAGTATGTCCTGTTTAAGTTTTGATCACTAATGGAAAATTTTTTGCATGTCCCTCTCCTGCCTATACTCTCCATAGCGTGTGACCAATTTACTTCCAAACCTCTTCCTGGCCTTTGCTTCAACCCATATACAATTTTGATGTTCCTTTGACTGTTGGAACTGACATTTCAGAGTGATTTCTGACCATTGTGAAAAATATTTACCTAAGTTTTCTAGCTAGTTAAATTTCAAATGTTTAATGGACTGATGTCTGTACAGTCTATTTAAATGTCATCTTACTGTACATATGGAGGATATTATTCAAGTATTCTTCACCTTATAATTTATAACACTGGTAACTTCAGGAATCTCTACTTCTCTCTGTTTGCAATACTTTAAACTGTACCTTTCATAGCATGATATAAAATTACCACTATATAAAATGATTTATGTAGAGGCACCTGTATATACAACTGGAATATTTGGGGACCAGGGACTGTGTGTTCTCCCTGCCCTTTGTGCATTAATTTAACAAATTGTTTTTATGTTATTATGATTGTCCAGGAACTGTGTTAAATATGGGAAATCTTTATGCCTAAAAATGCAACCTGCAGGGGCATGTCTGGGTGGCTCAGTCAGTTAAACATCCATCTTTGGCTTAGGTCATGATCTTGTGGTTCATGAGTTCAAGCCCACATCAGGCTCTGCACTCTCAGTGTGGACCCTGCTTCAGATCCTCTGTCTCCCTCTCTCTCTGCTCCTCCCTTCCTTGCCCACTCTCTCTGTTTCTCAAAAATAAACAAACATTAAAAACAATGCAGCCGGGGCGCCTGGGTGGCGCAGTCGGTTAAGCGTCCGACTTCAGCCAGGTCACGATCTCGCGGTCCGTGAGTTCAAGCCCCGCGTCGGGCTCTGGGCTGATGGCTCGGAGCCTGGAGCCTGTTTCCAATTCTGTGTCTCCCTCTCTCTCTGCCCCTCCCCCGTTCATGCTCTGTCTCTCTCTGTCCCAAAAATAAATAAAAAACGTTGAAAAAATTAAAAAAAAAAAAAAACAAAAAAAAAAAAAACAAAACAATGCAGCCTGCAGGGATTCTGTATTCAGCAAATACTCAACAATTGTTCAGCTTCCAATTCATATCCCAATATATCAGATTAATTAATTAAATATATGAGAATATAAATTCTGGATGCAAACATATTATTGTTTTTACCGCTTTAGTCCACTCCTCCAAGTGGTGACCTTCAGAATGAGTGATGAAACTACTTGCCCTGAATACACAACCATTGTCTGTGTTGTGATCCTTCTAATAGTGTTCACATATCAAAGCAGAACTCATTTGAAAGTCCATTTTGAATTAAATATTTGAGGCACTACAAGAAATGCCCTCCTAAAAATAATCTATGCTTAACTGAATCCCTTTTATCTAATGCCCTGTTCTGACAAAAAGGTAATTGGGGTTTTTGCATGAGATTTCCCTCTTGTATTCATGCTATCTTATTGGTTATGGCTCTGCCAGACTCTGGCTGCCACTCTTCTCCATTTTTCATTTTATTAGTTGAAACAGAATTTTATACAAGTAACTATTAACACTGGTACATAAGTCAGACCTTATAATTAGGCTCCCATTATATCATTCAGTAAGTATATATTTTACAAAGGACATAGTATTAGGGTGCAAAGTAAAGAATGAAGGAAAAGCCTACATAAAAAAATCATAAGTTAATTTTTAATATATCTGAGAATAAATATTAAAATATGTCCTAGGGGCACCTGGGTGGCTCAGTTGGTTAAGCATTTGACTTCAGCTTGAGTCATGATCTCGTGGTTCATGAGTTTGAGTCCCACATCGGGCTCTCTGCTATCAGTGCAGATCCCACTTCAGATCCTCTGTCTCCTTCTCTCTCTCTCTCACACACTCAAAAATAAACAAACGTTTGAAATATGTTCTAATAAATCATATTTTTGCATAATCAAAACCTACAGTAGTTATTTCAGTTGTTGGATATGTCTCCCCCAACTGAAGTGTCATTTTGTTAGTGACCAGGGGTAACCATGAAAACTCTAGCACCTTGTAAAGGTTTGCTGTGGGTCAGAATTAAAGAGCCTGTCAGGTAAAATTTCCAGTGACTAATGGAACATTTCTAGTTTCTGATGGAAAACAACACCCATGGAAAAGATCCATGTCCTGTTGACTGAATATCATCATCATCCTTATACAAGCCATCATTATCCATGATATTTATACATTTTAAAAATTCAACAGAATCATATCTATGAATACTACTTTGAAGGAGTGTCTTTGATACTATTTAAAAAACCACAAGTTAAAGATGGGGACACATTAGTAGGCTAACAATTACCTATGAATGAAAGCCCCCAAAATATTTCTGATTATGAAAATTGTGTTTATTAGACATAAAGCCTTGCATATAAATATGTGGATTATAAATATATAACATACAAAATGTTTGTATTATCTATATATGTGTGTGCATGATATATAAATTTGTTACTCTCTGTTCCACTTATTTAATGTTTTGATGATTTCAGGGAGAAATTTATACCTAATATTTTTAGCAAACAAAGCCATGTCTCATCAAGACCATATTGCAGCTAGTTCTAAGTCAGCTCTAGAAATCTAATCTCTTAAGTCTGTTACCTTAATTCTAATAGCTATGTCTTTAATTTAAAATTAGTACCTATTAAGAAGCACTGCAATAGTTTAATTTGCTTTCTGTTTAAATATATCTTCAGTTTCCCATTGATGGTTTAGAAAGTTTGGGAAATTCAGTACTATCTTACTTCCTTCTTTTGAAAATGAAGTTAAATTATATTTGCCTTATCAGGATTGTCCGCATACTAATGGCCTGAAGGTTCTGAGCATGCACATGATTCATGGGTAAACATCTGCATTTTGGCCACTAGAGTTAATGCCAAAAACTGTTCTACAGATATTAAGATTAAATCTGTAATAGGCTGGGAATTAAAAGGCATGCCATGTTCTTGATCTGAGGTGAATAAATAATGACTTTACCTTTTACAGAAGCGTCAGTATGGAACTTGCCATGCCAGTAAATTAAAGGTGGCATGGAATATGCACTTTGAATGCCAAGTATCCTTCTAGCAATTAAAATCTTACTTGTGTCACTAAATGCTAATTTTAAATGGTTTGGGGGTCTTGTATATTTTTATTGATGACGGTGTCAAAAGGATGTAAGTTCTGAATAATTGTACAAACTTCATTGTGTTACAAACAAAAGATAGTAAAGAGAATTTACAAAGCGGAGAGATTAAATATCAGCCTTGCCTCAATGTCCCATCGAGAATGGATCTCTGGTGTGAATACGTACGATATCTAAGTGTTGTGACCCAAGTCACAGCCTTTACTCTTATTTACTTATTTGGTTTATTTGATGTATTATACATTTTTTAAATGTTTATTTATTTTTGAGAGACAGAGAGAGACAGAGTGTGAGTGGGGGAGGGACAGAGAAAGAGAGAAAGACACAGAAGCTGAAGAGGCTCAGGCTCTGAGCTGTCAGCACAGAGCCCAATGCAGGGCTCGAACTCACAAGCCCTGAGATCATGACCTGAGCCAAAGTCGCACGCTTAACTGACTGAGCCACCCAGGTGGCCCATATTATACATTTTTAAATTAAAAAAAATCACTTGGGAAACAAGCAAAAAACAAACATTCCCTCCTGGTTGCTGATGATGACATTTATGCTGTTTTGTTGTTGTAGGTGCTTTTGTTTACCTTTTTTGTTGTTCGTTTACATTTTTGCCTCTAAGAAAACGCAAATTTTGAAATTTTTCTGCACTCCACTGTCATCATCCAGAAGTTATTTGTTGATGAAAATGGATGCAAATATTTGTCATAATAGCTTTAGTTTTAAATACATAACCAGCACTAGTAAAAAGTTTGTCTTCATAAGAATAGCTCCTGTAACATATTTTTCCTGTATCTACTATAATTACTTCTTATATAAATTATTATATGCTTATGTTATATTGTTACCTATAGACACTTCATGACATTCTACTATTATTTGAAATATCTGATATAAAATGGTTTTTAAAAATGTATATTTATTTATTTTGAAGTGGGGAGGGGCAGAGAGAGAGACAGAGATGGGGAGGGGCAGATAGAAAGAATCCCAAGCAGACTCCCCATCATCAGTGCAGAACTCGAAGTGGGGCTCTGTCTTATGAACCCTGAGATCATGACCTGAGCTGAAATCAAAAGTTGGACGCTTAGCTGACTGAGCCACCCAGGCATCCCTGATGTAAAATGTTTTTAAAACTCAAATATTGAAGTTAGTCATATGCAATATTTTCAATGCTAATTAGACTTTTACCATCAAGAATTACAGTAAAGCTTTGGTTTGAGAGCACAATTTGTTCCAGAAACACACTTGTAATCCAAACTTGTATATCAAAGCATATTTCAAGAACCATTGGCTCAGTTGTGATCATGTGATGTTTGGCATCAGGTACTACTCATTTTGCAAGACATCACTTATTTATCAAGTTAAAATTTTTTCATCTTGCAGAACACTGACAGAACAAGTTACTCATAATCTATGGTTTTACTGTATATTGTTTTTCTAAGTCATTACCTGAAAGGTTGCAACTGTTTTTGTAGACTTGAATGTCATCCATTCTCCACTTTAATTTTTTTTCATATTGAAGCAAGAATGCTGTTTGACAAACTCAGATATGAACCAACTATTCCCCTACTTAAAATGATTCAATGGCTTTGCTATTTCTTAGGACACAGGCCAAAAATCAACATATACATTGGGTCTTTCACAATCACATTATGTTCACTTTGTTTTGTCAAGTCTTCTACGTTCTAGCTACATTAGCCTTGAAAATCATTGCCATAGTCCTTTCTTACTCAGGTGATTACCAGAACTGTGGAGCTTCTGGTCTGGCAGTCCTCAGCTATCCTTTACTAATTGAACATCTCTCACTCCTCTGTCAGATCTTAGATGTTAGTTTCTAAAGAAGCCTTCACTCATTCTTCCATCCGCACCTCCCCACCCTCTGTCTACACTAAGTCTCTGACATATGCTCTTACCATCCTGCAATTTTCTTCTTGGCACTTAAGACCATGTATTTTTTATTAAATATTTATTTGTAGTTTTACTCTTACTTCTACCTCCAGTATCTACTACAGTGTTATAATACATGGTAAATATTTAATAGATGTGTTGGCAAATGTTTTGAAAATATAAATAAGTGGATTGAAATTACTTGAATATCCCATATGCCCTGATGAGGTTGACAGAATCATTACAAATAAATGTTTTTTTCTCATTTCATTCCATCTTACTTTTACTCAACTAATGTGTCTTCATTTTTTTAAAGAATATAACTTATTGTCAAATTATCTTACATACAACACGCAGTGCTCATCCCAAAAAGTGCCCTCAATGCCCATCACCCATTTTTCCCTCTCTCGCACCCTTCCATCCACCCTTAGTTTGTTCTCTGTATTTAAGAGTCTCTTATGGTTTGCCTCCCTCCCTCTCTGTTTGTAACTATTTTTTTCACCTTCCCTTCCCCCATGGCCTTCTGTTAAGTTTCTCAAGATCCACATATGAGTGAAAACATATGATATCTGTCCTTCTCTGACTGACTTATTTTGCTCAGCTTAATACATTCCAGTTCCATCCATGTTGCTGAAAATAACATGATTTCATTCTTTCCCATTGCCAAGTAGTATTCCATTGAATATATGAACCGCATCTTCTTTATCCATTGATCAGTTGATGGACATTTAGGCTATTCCATAATTTGGCTATTGTTGAAAGTACTGCTATAAACATTGGGGTACAAGTGCCCCTATGCATCAGCACTCCTGTATCCTTGGGTAATCTCCTAGTAGTGCTATTGCTGGGTCATAGGGTAGTTCTATTTTTAATTTTTTTAGGAACCTCCACACTGTTTTCCAGAGTGGCTGCACCAGTTAACATTCCCAACAACAGTGCAAGAGGATTCCCATCTCTCCACATCCTCGCCATCATCTGTAGTTTCCTGATTTGTTCATTTTAGCCACTCTGACCTGTGTGAGGTGGTATATCAGTGTGGCTTTGATTTGTATTTCCCTGATGACCAATGACATTGAGCATCATTTCATGTGTCTGTTGACCATCTGGATGTCTTCTTTGGAAAAGTGTCTATTCATGTCTTCTGCCCATTTATTCACTGGAATATTTGTTTTTTGGGTGTTGAGTTTGGTAAGTTCGTTACAGGTTTTGGATACTAGCCCTTTTTCTGATATGTCATTTGCAAATATCTTTTCCCATTCCATCAGTTGCCTTTTACTTTTGTTGATTGTTTGCAGTGCAGAAGACTTTTATCTTCATGAGGTCCCAATAGTTGATTTTTGCTTTTAATTTCCTTGCCTGGAGATATGTTGAGTAAGAAATTGCTGTGGCTGAGGTCAAAGAGTTTTTTTTCCTTCTTTCCCTTGTAGGATTTTGATGGTTTCCTGTCTCACATTTTGCTCTTTCATCCATTTTGTTTATTTTCGTGTATGGTATAACAAAGTGGTCTAGCTTCATTCTTCTGCATGTTGCTGGCCAGTTCTGCCAGCACCATTTGCTAAAGAGACTGTCTTTTCTTCATTGGATGCTATTTCCTGCTTTGTCAAAGATTAATTTGCTATACATTTATGGCTCCAATTCTGGGTTCTCTATTCTATTCCATTGTCTACGTGTCTGTTTTCGTGCCAATATCATACTGTCTTGATGACTAGAGCTTTGTTGTAGAGGCTAAAGTCTGGGATTGTGGATGCCTCCTGCTTTGGTTTTCTTCTTCAATATTTATTTGGATATTCAGGGTATTTTGTGGTTCCATACAAATTTTAAGATTGTTTGTTCTAGCTTTGAGAAAAATGCCGGTGCAATTTTGATTGGGATTGCATTGAATGTGTAGATTGCTTTGGGTAGTATTGACATTTTAACAATATTTATTCTTCCAATCCATGAGCATGGGATGTTTTTCCATTTCTTTGTGTCTTCCTCAATTTCCTTCATTAGCTTCCTATTGTTTTCAGCATACAGGTATTTTACTTTATATCTTTGGTTAGGTTTATTCCTAGGTATTTTATGGTTCTTGGTGCAATTGTAAATGGGATTAGTTTCTTTATTTCTCTTTCTGTTGCTTCATTATTGGTGTATAAAAATGCAACCGATTTCTGTACATTGATTTTGTATCCTGTGACTTTGCTGAATTCATGTATCAGTTCTAGAAGTCTTTTGGTAGAGTCTTTTGGGTTTTCCATGTAAAGTATAACGCCATCTGTGATAAGTGAAAGTTTGACTTCTTCTTTGCCAATTTTGATGCCTTTGATTTCATTTTGTTGTCTGATTGCTGATGCTAGGACTTCCAACACTATGTTAAACAGCGGTAGTGACAGTGGACATCCCTGTCATGTTCCTAATTTCAGGGGGAAAGCTTTCAGCTTTTCCCTATTGAGGATGATATTAGCTGTGGGCTTTCATAAATGGCTTTTATGATGTTTAAGTATGTTCCTTCTATCCCGACTTTCTCAAAGGTTTTTATTAAGAAAGGATGTTGTATTTTGTCAAATGCTTTTTATGCATCTATTGACAGGATCATATGGTTCTTATCCTTTTTTTTTATTAATGTGATGTATAACATTGATTGATTTGCAAAATACTGAACCAGCCCTGCAGCCCCTGGAATGAATACCACTTGATCATGGTGAATAATTCTTTTTATATGCTGTTGACTTTGATTTGCTAGGATTTGTTGAGAATTTTTGCATCCATGTTAATCAGGGATATTGGCTTGTAGTTCTCCTTTTTTGTGGGGTCTCTCTATGGCTTAGGAATCAAGGTAATGCTGGCTTCATAGAATGAGTCCAAAAGTTTTCCTTCCATTTCCATTTTTTGGAATAGTTTGAGAAGGATGGGTATAACTCTGCTTTAAATGTCTACTAAAATTCCCCAGGGAAGCCATCTGGTCCAGGACTCTTATTTGTTGGGAGATTTTTGATAATTGATTCAATTTCTTCACTAGTTATGGGTTTGTTCAAAATTTCTATTTCTTCTCATTTGAGTTTTGGTAGTGTGTGTGTGTGTGTGTGTGTGTGTGTGTGTGCGTGTGTCTAGGCAATTGTCCATTTCTTCCAGGTTGTCCTGTTTGTTGACATATAGTTTTTCATAGTGTTCTCTGATAATTGCTTGTATTTCTGAGGGATTGGTTGTGATAAATCTATTTTCATTTGGGATTTTATCTATTTGGGTCCTCTATCTTTTCTTTTTGAGAAGTCTGGCTAGGAGTGTATCAATTTTGTTTATTTTTTCAAAAAACCAATTCTTAGTTTCATTGATCTGTTCTACTGTGTGTTTTTTAGATACTATATTGTTTCTTTCTGCTCTGATCTTTATTATTTCTTTTCTTCTGCTGTTTTGGGGTTTCTTTGCTGTTCTGCTTCTAGTTCCTTTGGGTGTGCTGTTAGATTTTGTATCTGGGATTTTTTGTTTCTCAAGATAGGCCTGGATTGCAATGTATTTTCTTCTTAGGACTGCCTTTGCTGCATCCCAGAGGGTTTGGATTGTTGTGTTTTTGTTTTCATTTGTTTCCATATATTTTTTAATTTCTTCTTTAATTGCCTGGTTGACCCATTGGTTCTGTATTAGGATGTTCTTTAACCTCCATGCCTTTGGAGGTTTTCCAAACTTTTTCCTGTGGTCAATTTCAAGGTTTAGAGCATTGTGATCTGAAAGTGTGCATGGTATGATCTCAACTCTTTTCTATTTATTGAAAGCTGTTTTGTGACCCAGTATGTGATCTATCTTGGAGAATGTTCCATGTGCACTTGAGAATAATGTATATTCTGCTACTTTAGGATGAAAAGTTCTAAATATATCTGTGAAGACCATCTGGTCCAGTGTATCATTTAGGGCCATTGTTTCTTTATTGATTTTCTGTCTAGATGATCTGTCCATTGTTGTAAGTGGAGTATTAAAGTCTCCTGCAATTACCACATTCTTACCAATAGGATTGCTTGTGTTTGTGATTAATTGTTTTATATATTTGGGTGCTCTGTATTCAGTGCATAAACATTTATAATCGTTAGCTCTTCTTGATGGATAGAACCTGAAATTATTATATAATGCCCTTCTTCATCTCTTGTTACAGTCTCTAGTTTGAAATGTAGTTTGTCTGATGTTAGTAGGGTTACTCCAGCTTTCTTTTGACTTCCAATAGCATGCTAGATGGTTCTCCATCCCCTCACTTTCAATCTGAAGGTATCCTCAGGTCTAAAATGGGTCTCTTATAGACAGCAAGTAGATGGGTCTTATTTTTTTTTAATCCATTCTGATACCCTATGTTTTTTGATTGAGGCATTTAGCCCATTTACATTCAGTGTTATTATTGAAAGATATGGGTTTAGAGTCATTGTGTTATCTGTAGGTTTCATGCTTATAGTGATGTCTCTGGTCTTTTGTGGTCTTTGCAACACTCAGAGTCCCCCTTAGGATCTCTGGTAGGTCTGGTTTAGTGGTGATGAATTCCCTCAATTTTTGTTTGTTTAGGAAAACCTTCTATTCTGAATGACAGGCTTGCTGGATAAAGGATTCCTGGCTGCATATTTTTCCTATTCATCACATTGAAAATTTCCTGCAACTCCTTTCTAGCCTGCCAAGTTTCAGTACCTAGGTCTGCTACTACCCTTACATGTCTACCCTTGTAGGTTAAGACCCATTTATCTGTAGCTGCTTTCAGAATTCTATCTTCATCTTTGTATTTTGCCAGTTTAACAATGATATGTTGTGCAGATCGATTCACATTATGTCTGAAGGAAGTTATCTGTGCCTCCTGGAATTCAATGTCTGTCTTCTTCCCCATATTGGGGAAGTTCTCAGCTATGATTTGTTCAAGCACACCTTTGGCCTCTTTCTCTCTCTTCTTCTTTTTCTGGAACTCTTATGATATGGATATTGTTCTGTTTCATTGAATCACTTAGTTCTTTAATTCTCCCCTCATGATCCAGAATTTTTGTATCTCTCTTTTACTCAGCTTCATCTTTTTCCATAATTTTATCTTATATTTCACCTGTTCTCCCCTCTGCCTCTTCAGTTTTCGCTGTCACCCCCTCTATTTTATTTTGCACTTCATTTATAGCATTTTTTAATTCATCGTGACTATTTTTTAGTTCCTTGATCTCTGCAGCAATAGATTCTCTCCTGTCTTCTATGCTTTTTTTTTCAAGTCCAGTGATTAATCTTATGACTATTATTCTAAATTCTTGTTCAGTTATATTGTTTATATCTGTTTTGTGCAATTTTTTAGCTGTCATCTCTTCCTGGAATTTCTTTTGAGGAGAATTCTGTTTTGTCATTTTGGCTAGTTTTCTTTCCCTTATGTGTTTGAAAAGCCTGTTAGGTGCCCTGCACCTGTCAGCACTACTATATTAAGAAGGGGTCATACACTGTCCAGGGCCTGACCCTTCAAGAGGTGTTTTTGATTTCCATTGTTGTGACTTTGGTTACTTTATCTCCCTACTTGTAGTGATATATTAAACCCTCCACTAGGTGTGCTTTGATTTGTTCCTTGAAGTATCCCTGGAAAGGAAAACAAACAAACAAAAAACAAAAACACACAAACACACAAACAAACAAAAAAAAAACCCAAGTAACAAAAAATACCAGCTACAAGTAAAAAACAGGGTGGAAGCAGTGCTGATGGAAGAGTCCTTATCCCATACAAAGAGAGAAATGATAGGCAGGGAAAAATAAAAATATATAAATTGACCAGACAGAGAACTATATGGCTTAATCCAGAGAGAGAGAAAGGAGAATAAAGAAGGAGATGTGGAACATGTATCAAGAGAATAGATTAAATATGTCTGCTTAAACCAAATCAACAACCAGAATAACCAGACTAGAGGAGAGAAGAGATAAGAAGGAGGAAAGAAAGAATATATCTGTATAATAAGAATTGTCCAAGAATTAAACCAGGCAATACAACAGCACTGGTCTAGAGCAGGGGCTTCCTTGTTTGTCAGCGTCAATCCCTCTCCGGTAGATAGCAGTTACCAAGTATGGAGGAGTGCGGTTTGGTGTAGGCAGGTCCTGCCTCCACTGTAGGCCCCACTGTCCAATCCCTGAGGTCCCACCTTGGTGGTGGTGGGGAGAAAATGGCAACACCCCAGTCTTTCCTCCGCAGACCTGGTGTCCCACTCTATTGGAGCAGTCCTCACTATTCTGCAGGTGCAAACGAGGCTGTTTGTCCCACTCTACCTACTCCCATGCTCCAGTGCTTGGCTGGGATTCAAACTCTCACTCTGCATGCCCCAATACTGGTGAAGCACTGCTCCACGCCACCTGATATGTGGTCCCCAGTTGGAGGAGGCGGGAAGGCTTTGTTCTGTCCCACAGCACTCCAGGGAGGGGATTGCTTTCTCCTACTGCGGACTGTGCCCCTGACCTAGTCAATGAGCCCAGGGATGGCTGCCTACCCGCATATGCACAATCAGAACAGCCAGCTCCAGTCTGGAAAAAGGCCCTCAGAGATTGGATCTTTCTCTGTCCTGGTCCATGGTTTTTCTCTTGTCCAGGTACAGTGCTATGCTTCCCCAGCCTCTCTTTCTCTTTCTTTTGTCTCTTCACAGAAGGGGATCCCTCCCCTCTGTTCATTTTATCTTTCCCAGTTCACAGTCACACACCTATGGCCCATCAGGTTGTCCCTGTAGGTCCCTGGAAGCCACTGTCTCTTTGTCTCCGAGACTCTCGGAGTTTAAAGTCCTTTAGCTTCAGCACTGCTTTGTTTGAGAGATGAGCGAACTTTGGATCCCCTACTTCTCCGCCATGTTGGCCCCTAACTTGTCTTCTTCAAGATATTATTTTTCATTCAAAGTTGCATTGATAGGATGTTTAATAAAAATTATATACAATGCTTTGATTCAGAGGAAAAATCATCATAGTTTTTTGGGACACTTGGGTGGCTCCAACTTTGGCTCAGGTCATGATCTCATGGTTCACAAGTACCAGTCCTGTGTTGGGCTCTATGCTGACAGCTCAGAGCCTGGAGCCTGCTTCAGTTTCTGTGTCTCCCTCTCTCTCTTTCTGCCCCTCCCCCACTCATGTTCTGTCTCTGTCTCTCTCTGTCTCTCTCTTTCTCTCTCAAAAATAAATAAAACCATGAAAAATTTAAAAAAATTAGCATAGTTTTTTTTATAAAAAAGAGAAAAAGGAAATGGTTATGTCTTCACTGCAGGTTAGAACATTATTAATTCCTCTTTGTTACCAATCAAATATTTTCAGTTAATGCATGCAGAGGGGACTATTTGTGCAATAGACAGGTAATTCTCAAGCTGAAATAGGTGCTGCCTCATGAATCTTTTGCCCTGCTCAGCCTAAGGTTAACCTTGCTTGTTGACGAAAATCACTATTACCATGGAAATAATACCATTTTTACCCTTGCTGCTACAGGTGCTGCCTATACTATTGCAGTGAGGTTTTCTAAGTAGAGCAAAAAGTAGCTACTCAGAATTAGATTGAACTATTTAGGCGAGTAAGCCCTCAGTTGAAGTCCCCCTCCCATTTAAATCCATAAATTAAAAAGCATGAAAATAGATATTTTCAAAAGAAATCAGACAGCTTTCAGAAATATTTTATGCCAAATAATACATTCAGTGATTTTTCTATTTGCAGGTACCACTGCAGTGCTTTCCCCCAAATAGGAAGAAGGTCTAGAATCTATTTCATTTCTCTACAAAAGGCCATTTTATCTGTGATATAATGACAATTATTTCTTAATACTGGTGGACAGAATTTAGCTGGTCATGCTTTAATAAGGTTTCTATCCCTTGATATCATCCATTTTCACTAATGTCCTTGGCACATGAGTTTTTTAGAGTTTACACCAACCTCTCGTCTATCAGTGATACATGATGCGATTTATGTGCAAAAATTCTATTAATATTAATGAGATTATCTCTCATAAATCTGATGTTATGGCTGATAGAGAAGATTCTGGAAACAGTAAAATTCTTTACCTTAATTAAAGAGCAAATCATGTTACTTTGTCAAGTATATACATAAAATAGTTAAGTAGTTAACATGAGTAATTAGTCAAAGTCATGAAAATTCTAATCATTCTGATAATAAAGAAGGTCAGGTGCACCTGGGGGCTCAGTCAGGTAAGGTCCTGACTCTTGATTTTGTCTCAGGACATGATCTCTTGGTTCGTGAGTTGGAGTTCCACATCGGGCTTGGTGCTGATGGTGCAGAGTCAGCTTGGAATTCTCTCTTTTCTCTCTCTCCACCCCTCCCCTGTTCTCTCTCTCTCTCTCTCTCTCTCTCTCTCTCTCAAAATAAATAAATAAACATTAAAACCAACAACAAAAAAAGTTCAAACCATTACCATTAAATTCCGAAAACTCTTCCTTTCAAGTCACTTGCTCTCAACAGTGTGTGAACAGTACCAACAATATGGCCTTGACTGGATTCTGTGTGGAGGACTGGTTAGTGCTGAAAGTCTTTATTTGCATGTTATTGGACTGAATGGAAGGCACATGCTACTGTTTCTTATCATGCCTGCTGTTTATTCTTCATGTGAAATCTTCTTTGGCCACATGTCATTCTCAATTCAGAATTTAAAATTTTATGTATACATTATTGGATATTGGCATTTTTCTCCTTGTACAATTAAAATAATTTTTTTCTGAGAATATAGTCAATATGGAAATGGTCATTACAATAGTTGTCATTCATTTATCATTTATCATATTTTTTTTCAGAGAAAGAGCACAAGCAGAGGAGAGGGACAGAGGAAGAGAAAGGATTTTTTTCTTTTTTAATTTAAGTAATTGATTTATTTTGAGAGAGAAAGAGAATGTGGAGGGGCAAAGAGAGAGAGAGAATCCCTGTCAGCTCACAGCCCAACATGGGGCTCAATTCCACAAACCATGAGATCATGATCTGAGCTGACATGAAGAATCAAATGCTTAACTGACTGAGCCACCCAGGGACCCCTATCATATTTCCAATAAATGTTCATTGAGCAGCATTTGTTATTTACTAGTAAATGATGGGAATATAAAGAGATTTCTCTGTTCCAAAGGAATCACAGTCTACCACTAAACATAGACATGCAAAGTAGCAATGCCAATATGTAGTGCTGATTGTGCACCACGAATTATGGAAGTACAGAGGGAAGTAATTTTCTGAACTTTTGGAGCAGACAACATAAATGACCTGGAGAGAGTAGCAATGGCTGAAAACGGAATCTCTGCATATTCTTATATTCTAGGTAACTGTGTTTTGGGGGCAGTAAGGATTTCAAAATCCATATATGGGAATTTAATTAATAAGATTTAAAAATCAAAAATGGTGCTATTGTTCTTTTAACATGCAGCATTTTAATTATTGACTTCTTGCATGGATAAGGGAAGTTGGACAGATTGAGCAGAACAGAGATAAAAAAATTACTGGGCCTGTCAGGGAGACTGGAAGATGGATCTGGCAAGTCAGGTTAAGGTCCCACTATCTCTACCTTCTAACTGGCCTTCCTACTGTCAGGATTATCCCCATTCCACATTCCCAACTCTTGCCTCTCACACTGTCTTTCCATTAGTCTTCTGATAAATGCCTCTCCAAGCATGACATTTCTGCTTCAAACCTTCCCCTTACTCCTCCCAACAAAACTCAAGTAACTTGCAAGGCCTACCAGATACTCAAATTCCACACTTGACAGGAATCATTCCTTTACCTGTTATTCATCCCTTACTGTCCATCAATCGCAGGTGGTTACTGAACCTGACATTCTTTTTCATGCTCATGTCTGTGCCATGAAAATTGCTTTCTTTAACTCATTTGTTTTACTTGTGAAAGTCAATTCTGCCTTCCAAAGTCAGTTCAAAGGCCACTGTATTAGTTTCTTATTGCTGATGTAACATGTGACCACAGACTTAGTGGTTTAAAACAAATCAAATTTATTATCTTGCATTCTGGAGGTCAGAAGTCTGAACTGAAATGGGTCTTCTGAGACTAAAATCAAAGTTTTAGCAAGACTATATTCCACTTGGAGATTCTAGGGGACAATATATTCCCATGCCTTCTCCATTTTTGCAGTACAACCTGTATTCCTTGCTACTTGACTCCTTCCTCCATCTTTAAAACAAGCAGTGCAGCATCTTCAAATCGGGCCCAATGGGATAATCTAAATTAACCTTCCCATCTCTACATATTTGACTTGATCTTATCAGCTCAATCCCATTTGCCATATAAAGTAACATTCTCAAGTTTCAAGAACGAGATGCAAATACCTTTGGGCATTATTTTACCTACCATAGTCACCTACTGTGTAGTTTCATATCATGTCCATTCCTCCACCCAGGATTAACTTTTCTTATTCTGTGTATATTAGTCAGCCTAATCTGCCAAAATAAAATAACACAGACTGGCTGGCTCAAATAACAGAATTTATTTTCTCAGAGTTCTGGATGGTGGAAGTTAAAGGTCATGGTGACAACAGAGTCATGTTCTCTTCATGGTTTGTAGATGGTCACCTCCACATGACAGAGAGGGACCTCTAGTGTCTTTTCCTCTTAAAAATTTTATTTTCTTAATGTGTATTCATTTTTCAGAGAGAAAGAGACAGGGAGCAAGCGGGGTAGAGGCAGAGAGAGAGGGAGTCACAGAATCTGAAGCAGGCTCTAGACTCTGAGCTCTCAGCACAGAGCCCGACGTGGGGCTTGAACTCACAAACTGCGAGATCATGACCTGAACCAAAGTCAGATGCTTAACCAACTAAGCCACCCAGGCATGCCTCTCTTCCTCTTCTTGTAAGGGCACCAGATCCACTAGATGATGGTTCCAACCTTATGACCTCATTTAACCTTAATCAGCTCCTTAAAGTCCGTATCTTCAACACAATCACATGGGGGAGGGGAATTAGGGCTCCCAGAATCATGTACATATGAATCTTTCCTGTACTGTAATTAACTGATTTCATATCTCCCTTAATTAAACTCTGAGATTATTAAGGGTAGGGTACATGCCTTTTTAATACTCTAAGTCTAGTGCCTCAAAAATGACAAATGTTTGTCTCACCAAAAATTTTTGATTAAGTGTAGAAAAATCATCTCAGCTATCCTTAAGAAGATAAAGTTAACTGCAAGTAAAATTAACTGTAATGAGAAATCACCATCACAGACCACAGGACAGATTATGACCTCAAATAGCCTTGGTAGTGGGAAAACCACTAGTGGTACATGTACTTGATTAAAATTTACTCATGCCCATTGCCCCAAATATCTCTGCTATTTCTAAAAAAACCGCTTCCATTTATCAAAATAACAAATGGCAAAATAATAGAGAACCGTGCCATAAAAGAGCAAAGGGAAAAGTCTTATGATCCAAATGAATAAGCTTTTAACTCACCTTCCAGATTATGGTAATTGCATTTATCAGAAACCATTTGGAATTACAAACCTTCACATCTTGATCTCAATTATGCTTTCCCCTCTGAATTCACTTTAGAACTTTAGAGTGTATGATAAATTCAGCATCATAGGTACTTCAGTGCCTTAATAAATAATAATTTAATGAGCAATTTCAGGAATACATTAAAGTATTTTTTACTTGATTTTATGAACCAATGTATAAATAGAAATGAAATTATAGCACTAAATTGCTATTGAGAGTAATTACTTCTTATTTATATCTGCTAGTAGCCAGAAGGTGTTTTATATCTCTTATTAACTTCTTTCAGTGGACTAAATTTAAATCAGAATTAGAATCAGAAATAAGAAGACTGTCTTTTTATTTTTATCTTATTCAGAACTAGAAGTAGAAATAGTCATATAAGTAGAGAGATTTTCTGTGAGAGATTTGTAGTATAATACTAGTCTTCTTTATTTGTGATACTTGAGATAAGTAAAGCTTTTCATTCTACCAATTCATTATCCATTGTCATATTTCATACAAGATAAAATTTATATCAGTGTAAACATTGACATAGCATTCATTGTAGAAATAATCAATATAGTTGGCATGTTGCATATATATAAAATATTTATTGTAATACAGGTTAAATATGATTGCCCCATAGAAACTGTATTTTAATAAATGTTTAAGAAATAAATTTAATAAACTATAATTTAATAAATGTTTAAGAAATAAATTTAGCAAATTAAACTATAATTTAATATATATAAAATTTACTAAGGGAATTTGTTTGCTTTATGAAGCAGAAATTTAGTTAAAGAAAGATAATAAAAGTGTATTTATCTTAATAACTGAACACTTCATAACACACAATAGGAACACATTTGGCCAAACTTTAATGGAAGACCTATCCAGTTACCTATAACTCTTAAATTGAGGATTTTTGAGAGAATGTTGTTGGCTCAGCAAACTAGATATGGATCCAATCTCGAGTCAATCACGTAGGGAAAGGGCCAAAAATTGCAAATATGACTACCTAGGCCCAACTCTACAGTAGAGATCTTGGATGTGGGAGGTAGGAGTCCTTTGGGAGGGCTAGTAGGGAGGAAATATTGATTAAGTACAATACACACAACAGTGGCCAGATACCTAAAACCCAATAAAAATAACCATAAATTCCCACAATCTCATCAGTTCTAAAGTACATGTCTATGGGCATTTATTGATTATATTACATGTAAACATAATTTTTCAAGTGATTGTACAGATTATAGATGAGGATATTGTGGCCTAGAAAGTGTGTTTGTTTGTAGCTTAGACTAGTTAATAAATGGCTTATAAATGGTGGGTCCGAGGGTCCAATAATGGAAGACATTATCACCATTGTCAAGCAGGATGTATTCAATGCTCAACAAGGATCTGAAAGTCAGGTTCTACTGGTGATGTGAATCTTCCCCACTCCCATCCCAAATTTCCAAAAATATGTACATTCCTGATCAGTTCACTAACTTTAGGCAGAATATTTAACTTTGATTATTCATAAATGACCATTGATTGTTTTGGACACTGAGCACAGACAGCAAGTACATCCTTTAGCAAAATTATAGGACTGTGGTGCTTTTCCCTATTTACTTCCAGTTGGTCCAGCTGGGTTTGAAGTTGTCTTTTTCTTATAGCACATTAATGAAGGACTTGCCAAGTAGAAAAGGCACTCAGTATTCTAGCATTTTATGGCCATAACTCAGAGGACAGAGCCTCACTGGACATGTGGTCTGAGCCAGGAGAGAGCCTGAGACAGTGTAACAAGCTTTACTACTGCATAACAGGGACTGCAGATGGCCCTAAGGTGCCATTGTTTTCACTTTCCTCTGCACAACCTAGATTCAAAGGGCTCCATATTTTGTTCTGTTTTCAAAGGGCTCCAACAATTGAACCACCATTATACCAGTCCAATATTTACATATTTGTTAAGACTCGCAGTCTTAGAGAAACCCAATCTAAACAAAATTGAATTAAAAGAGAAAGCCATTAGAAATTTATCTACAGGGATGCCTGGGTGGCTCAGTCAGTTAAGTGTCTGACTCGTGATTTCAGCTCAGGTCATGATCTCGTGGTTCATGGGTTCAAGCCCCATGTTGGGCTGTAAACGGACAGGGCTTTTTCTCTCTCTCTCTCTGCTCCTCCACACACTCTTTTTCTACCCCTCCCCTGCTTGCTCTCTATTTCTTTCTGTCTCAAAGAAATAAACTTAAAAAAAAAAAGAAATTTATCTACAAAATCTCTGACAAAACAGGAGGCCTTTTCATAAAACATTCCAACCCATCAGGAAATCTATCAGTTTCTCTTACATGTCTTCTCTGCTCTTGCCGCCCCTCCTGGAAGTTATCCCTCCTCTGAGGGATATGCCTCCCCTGATCCAGCATGGTTTGCTAGCTCCAGGTCCTGTTGCCCAGCCTGTATATTGGCATCTTCCTTTCTGATGGTCTAGAATTGCCTTTCATTTCTTTCTATATAAGAGCCTCTTAGATTCCTGGATGTCATGGTTTTCCTTTTTCTTGTTTTACGATAGCTTTTGTATGGAGCACATCCTCTAGAGGCTTTCTGCCAAATGGTACACAGAACACAGTTTTTTGAGTCCTCTCATGTCTGAAAATATTATAATAGACTCAGTCTTACCTTACAGCTTGATGATTAAACAGTAACTAAGTTTGAAATATTTTTGTCCTCTGAAACTGAGGACATGTCTTTTAGCTTCTTTTGCAGATGTTAAGAAATCTGATAACACTCATCTTTGCTTTGTTCTTTCTCGTGTTTTGTTTTGTTTTGTTTTGGTTTCTTTGGTTTCAGGATGTTGGGAGTGTGTGTGTATGTGCACTTCATTTATTATTCTGGGCACTTACAGAAACTTTTAATTTTGAAACTCTTGGCTTTTGGCCTGAAAAAAAAATTACTTCTTCGATAATAAGGAGATCCCACTTTTCATCTTCTCTCTTTTCAGAAACCATTGTGAATCAGATGTGGAATCCTTTAGATTAATCTTCTAAATCAGCTTACATTTTTCATTTCATCTTTGTCGATTTGTTTCAATTTTGTGACATTTTTCTCAACTTAATTTGCAAACTTTCTATTGTTTCTTTTATATAAACATCTACTATCATCTTTTTTTTTATTCCAAGAGTTCTTTCTCGTTTTATGATTGTTTGTTTTACGGCTTTCAGTTTTTATTTTGAGTCCAATCTCTTCTTTCATTCCTCTGAAAACATTACATTCCTTCATGTCCGAATTTACTTCTGCTCCCTCCTCGCAACGTTTCCAACTCAGTTTTTTCAGACCCTACTTTTATTACTATATGATTTGATTTCTTTCTGCCAGTTCGGGTACTTTCCTCAAATATCACCAATCTTTGGCATTCAACAAGCATACCAGAAACTCCATCTGTGGGTGTGGCTTGAAAACAAAAGACCTTGCTGTAAGATCCCCAGTTACAGGTTTCTGTACATTTTTTTCTTGGGTCTTGTCAGGTTTCCTGAGATGAATTTCCCAATCTCTTCTCTGGGAGTAGAAGTCTAGCTGTCTACCTTTCTGAAGCAGTATGGGGGGAGAGAGAAGGCCAGGTAGATTTTCACATATACAGAACCCCTCCATTCTCCTAAGTGTCTCTTGGTTCAGAGTACCCAATGTCCTCCTTGAAATGGTTTAGGAAAGTATCTAGGAGCCCAGCTGTTCTTCATAAAAACTTTTAACCATTTTCGGCTTTATGTCTTTGATTCCTGAGAAGTTTGGGAGTTCTTTAGTCTGTATCACCTTGAGTCTAACTGAATGTATACTTTAGAGCTTTAGATGTCAACAGCTTCCAGTGTCCTAAGTCACATAGTCATCTTTCATCTACTTTCAGTGTTCCAAAATTCTGTTGTCATGTGTAGTCTCCTTTATCTTCGGTTGGTCCTCTCTCTCTCCTTTTTGTTCTAGTATGCTTAGCCCTTTTTTATGTTTACCCTCATTTTAGGATGCTTTCTAAGTGTGAGTAAAAAGCACATTACCAGTGTGCATTTTAACTGACATGCATTCAACTTTTTAAACTATTTTATGTGTTAGTTTGATAAAAGAAAAAATTGAAGTAAGAAAATGTCCTTCCTTAAATGATGATCCTAGTATAGCAAGTACTAAGCTATTATGATAACAACTATGCCTTTGAAAATGGGAACTAATCTTTTTAAAAAATTTGTCCCTGGATTTCCCATATTGGTTATTCAAGTATTTTTTCTTCACAGTGTAAAAAAAGACTCAATTATCTTCCTTGAATGGTAATCAACATCAAAGACACAAACTACCAAATTTTAACCTTTCTCTAAAAAACTTTTAACCTTGCTCTAAAAAACTTTTCTAAAAACCTCTCTTAGCCCATAGCTCAGCATATTTCTTCATTATTACAGGATCCAGCTCTTTGCCGTTGTCAGCTTTTTATTAGGATTAAATATTCCTCTTTTGGCCATCTCTTTCATGCACACACACATACACACACTATCTCTCTCATATGCAGAAATATGCCAACTCATTATGCACACAAAAATACTCATTTTCAAAGTATCTGAAGGAGTACTTTATCCCCAAACTCCTTTCTCCTTTCCAAATATTTGTATAACCCCTTTTTATGACTGCAAATTCAGCAGAACATGTAAGAGAAATAATGTTGTTGTCTAATAATTATAATAATTCTTGGCTCATTAACTTTTCCTATTTTGGTTTTAACAGCCTCTTTGTAGTAGGTTGAATTGTGGCCCTCCAAAAGATATGCCCACATTCTAAACACCGGCGCCTATGAATGTTACCTTGAATTGAAAGGATTATCCTAGATTATATATGTGGCCACTATGCTCAATGACAAATTTCCTTACGAGAGAGAGGCAAATTTCAGACAGAAGAGGGGACGACATAGAAGTAGAGAAGAGAAAGCAATGTAAAGACTGAGGCACTGATTGGAGTCATGTGGCTATATACCAGTAACGCCAAGGATTGCCAGAAACCATAGAAACTAGAAGGGAGGCGTGGGATGGATTCTCTAAGCCTAAGGATCTAAGCCTCCAGAAGGAACAGACTCTGTTGACACCTTGATTTCAGACTTCTGACTTCTGGCTTCCAGAACCGTGAGATAAAAAATTATATTATTTAAAGCCACTCATTTTCTGGTCATTTGCTATGGAAGCCCTAGGAAATTGACTATACCTTTTTTTTTTTTACTTTTTGCTACTCGAATAAACAAACTGAAGATCCCCACATACCAAATCCTATTCCCCTGCTGTCTGGTAGTTAGATCTTGCAGGATGAGGGAGCCAAGGTAAGGTGGCATGGGTGTTAGGAGCACTTACTGAAACTCTACAAGTGATGTACTACACTGAAGGAAGTGGCCTGGGTGATTTGAGAAACTTTAACTTCAGAAACTGGTGTTATTGGCTGAGGATAATACAAGTGGAGGTTCACCAGGATACCATATCATTATAGCATACTATTAACTTGACCTCAGATAAAACCTCCCTTGTGTCGAAAGCATAAAGCTGAATTTTCAAGCATCTATCAAATATCAGTTCCATGGTCAATATGCGAGTCACTTTTATTAGATCACGTTGTAATTCACACAACATTGAACAAATTATATCATTAGTCTGTTAAATAGATCGCCGTGAATTTCTTTGGAAATTGTTGATTTAGCAAAAGGAAATACCCTAATGCATTCTATTTAGTGTAATATTCTTCTTCAGATATATTTGCTGCAAATTTCTGACAATCAGCTAACTAGATAAAAAACCTCCTTCACATTTATACCAGGTAAATAGTGTTATGATGTTTAGTTTAACAATAAATGATATCTAGGATGGTAGTATATTTTAGTAATTTTTCTCATCTTTCATTGCAGCTATGAAGGCATAAAAAATAAAATGTCCATTAGTATTATTCAGGTTTAAAAACATATCCCAGGATATCTTTTCTGCTTTTTTCTATAATGTCAGGAAGGTTTTGGTTTCATCGATATTTCCTGTAACTGTACTAAGAAAAATTGGAGTAAAAATCTAGAACAATTCATTCAACAAATAACTATTAAACATCTTTTCTGGGCTTGGTTTAGTGCCCAATGCTGGAAATCTATCTTAATAGTAGGTTTGTTTTTTTTTTGGTACTTTCTTATAAATCAATCTCCAAACATTGATATGAAAATACACACACACACACACACACACACACACACATATGCACACATGGAAAGTTAACATAAATCAGTTTTAAGCTTATGGAGGATCTATATCTCTTTTTTTAACGTTTGTTCCTTTGTTTGTTTGTTTGTTTGTTTATTTTTGAGAAAGAGAGCACTAGCATGAGAAGGGGAGGGGCATAGAGAGAGAGGGAGACAGAATCTGAAACAGACTCCTCACTGTCAGTGCAGAATCTGACACAGGGCTTGAATTCATGAACCATGGGATCGTGACCTGAGCTGAAGTCAGGCATTTAACCAACTGAGCCACCCAGGGGCCTCAGACATCTCTTTTCTAAGAGCAGAGTCAGGAGAGAGGACTGCAATGAGATTTAAATGTTGAGGAGTGTTAATTTTGCCTGGTTTTTATCCATTGTGATATCCAAATGTATTGGACTGAATTCAAGTAAGTAAGGCTTTAATTCCTCGTGTATGGTAGTAAAAGTACCATAACATGGAGATATGTATATGACAGGGTGCAGTCCCTTTAAAAAAATGATAAGGGATAGAATATATTTTTTTCTCTAGGAATTTATCTTTTTTTAAAAATTTTTTTTATTTGACGTTTATTTATTTTTGAGACATAGAGAGACAGAGAATGAACGGAGGAGGGTCAGAGAGAGAGGGAGACACAGAGTCTGAAACAGGCCCCAGGCTCCGAGCTGTCAGCACAGAGCCCGATGTGGGGCTCGAACTCACGGACTGTGAGATCATGACCTGAGCCAAAGTCGGTCGCCCAACCGACTGAGCCACCCACCCGCCCCTAGGAATTTATCTTTAACTGTAGACATAATTGGTATTCTATGTATGTGTGACACATGAGAAAGAAATAGTCATTGTGTTGTGTATATCGCTTTTCTTTGGGTATCCCAATCCATACTTGCCCAAATTATATTTAGCTTCCTTGTATCACTTCTCTACCAAAGGTTCTGCTATTTTGTTTTCTGCAGTTTCTTGTTTTTTAATGTTTATTTACTTATTTTTGAGAGAAAGGACTAGCAGGGGAGGGGCAGAGAGAGAGGGAGACACAGAATCTGAACCAGGCTCCCAGGCTTTGAGCTGTCAACACAGAGCCTGATGCAGGGCTAGGACTCATGAACCACAAGATCATGACCTGAGCCAAAGTCAGATGCCTAACCAACTGAGCCACCCAGGTGCCCCTGTTTTCTGCACTTTCTTAAAAGCTAGATATATGGAGAATATTTACTCTTCCCCAAATAAGCCAGATATTAAACAAAAACTCCAAAACCTTCCCTTATGAATATTCTAAATTCTCAACACTTTTGAAGTGTCAATAGGAAATCTTATTTCCAGTTTTGTTTGAATGCAGAGATAATAGCAGGTAGGCAGAAAATGCCACCTATTGTCTACGGAGACAGAATCACCAATTCCGTTGATCACAAGAGAGTCCATTGCTTGAAATAACATTAATTGATTTTAATTAGTATTTTTGAGAGCTCATTATGTGCTAAGTACTCTGTCAGTTACTGAGACTAATGCAAAGAGGTTGACAAAAATAGTCCTTTCCTGGCTTACACTTTGAGAAAATCCCAGTTTAAAAAGATGGCAAAAAAATGTAATATTTTAATCTGAGGACAATGGCAGTACAGGTAGAGACGAACAAACTTTGGGGACATAAAGAAAAGTTTACAGCATCAGTGTAGCAGATGCTTCATTGCCATATGCTCACATCCCTAGAGTCATACTACTTCAGTGAGCTATAACTTAATCCTAATCAACCAGACTTGCTTTTGTTTTTGTTTTTGTTTTCCCCAGAAGACACGAAATGGCACACAGCCTTCATGGGCAGCAAGCCCAGGAAATAATCCTTAATCAAAGGCTGGAGGGCAGGGGTAGTGGATTGTATAAAGACCCAAGGCCGCTTGCCTCTAGGGTCAATTAATGCTGAGATGTGTGTCGTCCTCCGTTTCTCAAGTTTCTCCATGTGTTAAGCTCCAATCATCCCTTGATAATGAACCTTTCACTAGCTGCCTTTCCTCCCCAGCTTTCCTACAAGGCTTCCCTCTACCTCTCAAACAAACTTCTTGTACTTAAATCCTGTTACAGGGTTTGCTTCTGATGGACATTGATAATAGAAGCGGTCTAAGGGAGCAAATTCTATAAACAGGACACGAAAGTTGGAACACTAGTCAGACAAATGTCAAAAACCCCCTTTGGAGGTAGTTCTTAGGGGAATGATAATTCTTGGCATGCTAGAGTATCACATTAATAAGATTCCCACATGAAGTGAATTGGGGTGAGATGCAGATAGAGAGAAAGCATTCACTTATGCAGTATCTCTAGCATTTGAGATGTGTTGGTGATGGGAAGTCTGAGGACTTGGAGTTGATTGGTTGCTGGGAAGAAAGGTAATCAAATTGATGAGAGATAACAGTAAAATAATATTCCCTTCTTCTAATGGAAATCACAATCACATCACATGACCTATAAGGTGTCATTTTGTTTTGTAAAGTAAGTCGTACAAATAAAACCTTTTGGGTTCCTTAGTAGACTGAATAGTGTCCCCCCAAAAGATATATCTAAATCACAATCTCTGGCACCTGTGAATGTAATTCACTGCAGATGTAAGTTTTAGAATGGGATCATACTGGATTAAAATGGACCCTAAATCCAATATGAATGTCCTTATATGGGACAGGAAAGGGCACACAGAGTCACAGGAAAGAAGCCATGTGAGGACAGAAGCAGACAGAGTTTTGCTGCTGCAGACTAGGCAACCATCAGAGGCTGGAGGAGATGGGGAGGATCCTTGCTAGAGCTAGCTGATGGACTGTGGTCCTGCTGACCTCTTGACTTTGAACTTCTGGACTCCCAGAGTTCTGTTGTTTTAAGCCAATATAGAGACTTTTAAACCCTAGAATGAAAGTACTCCCTCTGACTTCGCTGAAGTCTCAGATTATTTTTGTGAATGTCCCAAGGAAACTGAAAATTGTCAGTGCATGTGCATGTGGAGGGCTTGAGATGAGCATGCGTGGAAAGAGCAGGGGCGTGGCACGTGTCCCAGCCTACAACTTCAACTTGGAATGATAATTTGTCTTTCATACATTTGTTAAAAATTAGGATTCTTGCAATTCATATTGATTTCTTATTTAGTTTTAGAACTTAGTACTTCTGACACAAAGCAGTTATTTAGAGGGAAATTAACTTTCCTTGAGCCTTAGTTTCTTCATACGCAAAACAAGAAATATCAAGTTGGTAAAAAAAAAATTCTATAAGAACCTTATTCTAATTTTCTGATAAATTTTAAACATAAATCAATTAATTTTATCATAAAAATATTAAACCGATCATTAAATTGCCATAAAAATTCATGAGTTAGTTGTCTGCATTTTAATTGTATTCAATTCATTTCTTTTCGTTTTTGAGGTAGTACAATGATTCAAACACATGGATTTTGTCAGCAGTGACAAAAATTGAGTGTTGATAGAAGTCTTCTTACTCAGTGGTACAACTGAATTATGTTCAATACCATTGATTCTGTGACCTATTTTACATAATCACTTATAATATTAACAACTAATTATCACTGTGTAGCCTTAATGTTGAGATGAAAAACTTGCTTCTAATAACTAAAGTTTTATTGAGGATCATTAAAATCTCATTGATTTTTTCTTATTATTAATGGAGTAAAACAAGTTTGCATTTGTATTTGAATACAAAAGCTAACACACACTAAATAAATTGAGAATAACTCAATTGGAGATTCAGTGGATGGAACAAACACACATTCAGTATTTTTAAAATTTTTGCTCCCCATTTCATATATAAGAAGCTTTTCATCTTCGGGGGGCCTGGTGGCTCAGTCGGTTAAGCGTCCGACTTCGGCTAAGGTCATGACCTCACGGTTCGTGAGTTCGAGCCCCGGGTCAGCTCTGTGCTGACCGCTCAGAGCCTGGAGCCTGTTTCGGATTCTGTGTCTCCCTCTCTCTGACCCCCCCCCCCCCCCGTTCATGCTCTGTCTCTCTCTGTCTCAAAAATAAATAAACGTTAAAAAAAGGAAAGAAGCTTTTCATCTTCAGGTGTGTACCCAATCTTCCTTTTGCCACTTCTAACTCATCAAAGAGCATTTTGTTTCTCTATTGTGTTTATAATTAGGAAGTTTTTACTTGGAGTATTTTAGCTATTGGCTTGCAAATATTCAAGGTGTCAAAAAAATCAGCATTCTTTTGCTTCAAATAAAGTTTAGGGGTATAGACTGCACGGCCTAACAAGTAGTCACTAGCCATATGTGACTATCGAGACTCAAATGTCACATTTGATTTTTAAATAAACAATTTTGAAAATTTAGTATATAAAAACTGAAAATTATCTCAATCGTTTTATATTGACTTCATGTTGAAATGATAACATTTTGACTATATAAGGTTAAATTTTAAAAGATATTAATGTAATTTCATCCTGTTATTATTTTCTTTTAATGTGGATACCAGCATACTGAAATATACTCCCAGTTTGGGCTTGCATGATTTTTCCACTGGACAGTGTTAATCAATTTTATATACTTATTAAAGCTCCTGTAGGACTACAAACTAGCATATAAGAAAGAAGTTATAGGAAAGGGACAATAACACGTGTTAAACACATATAGTGCACAGGGCTTTATCCTATGGCTTGATCAATTCTCACAATAATCTTCTGAGAATGATGTCATTATTTTCCCTATTTTGCTATCAAGACATCTAAAGCTTAGAGTGATTAATTAACTTACTTTTTATTTCTTTTTAATTTTTTAAATGTTTATTTATTTTTGAGAGAGAGAGAGAGAGAGAGAGAGAGAGCGCATAAATGTGAGAGGGGCAGAGAGAGAGAGACATACACACAGAATCCGAAGGAGGCTCCAGGCTCTGAGCTGTCAGCACACAGCTGGATGAGGGGCTTGAACTCCTGAACCACGAGATCATGATGTGAGCTGAAGTCGGACGCCTAACTGACTGAGCCACCCAGGGGTCCCTTAACTTACCTTTTAAATAGGACTAGTTAAAAGTAGAGTCAGAAACCAGAGCATTTATTACCTGCTACTTGCAAGTTTCTTAGTTTAAAAAAATATAATTTCCAGTAGAAGATATCAGAGACTGCTTGTTGTCTCCAAAATCTTTTTTACCCTTTATCACAGCAATAGAATTCCCAATTTTAGTTGGGCCTTGCATGTCTCAACCCACCTGCAGTCACATATACTATATGACTAAGGTGTGGCCAATGGGATGCAAGCAGATGGGAATCTTCCTCAGAAAGATGATGTGTGTCCTTTGCTCCTTCTACTTCCCCCACTCTCTCCTTGAACATGTGTGATGTCTGGAATCAGAGTAACTCTTTTAGGCTATAAGACTTTAGGGATACAAACCACTCCTAGGAGAACAACAAGATAAACTAACCTGACTTTCTGGAGATTTCACCCAGGAGACTGGCATAAACATAGTTGGATGGCTTGCTTACCTCAAGACTTCTACATGTGAGGAAAAGAAAAGCAGATGTTGATTAAGCCACTGATACGTTTGCTTTCTGTGATTTTTATTTTTATTTATTTTTTTAAATTTTTTAATTTATTTTTGAGAGAGGGAGACAGAGTGAGAAGGGGAGGGGCAGAGAGAGAGCTAGAGAGAGAATACTAAGCAGGCTCTGTGCTGTCAGCACGGAGCCTGATGTGGGACTTGAACTCATAAGCCGTGAGATCATGACCCAAGCTGAAACCAAAGTCAGATGCTTAACCGACTGAGCCACCGACTGAGCTCCAATGATTTTTAAATAAACATAGTCCTAACTTGATACCAATAGTAGCTAAATCACCCTAAAAATGGAATAGAAAATGTTTTTCTAGGTGGTTTCAAATTTTTGGATAAATAGTAACTGAAAAGCCTAAAGAATGATGATAACTTGGCAGCAAGGAATAGGAACATTCTAACCAAGGGATTTGTAGGGCTTTTTCTGGCAAAGATAAAAAAACAGAAGGGGAAGGAGAGGGATAATAGAACTTAACCAAACATAAATTACAAGCAAGAAGACACAACCTGACCTAGTTTCTCTGTAATTGTGCATAAAACCTTTGTGTCTTGGGACACCTTTCACTCTTAATTCATACCATTTGGTGCTCAGATCTCTTTCCCAGCATTGTCTTGAGATCAAACATGGCATAAACATGCCTTTACATTGGTAGACATCTGCTATCCGCAGTAACAAGATCACTACTTTCTCTATTAGCCTAAAATCATCAGAATGGTAAAAGAAGCAGAGAAAAATGCCCATTCCTGATCTGTCTCAACCATAAAATCAGGGAGAATGTACAAGACGTGTGGGAGAAGGCTCCTCTTACACACCACTGCCATACAAAAGTGTAGAGCTGAAAACCAATACAAAAATGCCAATAAAAATTGATGCCTCCAAATGCAAAGAGGACAACTAGAACCAAATGGGGAAGCTATTTATTTTATTTTGCTACATGCTCAAGGCTTGATTTTCATTTTCCCCACCTTCAGGTTGTCATTTTGCCCGTGACGTTTTTCATTAGACTTTCAGCTGACAAGCAAGTGATAGTCTTCAAACTTGAGATTAGTTCACTAATAGGAATTCTTGCTTGAGGCTCTGTCTGCATCTCAGAGGCGGGACGGTGTCCAAGAGTTCTGCCAATGGGAACTTTTAGAGGTGGGAGCAGATTTGAGATTAAGGACTCCCTCCTTGTACTTTCCCTCCACCCAACCCTTCCATTCATATTATTGAATTTATTTAAGCAGTCTTGCCCTCTTGGAATTCAAGCTGAGGAAGAAAAATAAGCAGGCATGGAACTGACCACGAGAGACAGTATCGTCTCTGATGACTTTGTTAAAAATACAAACCAGTGTTTACTAAACCTGTTTACTGAGTTAAATTTACAAGTTACTAACAATAACTCTCAATGGCCTGCTGAAATTGTTTTTTTTACTTAATTTTTTCTTTACTTAGTATTCTAATTACATTATTTTCTTAAATTTATATATATATTATGTACTGAAATAAAATTTACCCTTTGAAAAAGTTGGAAACTAAAAGCAGATAAAACTTGGGTTGTTTTTCTACACGAAATAATGTGTTCAAGGCTAACATATTTAAGAAATGGGATTTTCGCTTTAGAAGAGTAAAAAACCCACATAAAGCGTTAATCTCTAACTTAGGAAAACTGGGTTAAGGTTTTAAAACTAAGGATCAGACAAAATACACACAATATTTTTTGTAAATGTTCTCTTTTTCTCCAATTATTTTAAAGTTTTAAAAGCATTGCCTCTGCACCGAGGGTGCTACTGAAAGAATCCAGTCAGTTTAAGGATTTAAAATAATTGTCAAATTTCAGCATTCCTGGGATGCAGCTATATTTCTCAGAAAGCCTATAAATATTTCTCAGATGACTTTGAATCTATGAAGTGACTCTAAGCTAATGAAAATTGAATGGGGGCTGGAGTTTTTCCCCAAAGCCTAATGTTTAGAATTTTAATCTACCATATTCAGTCAGCCCTAATTAGAGGACTTCAGCACTACCCAGACATCTATCACCATGATGTGACTCTGGGGAGGCATGTGAGTGTAATTAATCAGTTTGAATACCTGCCGTTCCCTCTTTTCCCTTGTGAAGATTAGAAGAGAGAGAGATGACTAGAGTCACCATGTTGTGTAAACAACTCCATACCTTACCAGTTCAAATTATTTTACTTTTGTAGAAGAGCCCATGTTTTTAAAAGTTGCCAATCTCCATTTTTCATTCCTTTTAATGTATACATTCATAAGCATTTTCTTCTCCTCACCTGAAAATAACAAAGTGGCTTTACTGGACGGGCCGGGGAGGCAGGGATTTACTGACTGTCTTATCAAGAATGTGCTGCTCTGTCTCAAAGGGCAGAGTTGCTCCATGTGAATCCCTAGTGCTTTATCCATGAACACCTGGCTTTTCTTTGGAGATTTCCATCCAAGTATTGAGAGTCTGACCTTTCTTAACTCATGAGATAATGACAAGGCTGCCAAACATGTGTTGTCTCATAATTGCTTTTACAGATCTGTGCCATAAGCTATGATTAAGTACTAGGAGAAAGGTCATTAAAAGATTTTAAAAAGATGAATAAAATGGCTTATTAAGGGAAATTAATGAATTGAGAATTCTGTAGTACCTTTGTATTAACAACAAAGATGGAGAGACAGTAAGCATTAATGAATGTTAAATGTTCAAGAATATTTTTCTGCTGGGCTATCACAGTTTGGGTATGAGTGGCGGCCTTTACATGTTAGATGCTCTTATGTGTACTCTATAAGACAGTAATGAGAAAAGGGTGGTAGTTGTCTTTCAGTGGAGTGAAGAATAAAGGAGGCTAGTCTCTATTTTCCCAAAGGAATTACATACTTTGAGCTATTCAGCTTAGATGTGTGCCTCATTCAAAATTTGAGATTCAGAATTTTTTTCCATTCTCAATGCCCATCACCCATTTTCCCCTCTCCCCTGCCACTTTAGTTTGATGGGTACTCCCCTGCCCCATCAGTTTGATGGGCACTGAGAAGGGCACTTGTTGGGGTGCACACTGGGGTGTTGTATGTAAGTGATGAATCATAGGAATCTACTCCTGAAGCCAAGAGCACATTGTATACACTGCATGTTAGCTAACATGACAATAAATTATATTTAAAAACAAATAAATAAATTTCCAGCACACACACACACACACACACACACACACACACACACACAATTTTTCTTCCATCAGCAAATCAGAGTAGGCAGAAACAACATAGGTCACTGGACCTAAGGTTCAAAAACCACTGGAGTATCAGAGTAGACCATAAAAGATAGTCATAATGAAGCTTCTACTGGACTTTGACCAAAATTTGCTTTTGTGGCAACTCTTCTCTGTAGATAAAGCAATGTATCTTAAATATATCACGTTGGGGTACCTGGGTGGCTCATTCAGTTAAGCGTCTAACTTTGGCTCAGGTTATGATCTTGTGGTTTGTGAGTTTGAGCCCCACATCAGGCTCTGTGCTGACAGCTCAGAGCCTTCAGCCTGGTTCAGATTGTGTGTCTTTCTCTGCCCCTCCCCCGCTCATACCCTGTCTCTCTCTCTCTCAAAAATAAACATTAGAAAAAAATTTTTTAAAAAGATATCATGTCTAATTTTGGGGGCCTTTGGTCTGAAGACAAGTCAAGAGTTTCTTAGAGCTCTCTGGAGGAGTTGGTAAAGGAGACAGCTTATATTTCTAATAGAAACAAAAGACCTCCAATTAAAAAGCCCCAAAATAAATGCAACCAGTGGAAATGTAAAGCAGAAATTGTTCCAGGACCAAAGTTATGGTAGCAGAGGCTGAGTAGTGGAACTTGAGTTGTGTTCTAGAATTTGGACTTAAACAAAGAATTAAATGAGACTTCCCTATGGGGGGAAAAAACGGCAAACAGAATTTTAGAAAATAATTTAAAAATCGGACCATGGAAAGCTAATATTTTGCTTATTCTTATAGGAAACTTGGGTAATTCCTGAATTCTTAAAGCATATCCATGTTGCCAAGACTCTTGACTACAATTTTGGCCATTTAGGATCCAAGGAAAAAGTCCAGAAGGAAATACTAGTCATGCAATCTTATATAGTCTTAATTTTATATAAGTCTTGACTCCAGTCCTTATCAGGGAAGCAGATTATGACCAATCCAAAGTCTGTCTCACAGAGGAAAGTAATTTGGATGATTGTTATCTATTTTTATAGATGTTATTATACCTTCTTCTAACACATCATCCCAATCTACCCCTGCACAACTCCTACCACATACTGACCAGTCAAAAAATACTGGTAAGAGAGTTTGTATTTTGGAGTCTTTGTTTTGTTTTCATCTGGTTATACTATTCTTGAAATCGCTCCAGACACTCAAGGGTCCTGATGCCCTTCCTGCTGTGTTACCTATCAAAGATTTCATATTATATAAGCGTTTTTCCAATAATCAATGATCCAAGAGCTCCACTGAAGAAGTTTTTAACCAAATTAAAGAAGTGAAGTACATTAAAAAAATTAAAAAAAAAAGAAGTAAAGTACAGTTTGATTCATCAGGCAAAGCAAAAGACCAAAGGAAAACTACTAAAAAGAAAAGAAACAAGCAAAACAAATACAACAAAAACTGTCTGATTACTAAACTGGGTTAGATAAGTTATCATTGCTTCTGTTTTTAAGGTTCCAAATGAAAGAAATCCATTTGTATGTAGTCAAAAATGTCACCCCCAGGTGAAAATTTCACTGTGACTGAGAGTGAAGCCATTTGCTAATACAGTCATTCTCTATAAAACTAGCCTGTGTACTGGATTTTCTCTGACTTGAGTATTTTCAAGTTTATTTTATAATTCTCATTTTTTTTCTTGATCTACCCTGTATAAGAGAACAGGCAAGAAGTAACATTTTCTTGACAGTGGTGCTCTAAATGAAAACATGCACCTTCAGAGCAGGTCAATAAGTAACATCAAGTAATGAGCATAGTCATTCTAGAACCCTGGGTTTATATCACTAAAATTTAAATAGAGTAATTTCAGGTCATATTAGCAAAGAAAGTTTGCAGATGATATTTTGCTATTTAAAGCATAATTTGAATTCAGGTATATGTTAATTACTAGCAGAAAAAGGGATGATTAAAGTTGTGTAAATCATGAAAATGAATGCATGTGCTGATAATATTTTATGATCCAACATAAAGCACTTTCCCGCCTGAATTTTAAGATTTAGAAAGCAGTCCATTCCTAAAAAATGTTTTTATAAAATTTTATGATTATCAATTTTTTTCTTTGGAAACAAAGGAAGAGTTCAATTAACCCTCTTCTTTGTAGAAATGTACTACATTTATGATTTCTAAGGCATCAACAGAAGAATAAAAGTTAAATAGCAAGAATAATACTAGCAGTGCTAAGAGAGCATTTTCTGAAGTCAGACAAAGCAAAGACAATGTCTGATTGCGAGCACCCCAAAGACAAAAGTAATGAAAAGGAGAATGAATAATCTTGGCTAAAAGCTTTTTCTTCCCCGCCTCCCCCTTTGTAGAGTACTCATGTTTTAGGTCATCCTTTCATCCAACAGTGCTGATTCATCAGCTTTGAAGAAAATGTCATGTTCTTTGTGGGAGCTTAGTAAACAATCAAGAGAGCTGATAAGAATTTACAAAGCAGAAAAACGGTATCATCCACCTATTTGTTACATGGTATAGACATTGTACCGGCTCTGTATAGTTCCTTTTTAAGTTAGAAAAATGAAAAGAGAAACTAACGTACCAACAGTTGTCTATCCAGATTGTCAAAGAACCATTTTTAGCATCTTTCTAAATAATAAAGATGGTATTGGTAACAGGTACAGAAGTTGCAATGACTGGATCTGAGGATTTTATGTATTAATAACTATACATTTTTGTAATTCAATAGATAAGTATTTAGAAAACTCACTATGAGCCAAGCTATCAAATATTGGTGCCATATTTGTCAATTATTAAAGTTATCATTATGATTAGGCTGGTGGTAGTGGGATAAAGGGGAGAAGTAGGGGTGGGGCATAGGTCCAATGAGAAGAAATGCAAGAAAGGAAAGTAATGTTGATTCTGTAGATACTTTCCTATATACCTCATTTCCTTAGTCTTTAACTTTTACATTACCCTAACAATACAGGAGTGATCACCGATGTTCCCTATATTTTTCTTTATTATTTTTTTTCTTAGCAAATGAAAACTCCTTGGCTTAATGTCATGTGATTCTCATAGCAATTAAGTTACATACTTAGGATTTGAAACTATGTCTATTTTACTTCTGGTTGTATAGTTTTAAAAACTTGCCTCAGGACCTAGGGGGAAACTTGGGCTACTACATTCCTCCTCAACAGTGTTATGTGATTTTGTGCTATAAAACAGACTAATGGTTCCAGGAACCCATAATAACAAGTTTGAATTAATGGCCCCCTTTGCCCAATGACACAACCATTTCAAATCCCACTGTTTACTGTTATTTATTGTGTAAATATGAATATGAATATGAATATTTATAATTTCCAGAAACCACTATCCCGGTTTATACATTATCACCTGAACTCTAATTTCCTTACCATCTTGGACATGTTCTAATTAGGTCTTATCTTTCATCCCCTTTGTGAGGATCAGGTTTAAAACACTGCACCCGTGGAAGCCCTGAATCAGTTAATTAGCAGTCCATAAATCTTCAGTCTTTTACTTGTGTTCACCTCTTGACCTTATCTAAAATGTAACTGTCTGTCCAGGCTAGTGCTTTGCCTGTATCCCGCAGATCTAGGGGGGTAGACAGATTGTGTTCTACTTTCAAAAGGTTTAAACATTTTTCTTTCCAACCACAATTCTTATTTACTGGTCCCAACTTATTTATTCTACTTGTATTCATTTTCTCCATTTATCGGTCGGTACCCTCTTACCTGCACTTCCATTTTCACTCAGTCTGTATAAATTGAGATATTATTAAAGTGACCTCATTGAAAACATTCAGAAGTCTCTTGTCCACTCAACCACTCTCATCCTTGAATGCAGGGTTTTCATCTCTGCACCTGCTATCAAACTGCTGGATGTAGCTATGGGAAAGTATCGGTTTCACTGCTAATTCACAATGGCAAGCACAAATAAATAGCACTGCCAAGGAAACCTACTATTTTTCTGTTGGTGCCTTTTCCTTTATCTTCCAAATTCTAACCATCTCTCTTTCCTACCATCATGTACTTTCAGATAATGATTTCACTTCATATTTCATTGAGAAAATAGAATCCAACACAGAAAAAGAACTATTTTTCCACCAATACATCTATAATCTGACGCAAATTTGTATCCTTCATTTGTCTTTGCTCTTGTTCCCTTACTCCTATCAGTCAACCTTTCTTTTCCTTGCTTCTGAATAATATCTATTTGATTTTACTCAAAATTTTAGCACACTGTATTCATCACTTTCTTCAGAATTATTGATTTACCCTGCTACACTGGATTATTACCATTAGTTGATTGGCTCCCACTAAATGAATTATAATTCCACTCTCCAACAAACTAATAAACACATTTCTTCTTGATGACATAACTATCAGACAGGCCATTTTCAATTCCTCTTTGTAGAAAAAAAATCCAAAGCATCTTCTATAATTTTTGTCTGATTTTCTTACTTTCCATTTATTTGTCAACCAATTTTCATTGGACTTTGTAGCGCCACTCTCCAGACTTAAGATATTAAGATGATAAAAAACCATCGTGTTCCTCGCTTATCAATATTTCTTTAGCCTCATCTTTCTTGAAATTTCATCAGCCTCCTCTTCTTTTTTGGATTCCTTGAAATCACATATCCCTGGATTTCCTCTCCTCTTTCCCCTTTGCTTCTTTCTAGAAACCCATCCCAGGATATACCAATTCAAAATTTTAAATATGGGTATGTCCCAGAGGTCAAGTTAGAGTAACTTTTTTTTTCCATTTGACCTCCACCCTGAATGATTGAATCTAATAAATACCAAATCTGCAAAAAATATTTATATGCGATGATTACTCAATTTGTATGTTCAGATGGTTAATCCAATATTTTATTATACATCTTCAGTTGCATGTCTAATAGGCATCTCAAACTTAGTGTCCTTATGCACTACAACTTGTATCCCTTCCCAGGAGTTCCTTCTCAGTAATAGCATTGCAGAGTCCATAACCAAAGCATTCCGTAGTTTTCCCACTCATGTTTTCCTCATTCAACCTATCATCATGTGCTTTTGGGAATAACTCAAATATGTCAAAATATGCCAACTTTCCTGCCTCAGTTTCTGGTCCCTATTCAATCACCAGTTCATGTAACATTCAGAATGACAGTATTTTTTTTTTTTAGTCCAATAAAAAAATGTCTCTTGGTGTGCCTGGGTGGCTTAGGTGGTTAGCATCTGACTCTTGATTTCAGCTCGGGTCAGGATATCACAGTTCATGAGATTGAGCCCAGTGTCTGGCTCTGTGCTGACAGTGTAGATAGAGCCTACTTGGGATTCTCTCTCTCCCTCTCTCTCTGCCCCTCCCCCATTCATATTCATTTTCTCTCTCTCTCTCTCTCTCAAAAATAAATAAATGAATTTTAAAAATGTTCCTGTCCAGCTATAAAAAAAAAATCAATGGCTTGGCATTAAAAAATAAATAAAATCCAAACTTCTTACCGTAGCCTTCAGGACTCCTAGCTGTCTCATCCTGCTCATTCTCAGCTCTCTTGTAATCATACAGGCAGACTTGCTATTTGTTCCACTCCCTCACCTCAGCACCCTAGCACCTGTCCTTCCCATTCTTTGCCTGAATTGCTTTTTCTTAGGGACTTCACATTACTGATTCCTTTGTGTTTCTTGTTTCTCATCTGCAGAAAAGCTCTTCATTTTCACACTATGAAAATTTCCCCCATTACTCCATCGAGTCATCTTGATTATTTCAAAATATATCATTTTCCTTTCCATTAAATTTTTTTTTGTTTGTTTCAGGTTTTTATTTCAATTCTGGCTAGTTAACATACAGAGTAATATTGTTTCAGGAGTAGAATTTAGTGATTCATCACTTACATATAACACCCAGTGCTCATCCCAACAAGTGCCCTCCTTAATACCCTTCACCCATCTAGCCCATCCCTCCACGCAACACCCCTACATCAACCCTCAGTTTGTCTCTATCATTAAGAGTATCTTATGGTTTGCTTCCCTCTCTTTTTTCCCCCTTCCCCTCTGTTCACCTGTTTTATTTCTTAAATTCCACATCTGAGTGGAATCATGATATTTGTCTTTCTCTATTTTGCTTAGCATAATACACTGTAGCTCCATCCACATCTTTGCAGCAAGATTTCATTCTTTTTGATGGCTGAATATGGATAATTACTCAGCCATCAAAAAGAATTAAATCTTGCCATTTGCAAATATTTGAAGACATATATATATATATATACACACATATGTATGTATATATGTATATATATGTATATATACACATATATGTATGTATATATGTATATATACACATATATATACATATATGTATGTATGTGTATACACACAAACACACACAAACACACACACAAACACACACACACTGCTTCTGTATTCATCAGCTGATGGACATTTGAGCTCATTCCATAATTTGGCTATTGTTCATGGTGCTGCTATAAACATTAGGGTGCATGTGTCCCTTCGAATCAGTATTTTTGTATCCTTTGGGTAAATACCTAGTAGTGCAATTGCTGGGTCTAGGGTAGTTATATTTTTAACTTATTGAGGAACCTCTATACTGTTTTCCAGAGTGGCTACCAGACACATGAAAAGATATTCCACAGCACTCATCATCAGGAAATACAAATCAAGAGTCACAGTGTATACACTAAATCTATTTTGATTGAATAGGTACACAGGACATGCGATGGGGATAGAGATAGTTACATTAATGAACTTTATGTTTCCTTTTAGAATTAGTTAAATACATATCAGAAATGCTACTATGATTTTAACTCTAAATCCATCAATCTCCTTTTACTTCTTTTAGACATTCCTTTCTTGATGTCTAAACCCTTTAAATTCTGGGTTTTTAAAATTTTTTTTAAACAAAACCATCACTCTAGAGAATGGATGGAGGCCCTGTTAAAACAATTCTCAGGGAAAAATGGAGCTCCAGAAATGAGTAGGTATGTTACACAGTGGTCATCCTTCACTACCCACAAGTGTAAGTGCTGATTTATTGATTATTCCAGAATCTAAACCGATTGTTAAGATGGGTGTTATATGTAAGTGATGAAACCAGCTACATTGTATATTAACTAACTTAAATTAAATTAACTGATTAAACAAACAAACAAAGATGCCCAATGGTGATCCTTGTTCAATTACTCTAAAGACCATTGTTGAGAAGGTCACCTGGGTGACTCAGTTGGTTGAGCATCCGACTTCAGCTCAGGTCATGATCTTGCGGTTTGTGAGTTCGAGCCCCATGTCAGGCTTTGTGCTGACAGCTCGGAGCCTGGAGCCTGTTTTGGATTCTGTGTCTCCCTCTCTCTCTGCCCTCTCCCACTCACACTCTGTCTCTCTCTCTCAAAAATAAACATTAAAAAAATTTAAAAAAAAGACCATGTTGACAAACAATTCTTCATATATCTCTCATATTTCTGCATGTCTTCCTAGCAAGACACTAACTTCCCTTTTGTCCAGAATCACTTTTCAAGGATGTCTGTATAACAAACAACCTTGAGGAACAGAGCCAGTGTAGCAAAGGTTGGGCATGCTTACTGTCCATGATAAAAGACTGGGCTTACCTATGCCCAGGGTTACTCTACTGTAATCAAATACATTGCTTGTTTAGTTATCTTAGGCCATATTTACATCGCCATGTGAGAATTGGGGCTTGGAAACTGATACATAGTGATACATTAAAAATATATATATTTTTAATTTAAGTATAATTGACATACAATGTTACATGAGTTTCATGTCTACAATTCCCTATACATTATGCTATGTTCACCAAAAGTGTGAATACCATTTGTCACCATACAATGCTATCACAGTATCATTGACTATATTCCCTATACTGTGCCTTTTATTCCCATGACTTAACAATCCATAACTGGAAGCCTGTCTCTCCCTCTCCCCTTCACCCATTATGCCCATACCTGTGCCCCTTCCTCTGGCAACCTTCAGTTTGTTGTCTGTATTTATAGTTCTGATTCTGCTTTTCATTTATTTATTTATTCATTTATGTTTTTTAGATCCACACATGAGTGAAGTCATATGTTATTTGTCTTTCTCAGTCTGACTTACTAAAGTGATATACTGCTATTACTCTGAGTAATCAACCCTCCTTTGTCTCTGGCCTAGATGTTGTCTACCTTCTATAAGCATTTCTGCAATGATAGCAGGCTAAATTGTTTGCTCACAAGTAGGTTAGAAGTCCATCGTTCTTGACCATCATTGGTATTTATCTGTCGTCTATGGGCTAATCAATGCCTTTAGTTTCCTATCTGACAGTATCTTTGTATCTCCAGTTATTAAATATTCGCTTTGCATTATGGTACTTTTTGTACTGTATAGATCCAATAATAATAATATTAAAATGACAGTCCATAGATGTATAAATATCTATCATTATCTATTTTCAATCTTTTAATAATTAACCTTGACTTTTTAATTTTATTTACTCTAATCTTAGAAACATGTAACAATAAATATATGTGTTTTGATTCAAGTTTAGCAATTATTGTATTGAAGATGTGTTCTCACAGGAATGCTAAGATGTTTTCTATGATAAAAATCACTTTGGGGAAATCTGAGCATTTACTATACAGAGTACTCTACATTTGAGAGATTCTGTGCATTTAGAGTTCAGAAAAAACTCAGAATGAGTTAGTTTAATGAAAAATCACTCTCTGTTACATAACCAACTCACTTGGAAACATATGAGTTGAAATACACCACAAACCAAATTGTTATTACATTAAGAAATCTTCATAGCTTTATGAGGTATGGATATTCAAATAACTACATTGACTGAAACACCACTTCCTGGTTGGTTGGCTGGGTGGTTTGTATGTTTATTTATTCATTTATCTTGGAGAATTCTAACTGAATGAGATACTGAATGGCCTTGTACTTTTAAACTTCCAGATAGAAAAATAGATTCCTATTTGTCTAGAAATACATACATATCCTTTTATGTATAACTTCCTATGTAAACTCACTAGATGTTTTGACATGCATAATTAGGTGACTAAAAATATATCCCAACAACTAATTAAATTTAAACAATTTTTTAAAAGAACTATTGTAAGAGTGTGCATACACTCACAAACTGTGAGATCATGACCTGAGCTGAAATCAGGAGTTGCATGCTTCAACACCTGAGTCACCCAGGCATCCCTAAGTTTCTTTTTTTAATATTTATTCAGTTTTGAGAGAGAGAGAGACAGAGAGACAGAGAGTGTGTGTGGGGGGTGGAGGGAGGTGGTTGGTGACAGGCAGAGAGAGAGGGAGACACAGAATCTGAACCAGTCTCCAAGCTCTGAGCTGTGAGCACAAAGCCTGATGGGGCTGGAACTCATGAGCCTCGAGATTTTGACCTGAACCTAAGTCAGAAGCTTAACTGACTGAGCCACCCAGGGGCTCCCAAATCACAGTATTCTTAAGAGAGTGGTATTTGGGAAGACAAATTTGAATTTAATAAATCAAAATTTGATCAAGCATATATCAAACTGTGTTAGTCCATTAAGATTGCTATAACAGAATACCATAGAGTGGATAGCTTATGAACAGCAGAAATTTATTCCTCACAGTTCTAAAGGCTGGAAGTCCAAGATCAAGGCAATAGAATGGCAAAGGCCCTCTTCTGGTTCATAGCCAGTGCCTTCTTAGTGAAGCTCTATAGGGTCTCTTTTATAAGTATACTAGTCCTAATCATGAGACTCCACCCTCATGACCTAATCATTACCTTTCAAAGGACCTACCTCCTCCTACCATAACGTTGGACTGTAGGAATTCAATATATGAGTGGGGAGGTATGTGACTTCAGACCATAGCACAAGGCCAGCTTAGAGACTAAAGCTTGTCATTAGTAACATGCTAAATATACCAAATGCTTACTGTGTGTAAAGCATTGTGTATAATATAATGATCAAAATAGACACAAGTCCTAATTTCCTGGAGCTTGCAGTTCAGTAGACATTGACTAACTAATTATTTAAATTATTTAAATTCAAGATTTTGCCAAATGCTATGAAGTAACCACTCCAGTGTTATAAAAGAAACATAATTTAATTTCACACCCATGAAAGCCTCCTAAGGATATGCTGTACACATTGGGATGGAATATCAGTAGAAGTTAAGCACAGCAGAGTCTCTGTGAGGTGGTTATGGAGATGGGGCATGTAGATAGGCAGATTCCAACACTCACACTAGTGAAAGATAATTTTTGTTGCTAGCTAACTAAAAGAGACTTCTTAATATCTGCTAATTCCTTTGTTCTGCTTTCCTGATCACCACACTTTTGATAATGTGGTGCTTGATTTAACTTGCCTTTGCTGTGAGAGAATCAGTCTCAGTTCACACGATTGTGCATTTTATAACATATTATTTGAATTATAATATGACTTTATGGTTAGTAGTCTGCAGAAAGAAAAAGCACTAACCAGCATTCTTGGCACATTTGTAATTTTAGTACAAATTAGCATATTAACATTTGGGCATTTCTCAGTCTATATGAGCCTAGTTAATGTATGTCCAGCTCGGAGATATAGACACCTTTAAAATGTGCCCCTCAAATTAGTCTGTGTATATCTAAGTCTTTACCAGATTTTAGACAGTGATGGATTCATTAAATAGCATTTATTAATGGATGCAGGGACCAGTTTGGGTAACCAGAAATTAGCACATTCTTCTTTGTTAAATGAGAACTGTTTATCCCTTTAGAACTGACTTATAGGGCGCCTGGGTGGCTCAGTCGGTTAAGCGTCTGACTTCAGCTCAGGTCATGATCTCACGGTCCGTGAGTTCCAGCACCGCGTCAGGCTCTGTGCTGACTGCTCAGAACCTGGAGCTGTTTCGGATTCTGTGTCTCCCTCTCTCTCTGACCCTCCCCCATTCATGCTTTGTCTCTCTCTGTCTCAAAAATAAATAAACGTTAAAAAAAAAAAAAAAGAACTGATTTATAAACAATTGGGAAACATGTTCTTATTCTTGCCTATTCAATTATTAGAAGTGACTAGGAAGATAACTTGAGTGGAAGTTATACTAGGTAATTAAAGACCATAATTAATAATCAATATTACTTGTTTACTCTCTTCAATGGAGATAGCATGCATCTAGTTAAAGCATGATGAAAAATAAGTTTAAAAATATACAAATAGACTGTAATCAGTTTTAACATTGAGAGATGACAATTATCAAATGCAATAGATTATTAAAAATAAAATTATTTTAGAAAATCATTAATAGCAATAGAAAGTATAAAGACAAACCAAAATCATTGCAATAAATAAGTGCAAAAGAGATTATACAGATAAAAACTGATCAGGAAATGATCTAATTTCTTTGCCTACTAACTGTTAGGAAAACATTTAGACTGAATTTTCATTGCTGTTATATTAGTGTGTATGTTTGCATATATGTATTTGTGTGTTTTCTTAACTAGTATGACCTTTACCACATAGACTATATTTTCCATAATACAAGTGATTTAGCTGCATATTAACATGTCCTGTCTTGCATTATTTATAGTAATGCACTCTACTTTCAAACTGACATCTCTCAATGACAAAGAACAATCAGTGAAAATGGAAGTCAGCTAAACCACAAATCAGTAACCAATGATTTGCCTCATTTAAAATTCTTAAAGTCCCTAAGGATCTTTAGGTCATGAGGTTGGAAAGTTTTGACAAAGCTAAATGTGGTAGTTGATATTCTTCCTTCTTAGAATAAATTTGGTAAGGTTACTAATTGGGAAATTTAATTACCATTATTTAGTATTAGTATTCTCTGTGTAATAGGCAACAATTACATGAGCTTACAAATTATTTGATCTTAAATACATAAACATTTTACCTTTAATATTCTAAGAAGACTTTAAATATTGCATAAATATTAATATGCATAAATAAAGCATATATATATGCTCTTAAATGTTAACTTGCCTTATAGATGTTAGACAGATATATAAAGAAAAACATCCTGCAAGATAGAGTTCAAATATACAAATATAAATTCCTATAAGCTGTATGCAAATGCTTTCCTTAAAATTTTCACGTTTAATACACAGGGCTAAAATTTCCCGAATTGGTTATTTCTACCATATTATGTTTTTGGATTATATGGCTATATAGACAGATTAACAGTCATCCTGGTGAATAAAAACCATTATTTCCTCAAATTTCTAGTTAGGGCTTTTCACCTACTCTTCCTTTGGCTTATATTTCTAAATTCATACTTTTAGTCTTTTATAACATAATCTCTTGGATATATCTCTTGTACTATCATTGGATAGACAGAGACTCTGTTGGAGAAATTTCACTGCACTTGAAACTATTTAAAAATTATCTCTGAAAAAAAATAAATAAAAGTAAAATAAAAATTACCTCTGATGTGAAACCACTGTTTCAAATAGTAGCATGATTAAGACTTTCCTAAAGAGAAAGCAAACTAATAGATTTTTTCCATGGAGACTCCACTGAGTTTACTAACCTTAATAAAGGCCAAAAAAAAAAAAAACAACAAAAACAAAAAAACCCAAAAAACAAAAAAAAAAACACTTAACTCTCTTTTTTCAGTCATGATTATTTTGGTTACAAGTGACAAAACAGCTCAATCTATCCTTAGCACAAAAAGCACTTAATGACTCCAAGGATCACACTATCTTCAGGCATGGTTGGCTTCAGGAATTCAGTCGGTGGGAACTCTTTATTTCTCCCTTTCTCTGCTTTGTTTGACTTCATTCTCAGAAAGATGCTGTTCAAGTAAAGCAACAAGTTGCCCCAGGCAACAGCCAATTTGTATGTTCCTTGGAGGTTGGCATGCCAGAGAGAAAAATAAAAAGCATGTGTTTTTCCAGATATCTTCAGTGAAAATCCCAACAACGATTCTTATTAGCCCAGCTTGGGCCCTGGATTGCTTTTGGACTAATTATTTGCCCATGGAAGAAAGAACCAAAAAGTCAGAAGCAGATATATGCCTACCACTGGGGCTTGGAAGTTATGTTCACCCCCCCCCCCCAAAACTGCTCATTGATCAAGATAATGGTAAAATAGATCTTTAAAGACAGACATCTGAGCAAACAGAAATGAATGTTTTTCACTCTTCCTAGGCCTGAATCCACACATTAACTATTTTAAGCAAATTCAGGTAATGCACTTTTATAATTTCATTTAAAATAGATACCTAAAAAACACTTTGGAAGTTTCTTCAACACTTAGTCATAACCAGTAAAGTAAAACATATTTCTCAAAATATTTTCCTTTTTTAATGAATGAAACATGCATGATATTCTGAATGTGAGTAGCACTTTATCCCAAGTAGATAGCAATGATTATATTTATGGATTGGGGAATAATTGTAAATTGGTGTTAAAATAATCAGCTTAAGATTATTTGTAGGACAAAAAATGAGTTTGTGGCTATCCTGATCTGTTTGTTTCTTCTTTATTCTCTTGTTATCCACCCCTGAATTCTACATTCCTACTAATTTTGCGGTATAATGACAGACATATGATGAAGTAGCTAAGAATATAAACTTTGAGATCAGGATGAATTGAGGTTTATGAGTCCAATATTGCCTTTTCCTACTAGCTGTGTTCAGCATATGTCTCAATTTCTTTTAGCAGCAGATAAGAACAAATGGATTTAGAACTCATGGCCAATCCCTGTAGCCACCATCTTGCCAATAGTATAATTTACTTTGCCCTGACACTTCACCTAAAAATCAATCCAACCCTCTGACTTTTCTGAATCTGAACTTCTGAGCAATTATAAATAAAATCACACAACTAAGCAGCTGTGTGCTGATCTATATGGGTGGCCTTCCATCTCTACAAAGGCCTTCAACACTTCCTAGAAATACTCTACATTTTCTAAGGCTTTTTTCTAATCCAGTCTTCAAGTTGCTTCAAACCTCTATTTCTCTTCACAAACCTCCCGCATGACCACTTTCCCTTTTCTTGTTTGTTCAAGAAGTCCGCCCACTGCCAGCCTCTTAAAGCCCAGGCTTCTCTGCACCCTCACCCTCTTGGTTCCTCCTTTCCAGGTTCAACTCTTCCGACTGGCTTCAGATTCCATCTCCTCCTGCTTCTCAGGACTATGCTGCTATTGATTTCCCCTCTTCTCCTATATTTTACAGTTTTCCCCCTCTGTACTAATACCTTCTGCATTATTTTCTTATTGTTGCTGTAACAAATTACTAAAAACTTAGTGGTTTTAGAAAAAGACAAATTTATTATCTCACAGTTCTGGAGCTCAGAAGTCTGAAATTGGTCTTGAGAGGACTGAAATCAAAGTGTCATCAGAGTTATGTCCCTCATAGAGGATTTGTGGGAGAATCTGTTTCCTTGCCTTTTCCAAATTCTAGAGACTTCCTGGATTTCTTTGCATGTGGCCCCCAGCAGCAATCATCTGATTCCAATCTCTGCCTTCATCCTCACATCTTCTGCTCTGGCTTTGTCACTCCTGCCTCCCTCTTATAAGAACCTTTATGATTCTGTTGAGCCCACCCAGATAATCTAGGAGTATCTTTACATCTCAAGATAGTAAACTTAATCACATCTGCAAAAACACTTTTGCTATGTAAGGTGATATATTCACAGTTTTCAGAATTAGGATATAAACATCTTTGGGAAACCATCATTCTGTCCACTATCCTTTCCTATCACCACTACCCAGTGCTCATTCCTATCCTGTCTTCTTAGCCCTGCTTTGTAATTACCTCATTTCTGACCTCTTCGGGGTGAATCTTCTTGAATTGTCTACTCACATTTTTTTTTCTTTTTCATCACCCTACTTACATGCACGTTCTTGGAAACCAATTCCATCAGGGCCACTGTGAAATTTTTATCACAAAATCCTTTTCTGTTCTTACCTTACTTGACCTTTCAACAACATTTATACCATTGACAACACATTGATTCTTTTTTTATTTTGTTTTTTAATGTTTATATATTTTTGAGAGACAGAGGTCAAGCAGGGGAGGGGCAGAGAGAGAAGGAGACACAGAATCCAAAGGGCTCCAGGCTCTGAGCTGCCAGCTCAGAGCCCGATGTGGGGATTAAACCCACAAACAATGAGATCATGATCTGAGCTAAAGTTGGAGGCTTAACCAACTGAGCCACCCAGGCACCCCTAGGAAAATAATTTAATTAAGATGTTTGTAAATAGCATAACATAGATACTAGTAGAATATCTTACAAATTATGAAAGGATAAAATAGAAAAGAAAGTTAATACGTATAGTCAGAGAAGAAATGAAAGAAAATTAAAAAGTCAAATACTAGAAAAAAAACTGTGAGATCATGACCTGAGCCAAAGTTGGTCACTCAACCAACTGAGCCACCCAGTCTCCCCCAACAACACATTGCTTCTTGGAAAACATTTCCATTGGCTTCTATGACACCTGCCTTTCTAGTTTTTCACCTATGTTTTTCTTTTTCTTTCTTTCTTTTCCTTTCTTTTCTTTTCTTTTCTTTCCTTATTTCTTTCTCTCTTTTGTTTCAGGATTTTTCTTGAAAACATTTTTCGTATTAGTTTTCTCTGGGTTCTATTTATAGCCCTACCCTCTACTCACTGTACGTGGTCTCTGTAAGTTGTCTCAAAAATACCACCATTCAAATTCTTTTAGGAATGCCAATGCTTTCTAGTTTCTATTTTTAGTATATATCTCTTTTTTTTATTTCACAGCATATATACAACTGATAACTGTAATTTCCAATTAAATGAGGATAGCACTTTATGCCCTAATACTTTTCTATTTCTTATATTTCTTATACTCAAACATATGTCTTGAAATCCAATCTTGAATTTGCCTACTTCTCCCATCAATCTCTCATAATTTGTCTTCTTCATTCTAAATCCTACATCCTAAAATTTTGTAATTCACTCCATTTTTATGGCCTTTACCATAGTTTATGCCAATATTGTTGATCATCTGAATCATTTTTTAGCCGTCAGGCGAGTCTCCCTTCTTCAAATATGGCTTCCCTTCCAAGCTATACTCTGATAGAAGCAGAGGGATATTTCTAAAACTAAAATGACCTTTTAGTATTCTCATACTTAAAACCTTTTATAGTCTCCTATTAATCTTAAATGGAACCAGCTTCATGGGCATGGGACATGAGCATGCACAAGGTCCTGCTTTTAGAAGGGCCCCATACTTGATTTAATGTTCTGCTCTATGTTCTTGAAATTCTTAATCTTTGAAAAAAGAGCCCTGTACTCTCATTCTGCAAATTAGAGAGCCAGTCCTACTCATAGATAAAATTTTCATGTCTTAATATAGCTTATAAGATGTTCATAAGTAGGTGACTCTCCTCTGTCCCTTCATCTGCTCCTATTTCTCTTTTTGCCTGAAACCACACCACACACACACACACACACACACACACACACACACCCCTCAGGCATTTACCCTCTATCTCCAACCCTCTATTAAACTACTTTTTGATCTGTAGATCAGCTTGAAAATTACTTTCTCTGACAAGCCTTGCCACATACCATTCCATAACTAGCCCCAATTACAGACTGTCTCTGCTTCTCTCATACGGCACTCATCTCTCTATGGTAGCTGTTATTTGCTTCTTTTTATGTCTTCCAGATGATGCTAAGGTCCGTGACACTGTTTACTTTATCCATAGTATGTTATATAGATATTTATATGTACTTAATACTTAATTGCGAATGGGTAACAGTTTTCTTTTCTTTCTTTTTTTAATAGAAATAAACAGATAAATGCTAAAACCGTCTACTTATTATGGACCTGTACCAGCAAATGAAATATAGTTGTTATACTTCCACTGATCAGATTTGCATATCTACCAAAATTCAGAGAGACACCGGCATCTTGGTTTTTTACTTCTACAAGTGTCATAAGAAAAGAGAATATTTTTTCAAACCAGAGCACAAGTCTTAAAATGATAGCATTTATCATTGACTACTCTCTCTCCTCTCTTTTTACTTTTATGGGGATGGCTTTTTATGGTTATACAAGTATTATTATTATTATTATTAATATTATTATTATTCTGAAAAAGCAGTCTATTGCTAGCTAAACCCTATGATGAAGACCAAAAGAAGTGAAAAATTTAAGGCCAATTTTCCTGTTACTATGATTTTTAAAATAACCCTATTTGGGGGCGCCTGGGTGGTGCAGTCGGTTAAGCGTCCGACTTCAGCCAGGTCACGATCTCGCGGTCCGTTGAGTTCGAGACCCGCGTCAGGCTCTGGGCTGATGGCTCAGAGCCTGGAGCCTGTTTCCGATTCTGTGTCTCCCTCTCTCTCTGCCCCTCCCCCGTTCATGCTCTGTCTCTCTCTGTTCCAAAAAAAAACGTTGAAAAAAAATTAAAAAAAAAAATTAAATAACCCTATTTGTTCCATGTAAAATAAAAGACAATGGGAGAAATGGTATTTTAGAAATGCATAGAAGAGAGAGATATCCCAATGTTTTTGTTTTGTTTTGTTTGTAAAAGAACGAACACCATGGCACACAGTGCTTGAAAGGCATTGCAAAGTAAGCGTCTGCAAATGTCTGGAGTGGATGGGGGTAAGAAGTACCTCTCCACCACACAGTTTTATCCTAATGCCTATCTTCATCGAGCTCCTCAGAGGTGTTAGGCAGTAAGATAAACCTGAATTGGCTACAGCTTTGCCAAATTATCTAGACTTTATTATCATCACTCACTGAATGATGATCATCATTCTCATGAGCTAATATTTACTAAAGAATCCACAAAGCTCAAGTTGCTAAAGGAATTGCAATCGATAAGAATCAATACAGTATCTTAACTTGAATAACTTACAATTTTTAAATTTTGTTTTAAACTGTGTCAAAGAGGGGCGCCTGGGTGGCGCAGTCGGTTAAGCGTCCGACTTCAGCCAGGTCACGATCTCACGGTCCGTGAGTTTGAGCCCCGCGTCGGGCTCTGGGCTGATGGCTCAGAGCCTGGAGCCTGTTTCGGATTCTGTGTCTCCCTCTCTCTCTGCCCCTCCCCCGTTCATGCTCTGTCTCTCTCTGTCCCAAAAATAAATAAACGTTGAAAAAAAAATTAAAAAAAAAAAAATAAACTGTGTCAAAGAAGGGTTCAGGACCCTCTTCCTTGGTATACAAACAAAAATGTGATTTTACTTCCTTAAGACTCGTCATTTATGCTTCTGCAAAGTGATTTTGCCATATGTCCATGTAGTTCCATTAACCTCAGAGCATTTCTCATATAGTTAAAGAAGTGAGCAGGAAGATTAAGTTAGGTAAAAACTTGCAGACACTATAAGCTTTTGTGAAACCAACGCAAAACAATAAAACATAAGATGAATTGCAAAATAATGCAGTTAGAAGTCCAAGAAAAATCATGTGATCGTATGTACGACTAGCACCCAGGAAGGAAGGATCTGTATGCCGGGCACAGATATGGCACCAGCACAAAAGACAGACGTTCTCCTTCGCACTATTCTATAACCTTATTTGGGTACACCTTGGGGGCAGGGGTGGGGGTGGGTGAGGGATTGCCAGTCAGATCCAGGCAGTGTTCATTAGAGAAGCAGTGACAAGTGATAACAGAAACTCGTTTTTCCCTTCCAAGAACTATCTGCTAAAGGAGAGTTGTCAGTCAGCCTTTGGGAATCTTTCCCTGTGTGCAGATGCTACTGTTCTCTCAGTGCATAATCAGGTCTGTCATTAACACCTCCACAGTTTCCTATATTGGGCAGAGAAGAGAGCGTTTCCCTCTTAAGGGGCATCTAAGTGTCTTGCTAGGCCATAGTCAAAAATAAAATGGTAATTCTTTCTGGGATCTCATTTATGCTTTCCTCGTGTGAAAATTTAGGTTCCTCCTCAATATTTTGGCAAGTGTTTCAAATTGTCTAAACATATACCTGCCTAAGAAAATGGTAGGCTAATTAGCTAGGCAATGGACGTTTCCTCACCCTGTGCTCACTTTCATGACTTATTTTTAATGCTGTTCTACCCTTGGCTATGAGAGCTCACTATTTGCTGAATGTTTTCCCTCAAAGTTTAAAAAGGAAAGAAAAAAAAAAAACCTCAAAGGCCTATTGATTCTTCAAGCATGTTCTAGTTTTGCAAGTTAGAGATGGAATGGCTAATTAATTTAAGGTTGAAGGTTGATTTCCTGTTCTCCTCAAAAGCAAGGATAATATGTTATACTTATTTTGTAATAAATAACTTAGAAATTATTAGACATAGGGGTGCCTGGGTGACTCAGTCCCTTAAGCATCAGACTCTTGATATCGGCTCGGGTCATGATTTCAAAGTTGGTGAAATCAAGCCCCGTGTTGGACCCTGCACTGAGCGTGGAGCCTGCTTAATTAAGATTCTCTCTCTCCCTTTTTCTCAGCCCCTTCCCTGCTCTCTCACGTGCATATGTGCATGTTCTCTCTTTCTCTCTCTCTCTCAAAGTAAGTAAATAAACTTAAGAAAAAAAGAAATTGTTAGACATAGAATACGTACTCGGGATATACCTTTAGAATCTAAAAGCTGCAAAGCCAGGGCTGATATGGGTAAATATGATGCAGTTTTTACCCCCATGATGACAAAGCGATAGTCACAAATGCCTGGTTCTTCCACTGGGCACAGTTGGACTATACTCTTAATACTCCGTTTTGAGTCAGGTGTGTTCAGGTGACTGGCCTCAGCTTATGAAATATGTGCAGAGGTAATCTATTGTCTTTTGAGTGGAAGCCTAAAGAGCCAGGATTGCATGCTATATTGCATTTCCTTCCCTATTGATTGTCATATCTCAATCCTGAAAGAATGAGATAGGACTCTGCCAGCCTTCAGGACTTACAATTAACAGAACCTCCTGCCAGCCTATATCAAACATATGACATGGATGAAAAATAAACATTTGATGTGTTTAGCCATTAAATTTGGGGATTATTTGTCACTTCAGTATAACAGCCATCCCAACTTAGGTGAAGTGAGATCAAAATTGATCTAAAAGAAGGAAAAGGAGTTAAATAGAAGAATGGAAGGGGAAGAGTGTTCTAAACAAAGAGGGATATCATAGGTAAAGGGACAAACAGATTTCAAAGTCCATTACGGGGGGAGAAAACACAAAATTAATCACTTGTGTTTGAGAAAATCAGCAGAGAAATCTCTAAGGGTAGGTTTTTAACCACACATTGGAGGCATTGAACAGCACTGGTGAAGTTTTCAGTGGAATATGGTATGATAAGACACATCAAGCATATATTGGAAAGAATCAAATTCTATTTTCCTAGAAAGCATATGCTTCCTGGAAATCTTCTCTCTGTTACCCTCCCTACTCCTTTCTGTTGCTTCTGACAATTACAATCTGTGAGACTCCTCAAACTCAGCTTTTGCCCTCTCAGAAAATCTGTAGACTTGTTTGGGTACCTTTTATAGCCTACATGTATTTAAAAAGGTGGACAGGAAAATTAAGCCATAAAATGATGTGAAAAGTTTTAACAAAATTTAGGATCTTTTCCCAATTACAAAGCAACACAAAAAAGGTTGAAACTTCATGGAATGAAAGTGGTCACACACTGTATTTCTTTAATATTAACTGAAATGCTTTTGAAATATTATATTTGAATTGTAAATATTACATGGTGCTTTTTATTTTCAAGCTGAACTTTTGTTTCAAATGTAAAAGAAATGGTTCTTGAAAATACTGATGAATCAGGTAAAAGGATGTAGTGTCCTCCTCCTGCTGGTCAGTCACCCATCCATGGACAGGATGATAGTACTTATGTGCTCATAGAATTGTACAGTAGTTAGATCATGTAGATCAGTGCACGTAGTTAGATCAGTGCATGATCTTAGTTGTGGGTTTACACCTTTAGTGAGCATGAACAAGGGTTCTGTTCCTTGGCCAGAGCCTGTCTCTCGGGCCTAAAGTTCTTTGCATGGTATCCTTTACAATAGGTCTCATCTTCTTTCTTAGAGTTGCTGATTCAAGACCCTTCCCACACTTGGCACATAGGAAACAGTTTCTGTGCTAGGGTTTTCCATCTCCAGTTATCTTCTCAGCAGCATATACAGAATCCCCACATCTGGAACACTTCTCGGTACCTCTGTATTTCTGAGCAAATTTAGAAGCGTCAGACATTTCTGGGGCACCTGGGTGGCTCAGTAGGCTGAGCATCTGATTCAGCTGGGGTCATGATCTCACAGTTTGTGAGTTCGAGCCCCACATCGGGCTCTGTGCTGACAGCTCAGACCCTGGAGCCTCCTTCGGATTCTGTGCCTCCCTCTCTCTGTCCCTCCCTCACCCTCTCTCTGAAAAATAAATAAATATTTTTAAAAAATAAAATAAAAAGTTGTCAGACATTTCTAAATTGACTGTGGTCATGTGAGGTTGAACATACTTGGTTTTGATGCCCACCACTATCTCTCCCCACTATCCATGTTGACTGTGCCAGTGCCCCTGCTGTCACCATAGCCTTTCGGCCCATCCTTTCCATAGCAAGATTTGCAAGTAGATCTCTGCGTCGTGCATCACTGCTCCTGTGCCATCTAATTTTTTCCTGCAATCCATGCACAGCAGGCAGCAGCTGTGGAAGCTTCTCCCATCACCCTGTACCTTTTCTACAGAGTCCCACATTTGGTTCCAGCTCCCTAGACAAGCATTTGAGTTGGAGGTAGGACCACACACCACAGAGGGTAGCTAGGGAGGCAGGGGAGAAGGAGCATCTGTGGAGTCAGGGAACCCAGGAAAGTCTTTACAAGTTTGGATCTCTGCACAGCTATTTCACCGAGACTTTATATTTTTACATTTTCCTAATATTTCTGTATTATCTCAATACTGATTAATTTCTATATTCAATTGTTGGATATTGGTGCTTTAAAAAGCACCAGTTATTTTGGGGGGTACCTGGGTACCTCAGTTGGTTAAGCATCAGATGGTTGATTTCAGATGAGGTCATGATCTCACGGTGTGTGAGTTCGAGCCCTGCATCAGGCTCACAGTCAGAGATGCTGGCTTGGAATTCTTTCTCTTTCCCTCACTCTCTGCCTCTCCCTCATTGTGCTCACTCTGAATAAATAAATAAATAAATAAATAAATAAATAAATAAATAAATAAATAAAGTTTTAAAAAAATAAATAAAAATATAAAAAGTAAGAATAAAAAGCACTAGTTACTTTTAAATTCTCTGTTGTTATTTGAAATTCTTCTTCTTCCTTAAGAACCATTATTTATTTGTTAATACTATGCATGTTCAATTATTTTTCTCTAGATTCTTAAAAAATAATAACTTCATTGGGAAAAAAAAACAATTTAAACAAAATGTGCAAACTAATTCGGTTACAAATCTTCAAAATAACAGTCAAATTTCATTGACTGGTTGTTGTATGGTTAGTATGGAAATAAATGGGCTATAAATACTCAGGCTGTGGAGTATAAATCTAAACTTGTCAAGCTTAGCTAGTTAGAAACAGCTTTTTTTTTTGAATTTCCATTAGTTATGAAAGATACACAGAATTGCTTCCATGTCACTTTTAAGTAGCTGAACATTTCTATATATGCATATTGCCTGGGGATATTGGAAATAGAAACTCCCCCAAATTAAGTACCAGATTGTTGAGAAGCATAAACACAAGGGGTAAAATTTTACCTTTAGCTATGTTAATGCAAATCTAGACACAGTCATGAATATATTACTTTTATTCTTCTGGATCTGAGATTGCTGTATCAGAAATGGTATTTTAGCCCATTTATCCTGTGGATATAACATATTACATATGTACCAGAGAGCACATCTTTTTGTTGTTGTTGTTGTTGTTGTTGTTGTTGTTCCTTTTTTTTCTGGTAATACAGATATAGCCGGTAGCTCATTTGCTTATAGAATCTGTGAACTCTCTTCAACTCTGAAATGCCTATGCTACCAACAGATTATCATTCCATTGTAAACCAGGGCAGTGCCTAAAGCTATCTGACCCTGGCAGGCTCCCTCTCCAGGGTTACCAGATCACATAAGTTGATTGAATTGATCAGTGAGATCAGTGAACCACTGGCTAATTCCATGAAGCAACCCTACCTCTTATGAAACTGATGAGTTATTTTTCAGTCTTTATCAAATTGAAGAGTCTTGTTAAATTTGACAGAGTTCAAATTTATCAGACTTTGCTCAGGATACTTTATAGATGGTTATATTCCCATAAATACATCTTGAAATGTGTAGTATACTGTGTGTGTGTGTGTGTGTGTGTGTGTGTGTGTGTGTGTGTGAGACAGAGAGAGAGAGAGAGAGAGAGAGAGAGAGAGGGAGAGGGAGAGAGGGAGAGAGAGAGGCTGTGTAGAGGAAATGGGAGTTTGTAATTCTTAGATATCATGTAAGAAAATGGAAACACACCAAGATAATTTGAAACTACATCTCCATTAATATTTTAGCTTTTATTAATATTGCTGACATACATATCAGAAGCATTATTTTTTCCTGTCATTTATTTTACTTGTTTTCGTGAACTCCACAGCATAATTACAGATGGGCTTGCTGGGATGGTGAGATACCCATCCCACATACACACTGGACAATCTATAAATTACAGTGTAAAACTTGTCTAGGAGCTGATCTTTAAGAGAGATCATGAATCATAATAATCAAAGTGCTGGGTCCCAAAATATACAGGTAGCTAGTATTTACTGAGTAGTTGCATAGGCCAGGCTCAATCCAAGGGTTTTACCTGAATTATTTCACTTAATCCTCTCAACAGCCCTGTGAGATATGCATTGGGCAGACTAACAACATTACCTAGGCTTATCACATGGCTACACTTGAAATATCAAATAATGGAGTGTTTAAAGAATCAGAGCTAATAGGTCGATTCATTTCTTTACATAGGTGCTCTTATTCTTTTCAGATATAATTTAGCCCAATCGTATTAAATATCACACACTGTGTGTAGAGTTGGGTAATGATCTCCATCGAATAATGAGTGCAGAGGGTACACTTCACTCCGGGCTCCTTCTGTTCCAGCTGTTTCTACTTATCTTAATTTTCTTAATTGGGTTACGATTAGGCTGTGAATGAGATGTTAACATGGGAATTGGAGCTCTCCAACAAAAGAGTTTACTTCTTTATTGTTTTGTGGTTCTTAACTTCCAGAGGCCTATTTCTTGCTACATGTTAATTAAAAAAACGTTACAAAGTGTTTAAGACAAGCTTATGGCATGTAAAGGATCGCCCATTTACATCTTCACAGATCTAACAACTTGCCTGCAAGAAAACCATGGTTTTGGGTAAAATTCTTCAATTTCTTTAGGGTATAAGATAATGTTTATTTAAAGATGATTGTAATCGCTCATTTGTTTCTGATATTGTCTCCAGGCCTGACTTCACTTACTAATATGAAAGCTATCAGGTGGACAAGGTTAGAACTGGAATGATAAAAGTGAAGTCTAAGTTCTTGCTACTCGAGGTACGATCCTTGCCTCAACAGCATCAGCAGCACCTGAAAAATTGTTGGAGATGCAGAATCTTAGACCCAGTTAAGCTTCCATGCTGGTGAAACAGAATCTGCATTTTAACAAGATCCCCATGTAATTTATATGCACATTAAAGTTGAGAAACCTTGTTACAGTCTAATTATAGCAACAAATGAGAGTCAACTCCAAATTAAAAAAAAAATTAACTGTCTCATCCTGCATTCTGATCATATATTAAGAACATATGAAACCTCAACGAGGTAAAGTAGTCTTGTGACAATTAGATTTAAATTTTTAATAACACCACTGCTTTAGATTAAAAAACATAGGCTGAAAGATTTTAAAAGCATTAGGTAAGAAAAGTATAGAGCCAAAGTTGAGTTGGAAAGCTCTATTATGTTGGTTTTTTAGGCTGATGTTCTCTAAGGAAGCTAGACAATCCAATTTTCTTATCCTCTGTGGGTCAGTGGGCTGTATGTTTGCAGACTGATGTAATGCTCGAGAACCTATGGAAAGTATTTCATTCCATCCATAATTTCCCCCACTGTTTTCTTATTCATTTTAACAACTGTAAGCCTTTTATTTATCATGTAACTTCACTTTACCCAATTAAGTGTACTTTCCCCTTAAAAAATTAATCAGTAATATATTTTCAAAAATTCTCTTCCAAAAGAGCAGATTTTTGAGGAATCCCATTTAACTATTTATTTGAGTTGCCAACCCTTGATGTCAAAGGGTCTTGGCTGAGGTTTTTGCAGTTATCCTATGAGAAGCAGAACACGCCTGTGTGGCTTTACATCCTGTCGTGGTCACTGTTCTCTTTCTTCACCTGTGTCTTTGCCATCCTGAGACTTAAAAATGTTATCCATAAATTTTATCTGTGCTTTAATTATTGGACTACCCAGTTCCTGGCTGAAGAGGGGTTTTAGAATTTCTGTAACTGGTTTGATGGCGAGGACTGGAACTGTTGGGAACAAATCATTGGAGGGACAATTTACCCAGGCTTCGTGATTATTTCTGCTGCAATTTACCAGGCACTTCATTTTATCCACATTATAATTGGCATTCGGAATGTGAGTATGTCCCTGGCCAATCTTTTCCTTCACTGTCATCATCAAGTATTAGCACTCCAAAGAGCTCAAGGATGCAGGGGCTGGGCTTCCTGCTGTTTCCATAACAACTGTAGTACCTAAATATATCTCCTGAGTTATAGCTCTATTCTGAGATAACAATAGGATTGCCATCTTTTGCATTCTGTTCGCCTGCTCCATATTGATTAAGGCAGCAAACACTGGTTCCATATATTGCCAGCCAAATATGTCATTCCTTTTTTCTTTTTTTTTTTTGTTTAATGTTTATTTATTTTTGAGAGAGAGAGAGAGAGAGAGAGAGAGAGAGAGAGAGAGAGAGAGAGAGGAAGGGCCAGAGAGAGAGGGAGACACAGAATCCGAAGCAGGCTCCAGGCTCCGAGCTGTCAGCATAGAGCCCAATGCGGGACTGGAACTCACGAACCGCAAGATCATGACCTGAGCCGGAGTCGGATGCTTAACCAACTGAGCCACCCAGGCGCCCCTGTCGTGCCTTATTTCTATTTGGTATCTTCACTGGAAGAAGTTTGTATACTCCTGATCAACTAAATCCTTTTCCATATACTCCTGTAGGTGCTCGCTGGACATTTCTCCCAGTAGATCTCTGTGACTTCTGTACTGTTTACCTCCTGAGCACCACTTTGGTTTTATAAGGATCTACTTTGACTGTTTATATCTCAACCTATCATCAGAGAATATGGCAACATTTGTATCTTTGTTCTTTGCTAGATCTGTGCCTTTGTGGATTACCTGTGTAGCAAGTTGAATTTCCAGGAACTTCAAGCTCTTTTTTATAGTGTTCCCTCCCTGATGCTTTGTCTTTTCACCGTGGGAACTCTTTTCATGCTGATGCTAGATGGGGTATTTTCTGCGCACTGCTGGATCTTTTGTGTGCTGGTAACCATATTCACATTCTCCATGCTGGCATCAGCCAACAATTTGGCTCACACTATCCTCATACTATCATACAACATCCTCATGCTATTTTCTGTTACTTCCAATAATAAACCCTAAATAATACAGGTACACAAATGTCTTCATTGTCCCTGTGATGCTTCTTAGAAGGTTGGAGGAGGGTAGGTATTCTCCAAACTGACAAGGTTCTTTGAAACCAAAGTACAAGGCAAGCCACAACATACTGTTTACACAGAGTTTTATTCGAGGTAACTTACAGACAGAGGGGAAGCGGGGCTGACAATCCAGGTGGTACATGGCCATTCTCTGCCCCATTCTCTGAAGCTATTCTCCACCAGGTCTGGACCTTAATTCCCAGCTTCTATAGAGAGATGGACATGATGGTGAGATCACAAGGTAGTTAGCTACACCGGGGCGATCTGTGTGCCAGTCATCTCTCCTAGCTCTCTAAAGTGGAGACTTCTATGTTTTCACTTTAGGAAAAATCAGAACAAGCTTTTCTTCATTCTGGTCAGGGCTTGAATTAACCTCAAGGGAGCCTAGAACTTGTAGCTCCGAGGGAGGTCATTGGGCATCAGCAAGATGGAGGGCCAAAGATGGACTCAGTGTTGTCCACACTCCTACAGATGCTTGACTTCCTCAAAAGAATTTTGGAAAATGTGGCAAAAAAATTTAAGACTAAATTTAAGGGGTGTCTGGGTGGCTCAGTCAGTTGAGAGTCCAGCTTTCGCTCAGGTCATGATCTCAGTTTGTGAGTTCGAGCCCCGTGTCGGGATTCTCTTGGGATTCTCTCTCTGCCCCTCCCCGACTTGCGCATGTACTCTCCCTCTTTCTCTGTCTCTCTCTCTCAAATAATAAATTTAACAAAAAGAGTAAATTTGAGTATAGGTGGTGTGCAAATATGTTTGGCATATTCTGTTTACTGTTTTGAAGGTTTACGTTGCTTCACAATAATAACAGTTCTAAATTTAATTGTGTTATATTAAAACAATTTTAAATATTTAAAATGAAGAAAACGGCAAATCTTCCATGAACCATTTTGTCAAGCTTTTATTGGTTGTTATACTATTGCTGACTCGGGCAGAGCAGTGATGCCAGGGAAATTTAAGCTTTAAACTAAACAAAGCTGTCTTGTGGTTCCTTCTGTCTGAATCCTCTTCTCTCCCCCAAACACAAATCTTGGTGCCCACTGTCCAGATGTTTGGTTAATTTTAACCTCAAAAGAGCCTTTCCTGCTCAATAACTAATAATCTCTCATCTCAGCCCTTCCTATTCATCTTCTCAACTTTATTTTTCTCTACAATAGGTGACATATTTTGTACTTTTACATGTATTGTTTAAGTGAATGTCTCCCACCACTAGGATATAAGCTCCATGAGGACACTGTATATCCACTACCTAGGGGAGGGCCCGCCACGTGGTAAGCAGCAAAAATAAATATTTGCTGAAGGCACAAATGAACAAGCAAGTAAGAAACTTAATGTCTGATCATAGGCCCTTACCCCTTTAGGATGTCTTAGTGTGGGAGTTGGATTCTTATTTATTGAAAATCTCATTGAATCCTTGAAGTTTCTCTTTCTTTGGCATCTTTGCTTCTCATGTTCTGCTACCTCCTGACATCAGGATCCAGGCAGATAAACCCATTTGAACCATTTGATGGTTCAAGTGCATGAGAGCATCTATTAAGATTTACTCAACAGGAATAGAAAATGTGACTTACCAGAGTTATCCAAGATAATTGAACCCTGAATACAGCAGACAGTGGAGAAGATCTTATTTTTAGGATTCTTTACTCCTCTTAGCCACTCGGCTGTGAGTTACCTGAAAGAGATTGGGATTCTTTCCTCAAGATCTACAACACCCAGAAGAAGGGTAAATAAATGTTATGTTCTTTACCCTCCTCCGTATTGAGAACTAATAACAGGAAGTGGGAAATAAAAGAAATCATAAGCTCTCAAAACACTTACGGGGAAAGTAGTAAACTGGACTTCAGAAAGCCCAGATAAAGAGGAATAGCATTGTAACAAGTACCTACTTGAAAGGTCAGCTTTCTGATTTCTTTACATACTTTGAATGTAGCTTTCAGACAGGAGTTTAAGGAAGATGTCGATACCAAATGAGTGATAAGCAAGCTACTTCTGTTCTATAATGAGGTGCTTTCAATTAACAGTGATAACTCACATCGGTTATTCCAATTTGTGTGAAAATGACTTCATATGAGATGCATATCAGGCTGAGCCATCTCCCAGAGCAAAGGTATATGGCTGCCCCCCAGCAGGACCATCATGTGATGATGCATATGTCTCAAGATGATAAAGAAGATCTTTTAATTCAACTAAGAAACAAAAGTGAAAGACAATATTTTATATTTAGAATTAACGTCTTTCCTAGTCTTAGAGTAACCATACATTTTCTTTTCAGTTTTTTTCTCAAGGAATTCTATAGACTCTGACCCAGAAAACTGGCCACAGTAAGTGCATTTCTTTGTCTGTGAAGTTGATATCAAGAACACATAAGACTCCAGTTTTTGAAAACAGGAGATGAATTATTTTATGTTGGAAGCACATGGTGTTCTTTGGTAATGAAAAATGAAGAAGTAAGAAGCCATTGACGGGGACTGGAAGGATATTTTTTCTACTAGGTTGAAATAATTGCCATAGGGATTATTCATTTACAATTAGCAAATATTTTGTTTCCTTTACACCATGGTTTTGCCTATGATATTTTTCTCTTTGATAAGATTTAGAAACCAATTAGGGAGCGGCTAGGTGGCTCAGTCAGTTTAGCATCCAAGTCTTGATTTCAGCTCAGGTCATGATCTCATAGCCCCAAGTCAGGCTCTGTGCTGACAGCAAGGATCCTGCTTGGGAATCTCTCTCTCCCTCTCTCTCTCTACCCCTCCCCTGCTTGTGCAGGGGTGGGCTCTCTCTTCCTCTCAAAATAAATAAACTGAAAAAAAAAACATGATGTTTAAAAAAGAGAATCCAATTAGGCTAATGAGATCTAAAATTTATAAACCGCCCTCCCCTGACACACACACACACACACACACACACACACACACACACACACGAATTGTCTATTTAGTAAGTACATGTATAAACACTATATCCTGTTAAACTGGAAGATCTACACAGAAGAGTACTATTGTAAACTGAGATTTCCACTCTTGTTTGAGCCTCAGTGAAAGTTATCCTGGTGTTTTTCTGATAACTCATATTTCTACCTTTAGTAAATCGTTTCTGAAATTTATGAGATTGTGTCTCATTTTGACATGGAATATATGGGGAAATTGCCAAAGACAAAAATCTTTTACCACGTGTTTACAATCTTGCATAGGTTAGATTTTTCTTCCTCTTCTCCTTTTCCTGTCTCCCTCCATCTCCACCTCTCTCCCCCTCTCTCTTCTTTCCTCTCCTTTTCCTTGTTGCTTTTTTTTGCTTCTTTGTTCATGTCTGAAATCACTGTGTGATCACTCAGTGCTCCCAGAGAGAATGGAAAAAGCACAAAGTCCCTCACTCTTTGCAAATATTTTTCACTCTAGCCTAAAGAATACTAAATGTACAGGCTGTTTAATTCTAACTGAATGTAAATATCAAACTTCTGTTCTATGAGGTTGTTTGTTACACTAGAAGATTCAGGGCTAAGTGTCAATGAATGGATACCAATTCTAACTCTTTTTTAAAATTTTTTTTAAATTTTATTTTGTATTTTTTTTAATTTATATCCAACTTAGCATATAGTGCAACAGTGATTTCAGGAGTAGATTCGTTAGTGCCCCTTACCCATTTAGCCCATCCTCCCTCCCACAACCCTTCCAGTAACCCTCAGTTTGTTCTCCATATTTATGGGTCTCTTCTGTTTTGTCCCCCTCCCTGTTTTTATATTATTTTTGTTTCCCTTCCATTATGTTCATCTGTTTTGTCTCTTAAAGTCCTCATATGAGTGAAGTCATATGATTCTGTCTTTCTCTGACTAATTTCACTTAGCATAATACCCTCCAGTTCCATCCACATAGTTGCAGATAACAAGATTTCATTCTTTTTGATTGCCAAGTAATACTTCATTGTGTGTGTGTGTGTGTGTGTGTGTGTGTGCCACATCTTCTTTATCCATTCATACATCAATAGACATTTGGGCTCTTTCTATACTTTGGCTATTGTTGATAGTGATGCTATAAACATGGGGGTGCATGTGTCTCTTCAAAACAGCATACCTGTATCCTGTGGATAAATGCCTAGTAGTGCAATTGCTGGGTCATGGGGTAGTTCTATTTTTAGTTTTTTGAAGAATCTCCATACTGTTTTCCAGAGTGGCTGCACCAGCTTGCCTTGCCACCAACAATGCAAAAGAGATCCTCTTTCTCCACGTCCTTGCCAACATCTGTTGTTGCCTGAGTTGTTAATGTTAGCCATTCTGACAGGTGTAATGTGGTATCTCATTGTGGTTTTGATTTGTATTTCCCTGATGATGAGTGATGTGGAGCATTTTTTCATGTGTCAGTTGGCCATCTGGATGTCTTCTTGGAGAAGTGTCTATTCATGTCTTTTGCCCATTTCTTCACTGGATTATTTGTTTTTTGGGTGTTGAGTTTGATAAGTTCTTTATAGATTTTGGATCCTAACCCTTTATCTGACATGTCATTTGCAAATATCTTCTCCCATTCTGCCAGTTGCCTTTTAGTTTTGTTGATTGTTTCCTTCATTGTGCAGAAGCTTTTTATTTTGATGAGGTCCCAGTAGTTCATTTTTGCTTTTGTTTCCCTTGTCTCTGGAAATTTGTTGAGTAAGAAGTTGCTGTGGCCAAGATCAAAGAGGTTTTTCCTTGCTTTCTCCTTGAGTATTTTGATGGCATCCTGTCTTACATTGAGGTCTTTCGTCCATTTTGAGTTTATTTTTGTGTATGGTGTAATAAAGTGGTCCAGGTTCATTCTTCTGCATGTCCCTATCCAGTTTTCCCAGCACCACTTGCTGAAGAGACTGTCTTTATTCCATTGGATAGTCTTTCCTTCTTTGTCAAAGATTAGTTGGCCATATGTTTGTGGGACCATTTCTGGGTTCTCTACTCTGTTCCATTGATCTGAGTGTCTGTTCTTGTGTCAGTACCATACTGTCTTGATAATTACAGCTTTGTAATATAGCTTGAAGTCTGGGATTGTGATGCCTCCTGCTTAGGTTTTCTTTTTCAAGATCGCTTTGGCTATTCAGGGTCTTTTCTGATTTCATACAAATTTTAGGATTATTTGTTCTAGCTCTGTGCAGAATGCTGGTGTTATTTTGATAGGGATTGCATTGAATATGTAGATTGCTTAGGGTAGTATCGACATTTTAACAATATTTGTTCTTCCTATCCAGAAGCATGGAATATTGTTTCCATTTTTTTGTGTTTTCTTCAATTTCTTTCATAAGCTTTCTATAGTTTTCAGTGTATAGATTTTTCATGTCTTTGGTTAGATTTATTCCTAGGTATTTTATGTTTTTTTGTGGAACTGTAAATGGGATCGATTCCTTGATTTTTCTTTCTGTCGCTTCATTGTTGGTGTATAGGAATGCATCCGATTTCTGTGCATTGATTTTATATCCTGGAACTTTGCTGAATTCATGAATAAATTCTAGCAGGTTTTTTGGTGGAATCTTTTGGGTTTTCCATATAGAGTATCATGTCATCTGCGAAGAGTGAAAGTTTGACCTCCTCCTGGCCATTTGAATGCCTTTTATTTCTTTGTGTTGTCTGATTGCAGAGGCTAAGACTTCCAATACCATGTTGAATAACAGTGGTGAGTGTCGCGTTCCTGACCTTAGGGGGGAAAGCTCTCAATTTTTCCCCATTGAGGATGATATTAGCATTGGGTAGTTCATATATGGCTTTTATGATTTCGAGGTATGCTCCTTCTATCCCTACTTTCTTGAGAGTTTTTATCAAGAAAGGATGCTGTATTTTGTCAAATGCTTTCTCTGCATCTACTAAGAGGATCATATGGTTCTTGTCCTGTCTTTTATTGATGTGATGAATCACGTTAAATATTTTGTGGATATTGAACCAGCCCTGCATCCCAGGTATAAATCCCACTTGGTCGTGGTGAATAATTTTTTTTAATGTATTGTTGGATCCAGTTGGCTAATATCTTCTTGAGGATTTTTGCATCCATGCTCATCAGGGAAATTGTTCTGGGTGTTGAAAGTGGTTTGACAGATTAGAGAAAAAAAGGGGGGGGGGAAGAAAAGGGAAAAAAAAGGAAATCATTTGAGAATTTGAAAAAATGAATACACTGAAGCAGACTAAAATGAGATGATGGGAGTAAAATTGAATTTGAAAAAATACACACAAAAGTAAAGAATATAGTAAAAAAAATAAAGAAATATATTTTTAATAAAAATTAAAAATAAAAATGAATTTTTTCTTTTCTGTATTCAAGAAAAAGAAAAACGAAAAATAGAAAAAAGATTTAAAAAAAGAAAAAAAGGAAATCTTTTGAAAATTTGAAAAGGTGAATACACTGAAGTAGACTAAAATAAAATGATGGAAGTAAAATAGAAGTTGAAAAAAATTACATAAGAGCAAAAAATATAGTAAAAAATTAAAGAAAAATATTTTTAATAGAAATTGAAAGTATTAATGAAGTTTTTCTCTTTCTGCATTCAAGAAAAGGAAAAACAAAAAAGAGAAAAAAAAAAAGAAATAAAAAGGAAATCGTTTGAAAATTTGAAAAGGTCAATACACTGAAGTAGACTAAAATAAAATGATGGAAATAAAATAGAATTTGAAAAAATTTGCCCAAAAGTAAAAAATATAGTAATAAAAATTAAAGAAAAATATTTTAAATAAAAATTGAAAATAAAAATGATTTTTTTCTTTTTCTGTATTCAAGAAAAAGTGTAAAAGAGAAAAAAAAAAGAAAGAAAATTGAATAGATGGACCTGCTAACAGATTGAAGTAGGACTGAATTTACTTCATTTTCCCCCAGAAGTAAGACTATATAGCACTTCATAGTCCATAGACTAAGCAGAAGGTGAGATTTGTGTTCTTGAAGCGTGAAGTTGGCCCATTTGGGCGGGGCTCAGTGTAATGGCTCAGCTCTCCACTAGATGGCACTGCTAGCCTACTGGGGTGGAGTGCTGTGGCGCTCGTAGGTGTGTATGTGCATGAGTGGGAGTGGTGAAAATGGTGTCATCCAGCTACCCAGTCTCTAGTACTGGAACTCTGTTCTCCCGGATCAGCAATGGCACACCCGTCCTCTGTCTTCAGCTTTCATCCACTCCCCGCTTTTTCACTCTCCGTGACCAGGCCCCAGGCAGTACCTCTCTGCCGAGTTTTGTCTCAGATGTGCCTGTTTTACCCAGCCCCTTACTTCTGAAGGACTGCAGCTTTGACCTGTTCTGCCCCTCTGAGGGAGGGTCTTACTGAGCAATGGCTGAATGAGCGATGGCCAAATGTTGGCTGCACCCAGGAATGCTTGCTGGACCCTGCCACTGCTGGTGCCCCAAGACTACGGCCAGGTGCCAGTCCGCCCCAGAAAAGGTTTGTGAGATAGCGTAGCAGTAGTTTTTCAGGGATTATGGAAAATCACAACACACATCTGGCACCAGGCTTCAGCCTTAATGACATTTTTCCAGTAGCAGTAAATGTGGCTGCCTTCTGGGGTCTGCTGGACCAGGTGTCTTCTACAGTCTCTACCAAATGTCCTTCCAGCAGTGGAACCGCTTTTCCCCGTGGGGCCTGAGAACCTCCTGGACCCCCTTCTGCTCCTGGGGATTCGCCCTTCCCACCAGAGCACCGCCAGGTTTTGAGCTGCATAGTTGCAGAGTTTGTGCTCCCCTTGTTTACAGTCTTAATGGAATTTAAACCCTCTCCTTTCTCCCTCCTCCCTTTTTAGTTTAGTCCCTGTGGCTGTTTCCAATTTTCTACTTTCTCTCTAGCTGCTTTTGGGGAGGGGTGCTTTTCCTGTATTCTCCCCCCACCCCGGCCAGTCTCTGTCCTCTCTCTGCTTGCAAAAGCACCTCCCTTCCTGCCCTTTCTTGGTCTCCAAGTTCGCCTCTCCACGCACTTGCTGAATTCTGTGATTCAGGTTGTGCAGATTGTTGTGTTAATCCTCCACTTTTTTAGGTGTGTAGGATGGCTTAGTGTTGGTCTGGCTGTATTTCATGGACGAGAGACACACAAAAAACTTCCATGCTCTTCCATCATCTTGGCTCCTCCCCAATTCTAACTCTTTCAACAATAAACTTGAGAGAACTGATGCCTAGAAATCTGTGGCCAACATTGGCTAATAATGAAGATGTGTTAGTTATTGATAAGATACAATTTATAGTTTGAAACTCCCATATAGATGCCCTGTGCCAAATTGCCCACATTGCTTAGGGATGGATTGATGGCTTATACTTGGTTCAACCTGTAAAGCCTGGCTTTTACAACAAAAGGCATAAAAAAAATTCTATGGGTGCCTGGGTGACTCAGTTGGTTGAACGTTCAACTTCATCTCAGGTCACGAACTCATGGTTCGTGATTTCCAGCCCTGCATCGGGCACTCTGCTGTCAGCACAGAGCCTGCTTCAGATCCTCTATCTCCCTCTCTCTCTCCATCTGTCCCTCACTGGTTCTCTCTCTCAAGATAAATAAATAAACTTAAAAAATAATTCTATAAACTTTTGACTGGACAACCTTGAAAACAAGATGCCTTACACGTCTTGTTGATTTATAATCTAATGACAAAGAACATCTGCAATTGAGAATGAATATGGGGCTGTACCTGGAAGTATAAGGCCCTCTATGATAGTATGTTCTTTATTTATCCTGATGTACTCTACTCTTCACTTTTTTTTTTTTTTTTTTTTTTTTTTGAGGTAGCTAAGATTTTGTCCCCATTTTATTTTTTTTTTTTTTCTGAAATTTATTGACAAATTGGTTTCCATACAACACCCAGTGCTCATCCCAAAAGGTGCCCTCCTCAATACCCATCACCCACCCTCTCCTCCCTCCCACCCCCCATCAACCCTCAGTTTGTTCTCAGTTTTTAACAGTCTCTTATGCTTTGGCTCTCTCCCATTCTAACCTCTTTTTTTTTTTTTTCCTTCCCCTCCCCCATGGGTTCCTGTTAAGTTTCTCAGGATCCACATAAGAGTGAGACCATATGGTATCTGTCTTTCTCTGTATGGCTTATTTCACTTAGCATCACACTCTCCAGTTCCATCCACGTTGCTACAAAAGGCCATATTTCATTTTTTCTCATTGCCACGTAATATTCCATTGTGTATATAAACCACAATTTCTTTATCCATTCATCAGTTGATGGACATTTAGGCTCTTTCCATAATTTGGCTATTGTTGAGAGTGCTGCTATGAACATTGGGGTACAAGTGGCCCTATGCATCAGTGCTCCTGTATCCCTTGGATAAATTCCTAGCAGTGCTATTGCTGGGTCATAGGGTAGGTCTATTTTTAATTTTCTGAGGAACCTCCACACTGCTTTCCAGAGCGGCTGCACCAATTTGCATTCCCACCAACAGTGCAAGAGGGTTCCCGTTTCTCCACATCCTCTCCAGCATCTATAGTCTCCTGATTTGTTCATTTTGGCCACTCTGACTGGCGTGAGGTGATACCTGAGTGTGGTTTTGATTTGTATTTCCCTGATAAGGAGCGACGCTGAACATCTTTTCATGTGCCTGTTGGCCATCCGGATGTCTTCTTTAGAGAAGTGTCTATTCATGTTTTCTGCCCATTTCTTCACTGGGTTATTTGTTTTTCGGGTGTGGAGTTTGGTGAGCTCTTTATAGATTTTGGATACTAGCCCTTTGTCCGATATGTCATTTGCGAATATCTTTTCCCATTCCGTTGGTTGCCTTTTAGTTTTGTTGGTTGTTTCCTTTGCTGTGCAGAAGCTTTTTATCTTCATAAGGTCCCAGTAATTCACTTTTGCTTTTAATTCCCTTGCCTTTGGGGATGTGTCGAGTAAGAGATTGCTACGGCTGAGGTCAGAGAGGTCTTTTCCTGCTTTCTCCTCTAAGGTTTTGATGGTTTCCTGTCTCACATTTAGGTCCTTTATCCATTTTGAGTTTATTTTTGTGAATGGTGTGAGAAAGTGGTCTAGTTTCAACCTTCTGCATGTTGCTGTCCAGTTCTCCCAGCACCATTTGTTAAAGAGGCTGTCTTTTTTCCATTGGATGTTCTTTCCTGCTTTGTCAAAGATGAGTTGGCCATACGTTTGTGGGTCTAGTTCTGGGGTTTCTATTCTATTCCATTGGTCTATGTGTCTGTTTTGGTGCCAATACCATGCTGTCTTGATGATGACAGCTTTGTAGTAGAGGCTAAAGTCTGGGATTGTGATGCCTCCTGCTTTGGTCTTCTTCTTCAAAATTCCTTTGGCTATTCGGGGCCTTTTGTGGTTCCATATGAATTTTAGGATTGCTTGTTCTAGTTTCGAGAAGAATGCTGGTGCAATTTTGATTGGGATTGCATTGAATGTGTAGATAGCTTTGGGTAGTATTGACATTTTGACAATATTTATTTTTCCAATCCATGAGCAGGGAATGTCTTTCCATTTCTTTAAATCTTCTTCAATTTCCTTCAGAAGCTTTCTATAGTTTTCAGCATACAGATCCTTTACATCTTTGGTTAGATTTATTCCTAGGTATTTTATGCTTCTTGGTGCAATTGTGAATGGGATCAGTTTCTTTATTTGTCTTTCTGTTGCTTCATTGTTAGTGTATAAGAATGCAACTGATTTCTGTACATTGATTTTGTATCCTGCAACTTTGCTGAATTCCTGTATCAGTTCTAGCAGACTTTTGGTGGAGTCTATCGGATTTTCCATGTATAATATCATGTCATCTGCAAAAAGCGAAAGCTTGACTTCATCTTTGCCAATTTTGATGCCTTTGATTTCCTTTTGTTGTCTGATTGCTGATGCTAGAACTTCCAGCACTATGTTAAACAGCAGCGGTGAGAGTGGGCATCCTTGTCGTGTTCCTGATCTCAGGGAAAAAGCTTTCAGTTTTTCCCCGTTGAGGATGATGTTAGCTGTGGGCTTTTCATAAATGGCTTTTATGATCTTTAAGTATGTTCCTTCTATCCCGACTTTCTCAAGGGTTTTTATTAAGAAAGGGTGCTGGATTTTGTCGAAGGCCTTTTCTGCATCGATTGACAGGATCATATGGTTCTTCTCTCTTTTTTTGTTAATGTGATGTATCACGTTGATTGATTTGCGAATGTTGAACCAGCCCTGCATCCCAGGAATGAATCCCACTTGATCATGGTGAATAATTCTTTTTATATGCCGTTGAATTCGATTTGCTAGTATCTTATTGAGAATTTTTGCATCCATATTCATCAGGGATATTGGCCTGTAGTTCTCTTTTTTTACTGGGTCTCTGTCTGGTTTAGGAATCAAAGTAATACTGGCTTCATAGAATGAGTCTGGAAGTTTTCCTTCCCTTTCTATTTCTTGGAATAGCTTGAGAAGGATAGGTATTATCTCTGCTTTAAACGTCTGGTAGAACTCCCCTGGGAAGCCATCTGGTCCTGGACTCTTATTTGTTGGGAGATTTTTGATAACCGATTCAATTTCTTCGCTGGTTATGGGTCTGTTCAAGCTTTCTATTTCCTCCTGATTGAGTTTTGGAAGCGTGTGGGTGTTCAGGAATTTGTCCATTTCTTCCAGGTTGTCCAATTTGTTGGCATATAAGTTTTCATAGTATTCCCTGATAATTGTTTGTATCTCTGAGGGATTGGTTGTAATAATTCCATTTTCATTCATGATTTTATCTATTTGGGTCATCTCCCTTTTCTTTTTGAGAAGCCTGGCTAGAGGTTTGTCAATTTTGTTTATTTTTTCAAAAAACCAACTCTTGGTTTCGTTGATCTGCTCTACAGTTTTTTTAGTTTCTATATTGTTTATTTCTGCTCTGATCTTTAT